>NW_020954590.1:38484510-38674556 GCF_900497805.2 Vombatus ursinus | reverse complement strand
CCAGTATGTATCATAATTCATTCTTTTCAGCAGCCAGGCCATTACTCTCCTTCCTCAGGGAAGAAAGGATTCTAATCTCCCTCTCCCAAGATCACAGAAAAGCCATTCATATTTTTTGGTAAGAATTGGTACAATTTTAGACCCTGCTCAAGATAAACTTCACCAATAAGTCAGAAGGAGGACTTATCTTTCACTTGCAGGGAAATCTAGCCAGCCCTGGGGGCACCTTGTCAGGGAGTCAGAGTTGCACAGTTGTAGCCTTTTCTTCCAAAGCTGGAAAAAACAAAGTATTCGTTCACACACGCCAGTTGAAGTTGGGGCAAAACGTTTTTCATTCGGGGATGGAGCAGTAGAAGAAGGAAGCAGGAAAGTCGGTGGAATTTGGCTCTTTCTCTTAATGAAATTCAATATCAATTGAATTCAAATCAATTCAACAAGTGCTTCTGAAGAGACTGCTCCAATACTTTAAGGATCTGCAATATCTTTTGGTAAAGATCTGCCCTCCACAGATGCAAAGCACAGCCTCTTTATAACTTAGTAGATGATCTCTGGGATTTGCTGAGGCTGAAAATGTCATTGCCCTGTAGGCACCTGAGTGATGTGTTTATTCTGAGTTTATTCAGGTTAGTCCTTAGAAAATAAACTTATGGCTCAATCCCAGACCCATACTTTAAAAAAAATTAATTTAACTTTTTTTAATGAAAAAAATATTTTCTATCTCTCCCACTACCTCCTCCATCTCCATTAGGAAAAAAGAAAAACAAAATCCTTGTAATAAATATACATAGTGAAGCGAAACAAATTCCTGCATTGGCCATGTCCAATAACATACATTTCATTTTGCATCTTGTATCCATCTTGGTCATTAAAACTTTTCAACATTCAGTTTTGTTTCATTTGTTTCTGTTCTTTCCATTTTCATTTTTTGGTAGTGATTGCATGTGTTGTTTGCCTGGTTCTGCTTACTTCACTTTGCATCAGTGCATAAGAGTGTGCTTTCTCTCTATTTGTCATATTCATTACTTCTTACAATACAATACGGTACCATTACATTCATGTACCATGCTTTGTTTAGCTATTCCCCCAATCAGTGGGCATCTCTTTTGTTTCTATTCTTAGCGACTACAAAAAGTGCTCAAATAAGTATTTTGATATACATGAGGCTTTTTTTTTGTCTTTGGCCTCCTTGGAGTGTTGTGTATTTAGGAGCAGGGCCTTTGGGTCAAAGAGTAAGGATATTTTAATCACTTTCTTTGTATAATTCCAAATTTTATAAAAAGTCACTCTTTCCGTAATGTTTGGATTAATTCACAGTTCCTTCATTTGTGGTTTATTTACACAGATACATTCTTTTGGTCCTATTGAAACTATGGCTTTGGTTAAATCACCCCACCCTTGAATGGCTGATGACAATATTTACTTTGAACTAGTTTAAACCTTCTAAAAAAATGTTGTTGGATATAACGGATTGATGGACCTCATAAATTGTACTTAGGCTAACCATGATGCCAACACAGCAAAACAAGAAGGAGCTATGGCTAATGTTATCATCATAAAGGAATGCTGTCTTGGTAGCAGTTGGGTGAAATAGACTATTATTTCATTGAAGTTTGCTGCTTTGTTTATAGTGGATTCCCTTTATCTACTTTGTGTTGACCTCCTTGACTTTGGGTCATTGCAATGCAATCCTTGTTATTCTTGCCTAGTCCTTAAATGTGGAGTATAACAATAATAAATAAGAATAACAACAACAACAGATCACATTTATATGTCATTCAGTTGTTTCAGTTGTGTCTGACTCTTTGTGACTCTATTTAGAATTTCTTGGCAAAGATACTGGAGTGGTTTGTCATTTCCTTCTCCAGCTCATTTTGCAGATGAGGAAACTGAGGCAAACAGGGTTAAGTGATTTGCCCAGAGTCACATAGCTAGTAAATGTCTGAGACCAGATTATATAGCAACCTTAAAATTTTTGAAGCTTTTTATAGATGTAGAGGATGTATTCTTGGGCTCCTTTTCTCATGATATTTGGGTATAAAAGAGAGAATTCTCATCAGAGAGAATTCACAGGACTACATTCGCTAGAAGGTTGTGTGTTAGTCTGAAATGTGGTGATGTCACTTGGTACCAACTCTGACTGGAAAACGAGGCTCTGCAATGGGAGTGGTTTTAGAAGTGCTGTGAGAATTTTAAAAATAAGTACCTTGAGAATGTTGTGGCAGAAAATCTGGTAGAAGCAGCATGGCATATAGGAGCAGACAAAAAGAAAATCAGCTGAAGAGTAAGTGAGTGGTATGGATCTGAGTATGGTATGTACACCTTCAGTATCCATCACCACTGTGGTGATGGCTGTGAGAGCTATGACCGGAGGCTTCAGCGTTCATCCTATCTAGAGGAATTAATACTCTGTAATCTACTACATTGAGATGATGTGTCATGTTAATTAAGCAGAGTGACCACAACTCTAAAGTTCACTTGGGTGCTTTGAATTGGGGGTACAGAAAGATTAAATGAAAAGTTTAATGGTATTCCTCTGGAGGTATGGGAGATGATAGCTACTTGTTTATCTGATTAAATTAATTTTATGTACTCTGTGTTTTATTAAATGCCTTTTACTTTTGAATTCATATTTCATTTGGCATAGTCTGTCAAACAGATGTATGGGTAGGGGCTTGATCTATGGCTTAAAATACATGATGAACCTAGGTGGTGCAAAGAGTGTCGCTAGGCATAAATTATCTCATTTGAACCTCAAAAAACAGGTGAGAAAGCGGAGTTGCAGAGAAGTTTTAAGTGACTTTTCCTATGTTCTGGTAAAACCTGGAGGCAGGATTTGAATCCATATCGCCCTAACTTCAAGTTCAGCATTCTATTCCCTACACCATCAGCTCTGACTTGACATAGAATGGCATTTCATTAATTTCCTTGGATGCTAACTTGGACTTGCTTCCCTATCCCAAGAGAGGAAGTCTCTCATAAAGGTCCTGTTAACTGCTCATAATCATCCACATCCATCAGTTCCATTCTCTTAATGACTGGATATCTGGCATCAGGCTCTCAGGGGAAAGACTGATACAATCCAGCAGCTACAGAGATACCCATGGATGCTATATGTGGAACTTTATCATCAACATGGTGACATTCCACGATAGGCCTGAAAGCCACATGGAGTTTCTGGAAAATGCCCTATATTGTTATTCTATACAAATAGTCTATTGAGTATATGTGTATATTGTACACATACATATATACATAACATACACATATATGTATGTGTATATACATATATGTATATATGCATGGAAATTCATGAGAGCAACATGATCCAATGGATCTTGCAGCACATCATTCTCTTATGCCTTGCACAAGTGTGGTATTTCACATACAACGGGGAGGGGGAAGTTGGTTCTCTCCCACTCCTCCACCATTCCCAAACTAGGTGACGTTTTCACAGAAAGTAAGGGGCATATAACAGAGGAGCTAGAGCACTAAAGTGTTAAACTAAGGGCAAAGATAAGTCTATGCCCTATTGCAAATACCCTTTATTAAGTATGAAGGAGTACGCTGATGGAATGTGATGGGATGTTTTCCATTGACTGGCTGGAGATTGGCCATGGCCTGATAGCCCTCAAAGACAAGCCTGCCAGCCTTAAGTGTCAGTAGAGGCATTTAAGGCAGGAAATCCCCAACCAGTGGCCATGACATCTTGCAGCAGACTTCTTAGCCAATAGGAGATACCACATGCATCAGGGAGCAGAGACATACTATTTAGGGAGACATAGACAGAGAGAAGCAGTAGAATGATTCAAAGCAGGAAGCAGTTGCAAGGAGAATGATCCCTGGCAGTAGAAAAGAGAACCAACTATAGAGTCAAGGGAAAATTAGCCCTGGAAATTTGGAACTTACCTGTGAAGAGGAGTAGACCCAGGAAGCCTGGTTGGCTGACCTGCCCAGCAAAGATGTTGCAGCCAGTGGAGATCAGAGTGAGATCATTTTGAGGAGAGAATGGTATTGCAAAATCAGAGGTGTGACTTAGCAATATGTGTTCCCTACATGTGTGTCTCACTACCAATGTACTCTAAGTTTATTTCTATTTTTCTCACTGATGTGTATTTTTGAAGATCTTGTGCCTCCGGTTTGAGGGGGAGAGTATTTTATAGCTACTGTTCTTACTATACCATCTTGGTAAATGTCTTTACCTGGAGCTAACTGCATCTATTAAATGATTATTAAAATCAAGCTCGCTGATGGGGGTTTGACCCATAAGGTAATCCTAGAACCTGTGAGAACAGTTACTCCCTTGGGGACCAAACTTGCAAACTTGTGAATGCTGAGTAGGGGGAGGGGGAGGCATACCTTCATTCATTTATGAAATCCTGGGAAACAGGTTACTCCTCCTACATGTGATTCAATGATCACAGCAGTCATCGTGAGAGTTGCTGAACAGCCTGCATGTTCAACCACATATGGAAGAAGCAGATTTCTGTAGCCTTCTATCAGCAGACAGCTGCTTTGTCAGGTGGCAAATATTTGATGGCAACAATTACTATAGAAGATTTTGGTGGGAACCGAAATTCTTTGTTTCTCTCCTGTAGGATCATAGCAAGAAAAGAGAGGTCAGAGATGGTTCACTGAGCATGGAATGTACTGACATGTTCTACCTGTGTCTAGGGAATGTCTGGTGGTTAGTGTAATGTTATTTACAGGAAGTAGGTAGAAGTTCATTCTACTGAGGGATGCTTGGCCCATGGACTGCTTTGTCCTAAAAATAAAGATACAAACAAGAGAATTACTGAATGAATCTAACATGTCAGTGTGTTTCCTGTTTCCTATTCTTTGGTACTTTGAAGGTTGAGAGGCATATAAAGAACTGAGGAGTAGTAGGTGTGACAGTCACAAGCCTCAAAAAAAGATTGTTTTCCAAAATCATGGCAGAACATCAACATCTTTCTTCTGCCTGCCAGGAGTTACAAGCATGAGTTACACCCGTTGCTTATACTCTCACTCTGCTCAACTGTAATCACAGTCATCTGGTGTCTTGCTTTGGAATTAGTATGCTATTAGCCATGATATAAAAGCTAAATGTATTTATTTGACGCAAAATTTTATAGGCTCTGGATTCTAACTTTCCCATAAGTGTATTTTCATGCCAGGACCACATGTGTTATGTCATTTTTGATCCCACTGTAAAATATGTTTTACAGGATGCAAGGCTTGTTAAGATGTTGTCTTCTGTAAATGAATGGGAAAAATCATAGAGCCAATTTCTTCCATTAGTGGGAGTCTAGCAGCACAAAGAAACTATCGTTTTAAAAAGCAAGTAAGTGTAAAATACAGGGAAATGGCTCTCCTTTTGCTGCATAACTTACTATACGGTGGCAGTTGGCATATATTTGGGAGCTGATATGGTACAGATTTATCTTCCCCTAAATATTATGAAGGAGGAAAAAAAATGAGCCTGCTTTTCTTTCAGCTCAAGGGTGATTGAGGTGAGAAATCCTGTACTAAAAATCCTGCTACGGATGTAACTCATGCTTGTAACTCCTGGCAGGCAGAAGAAAGAAAAGAAAGAGAAGGAGGTGGAAGTGTGCCTGTCTCTGGCTAGATATGTGTGCCTTCCTGACCAGTGCCACAAGCCTTGAAGTACCACATGACAGCTGTCTGCTGGAAATAACGATGCTAAGTCACTGAGTGCAAGGAAATGAATTCATCTTTTCTTGAGTCTCTAAATGACCTTGAGAAAAACTGTCCAGAATGTAGACCCAAGTGACTTTATGGGGAAACTAATTAAATTGTCCTAAATAAAAGAAAAAAAATCTTGGATGGTGATGAATCTTCCTGAGTTCCACATGTTCATCCTTCCTGTTGGCTCCTCATTGCCTCTAGGATAAAGTGCATGCTTCTTAGTTTGGCATTTAAGGCCCTCCACAGTTAGGCTCCCACTTAGTTTTCTAGATTTTTTCATTTTACTCCCCCCTCAGGAACTCTACTTTTTAGACAAAATAGATTACTAGCTGTTGCTCAAACTTAATTCTCCATTTCCTCTCTCCATGCTTATACAAATGGATAGTATATATATATATATATACATACATACATATGTATAACATAAATGCTTTATACAAATGTATAAGCTATTTCACAAACTCATGATCTCCATCTCTTAGAATCCTTGTCTTTCTTCCCCTTTCCCCATGGAGTTCTTGGAGTTTTCTCTCTCTCTTCAATTTTCCATTTATTTATTTGCATGTTGTTTCCTCTAGTAGAAGGTAAACTCCTTGAAAGCAGAGACTGGCTTTTTTTGTTTGTTTGTCTTGTTTTCGTATTTCCTGTGTCTAGCATATGTCTTTGATACAGTTGATGCTCAACATGCTTATTAGATTGAATTGCAGACTGAGAAATGGAAATAAGTGGACTACTGTCATGCTAGGGCTAGAGATGTAGGAGGAGGTAGTTTGAGGAAACAGGTAATAGAGTACTTGCTGGTTATTCTAATTCCTTGCTATTAACTTGCATACTTTTTGAAGTAAATACCCTTTTGCCTTACTAGGATGTCATTTCAAGTTAAATCCAGGTGATAAGCATTTATTAAATGCTTGCTCTGTGACATCTGATTAGGAATGGTAAGGGGAAGATTCATAGGAAAGCAGAGGCTCATGGAAAGTAGGCTTGAAGAGTTAGAACTGGGAACTTGAATGTAGCAGTGGAATACTATGTATTGTTCCAATTTTAGAGATGAGAAAAGCTTAAGGAGGTTCTGTTCCTTGCCCTCGCTCACATTGCTAGGAGATGATAGGGCTAGGATTCATATCTAGGTTTTTTGACTGAGAGTTTTATGCCCTCCTGATAAACCAACCAGCTTCTCACACATTGACAGCTCCAGGGCCCTTCATGAAGGCCAAACATTACCCTTATACTGAATCTACACACAAATTGATTCAGGCAGCTTAATGTGATCGACTGCTTTTCATCAGATTGAACTGAATAGTCATTGAATTAATTCAGAATGGCCTTCTTATTGATGTGAATAATAAAGGGTATCAAGAAACAGAGAGTGGATGGGTCATCATAAATCCATCACAAACACTGGAAAACACATCTTCAAAGATCTGCCCATTTGAGAGCAGGTCAGTAGCATTACTTTCCCATTTTGTTTATTATATATAAAATACAACACGTCATATCAGATTGGGAGAAGCTTCAGTAAAAGGATGTTTTGTGTCTGGAGTTATCCGAGCTGCTGATAATAAAAACTCATATTTCTAGAACACTTTTAGGTTATGAAATGCTTTCCTCACAGTAACCCTATAGGTAGTGTAAATATTATTGGCCTCTTTCTGCAAACAGGCTGATTAAGGCACAGAAATTAACTTGGCTTACCCAGGGTAATACAGCTTGAATCAGGACTGGCTCATACTCACACCTTCTAGACTGCAGGGACAGGACTTAGGCCACTTGACTCCAAATCTTTGCGTGTGTCACCTTGTTTTATTCTGTTTAAACCTCCATGGCACACATTATTTCAACAACTTTTTGATAGACTTCACTTTCTGCTAAAATCAGAGGATTAAAAAACAAACAAACAAACAGTCCCAGGTTTCTTTCTCCAAATCATCATTGTTTGGAAAAATTACTGAGTTTTGCTAGCTATTTGTCTCTATTGCTTTTAAAGCTGTTCTGCAGAGCCAAAGGAGGAGGGTTTGAGATGTCATTGAGGGGAACTGAGAGTACTTTTTTATCTGAGCAAACAGAACATTGTAGCGCAAACATATCCCTTTTGCACACATTTTCTCCAATGTTATTTTACCAGAGGGCTGATATAACTGTTTCTAAGTGTAAATAAAGCAGGCTGGGCAGCTCTGACATATTTACCTTAGGCTTGAAGACAAATAAGTTTGTTTCCCTCACTGCCTTTTCACTTGGAATGATTATACATCCACTGCAGGGGAAGGAACTTGGCATCTTTCCCATTGCCGTTTGGTTTTCCTCTTTGCACACCCTTGATTCTCTAGGATCCATCCGTGGGGCCTAATGACACAAGAGAGAAAATAACCCTGGTCTCCATTCCCCAGAGCTGGGATTCCTTTGATGTGTGTGGATTCTGGACAAAAGTAGCCAAGATAAGTAACTGAAAAAATTCTGTTTTTTTTTTTTTCAAACCCTCATGCTTTTGAAAACTGGCAAATGCAAACTTTGAAAAAAAAATTCCTTCTCGGGGAAACTACCCTTTAAGCCGGCAGGACTGAAGTTTATCTAAAGCAGCACTCAGATTATTTTATGAACAGAGATCAGAAGGGCTGGCTATTGTTATGAATGATGCTTGGCTCTCCTGTTTGTGCAGACCGTTTTCTGCTTTTCTTTATTTTTTTTTTTGCTCTAACTTAAGGGCACTCTTTCCCTTCTTATTTAATATGGTGACCGTCTGGTTCAATTCAATGAAATTTTATTCAGGCCAATTCAATTAATATGATCTTAGATTTAGAGCTGGGAGGGGCTTCAGAGCCCATCTGGTCCAAATCTCACATTTTACAGTTGGAGAAACTGAGGCCCTGGGAGGTTAGCATAAGGTTACACAGGCAGTAAAATTGAGATGTGGGATGTGAACCCAGGTTCTCTGATTTGAGAGTCAGCATTATTTCTGTTACCGCTGTTACCATATTACCTCCAATTGAGTTCAGTTCAATTCAATTTATGGACCTTACATCACCAATATAGCAGAAGAATAACAATGTGGAATAATAAAATCATGTAATCCCACACTTGGAAATGATCCTAGAGGTCATAACCTTAGCTGAATCATGAAAATCCTCAACAAATCAATTATTTTCAAAACCTTTAATAAGGACCTGCTACATATAAGATACTGTTTTGGACACTGGGTATACAAGATGAAAAAAAATGACAGTACCTGCCCTCAAAGAGCTTACATTCTAGTGGTGGAATAAAACATGCACATAAATAAGTTGGATCAAGACAAAATGTGATGGAAACAATGAAGATTTGAAGACGAGGTTCTCTTGATCTGGGTCTTGTAAGAAGAAGATTTCAACAGATCAAAAGAGGGGTGGCCTGAGCAAATACACAGAGAAAGAAGAGGTTGAGAGCTAAAAATAGTAGTCCAGTTTGGCTTGAAAAAGTGCATGTGAGGATCATTGACCTAGAAGCAGAAGGCACTTCAGAGGCCATTTGGTTCAACCTCATTTTACAGATAAGGAAACATCAGCCCAAGGAGGCTAAGTTGCTTACATGAAGGAGCATAGTGTAAAATAAGGCTGGAGAAGTAGAATGAAGCCAGATTGTGGAGAGGTTTAAATAGGACACCAGGGAGTCTATTTTACCTTGCAGGCAAACGGAACCCTAAAGATTATTGAGCAGACAAATGACATGGTAAGAAATGTGCATAAAGAAGATTATTTATTTAGCTGTGTGAAGGATGGATTGGAGAGGAGAGAGTGGAGGCAAGGAGACCAGTTAGGGAACTTTTATAATGGACTAGACAACAGATGATGAAGGCCTGACCTGAAGTGGTGGCAATGTGAGTGTCTGACATAGGAGAGAGATGTTGTGGGGGTGGAATGGGCTCGGTAAATGATTAACTATTGGGACTGTGAGAGAGGCCAAAGATAACTTTTCTAGTCTTTTCTTCCTGCACCTTTCCATCTTTCTTCCCCTCCCTTCTAATTACCTTGCAGCAATTTCTGTCACACCACCTTGCTTTTCTTTTCCCTAGACAAAATTTGAATGTTTATGTGTAACTTACGTGTAACTAATTCCTAGGATAGTGATCTGATAAGCTCATCGACTCTAAAGTATGAAGGATGTCCTACTGTGCTACCCTTTTCAGTTAGAGTATTTACATTTTAAAAGAGGTCTACTCTCCTATGGTAAGGCAGCTAGATGATGCAGTGGATAGGGCACCAGGCTGGGAGTCAGGAAGACCTGAATTCAAATCTGGCCTCAGACACTTATTAACTGTGTAACCCTAAGGAAGTCACTTAACCTTGTTAGCCTCAGTTTCCTCATCTGTAAAATGAGCCAGAGAAGGAAATGGCAAATCATTCTAGTATCTTTGCCAAGAAAACCCCAAATGGGGTCCGGAAGAGTAAGACACAACTGAAAAGGCTCAACAATACTCACTTATGGTAGGTGAGGTCATGGGATAGAATGGAGTGGGATAGATATCAGGTAATACTTAATATAAAGGAATGCCTCACTAATGTTAGAATTTTCAGTCCAAGTTGGAGAAACTTCTGGAGGAAAGAAAATGCCCTTCAAATCCTATCATTTAGATAATGATACACTTCAGGTACTAGAGCGCCTCAAATGTTGGTAAGGAACTTGGTAAGGAGGTGTTGGGGGGCCAGGCCTGACTCAGGCAGGTCCAGTTGTTCAGTCTTGGGACTAGAACAAAATGACACTTGTTGACCACTCAATACCTAGAAAGAATTTATTCTTTAAGCTCGTGGGGCAGAGACTTAGCAACAATACAGCTCTGGTCCGGGTAGACTCAGTCCTCATGGTCTCCATGTGGAAATGCAATCTGGTCAGAACATGTGATGAGTGAGAAGTGTGTGTTAATTTGCATGGTAGTGGGATATCTGTGAAGTTTGGGGAAGCACTGACTCCTAGAAGCCTGGCCCTTTTAGGTCTATATATCTGAGAAGTTACATTAATGGTTCAAGACCTAGTCCTGTGGACAAATCAAGTCTTGAAGATAGGCTTTAGGTAAAAACTAGCCTGGCATGTGTGGCAAGGACCCTCATAAATAGATGCTGCTTCTACCATACCCTACCCCTTAGTGACAAGGTCCTCAAGATTTTCTATAGGATTGGCTACAATTTACATGATGTTAGGGCTGGAATTAGACAACTTTGACCTTGGGAATGCAAGAAGCCTAGATAGAAGGACTAGAGGAAGAGTTTGGTGGAGGTAGAATAAAATAAAATAAATGTAGAGACATAAAAACAAATATTAAAATACAGTTCTGTCTTCCACATCAGAAGGGTTAGGGGAATGACACTCTTGTGATCTGGGAAATCCACATAAATTTTTGGCCCTTCCTTCATACCAGAGAGGAAGTCTGGTTTTTTTCTTTTTCTTTTATGGTTTATATTTTATACATTTCTGAATTTCTAAACTTTTTCTGTGTCTACTAGCTTTCGTGTGTCATCTGTGGCTTCTGCAAAACTCCCTCCAAATTCCCGTTAGTAATTTATTATGCCAACCTACAAAATAGTAAAGCTACAATGGGGAAAGTTGAAATGTGGAAGGGATAACTGTAAGCAAGCAACATGATTGTCTCCTGAAGGAGTGCAATATCAGGGTTGGGGGTGAGACTGAATAAGGAAGACGATGAAGACTGGAGACCCTAGCCTTCACTTCTCCACTTTGGAAGGACCAGATTCCAGGTCTTCCATAAGGTAGGTGATGTTGGGGGCAGTTCATCATGGATCTCCTTATGTAAAGTATTGATGATGAGCAGGAATGGTGCCAGGGGCATTAGAGCTACAGCATAGATGATCATACTGTGAGGATAGTCAAATTCTTATCATAGGTCAGGGTCATCTGTGGTAAGGGAGCAAAGATGTCTTGGTGTTATCTTTATTCTCCATAGTAACCTCCTTTAGCAGCCATTGGGCTAATCCCATTGAATCACTGGGGAATCTCTGTCTCATTGATAAGACTTTTTGATATGTTTGTAGAAGGGCTCAGCCAGGTTGTCATATCAGATCTTTGAAATGACCCCGTGTCCTCCACTTCCCCCATTTCAACTAGGATAGTTACAATGTCATTCTAATGAAATCTTGCTGATTAATGTCAGAGGAAGTTTAGAAAATCAATTGCAAGCTCTTTCTGTGGTGGCCAAGAATTGGAAATTGAGGGGATGCCCATCGATTGGGGAATGGCTGAACAAGTTGTGGTATATGAATGTAATGACACAGTATTGTTCCATAAGAAATGATGAGCAGGTGGACATCAGAAAAACCAAGACTTATATGAACTGATGCTGAATGAAGTGAGCAAAACCAGGAGAACATTGTACACAGTAACAGCAACATTGTGTGAAGACTAACTTTGATAGACTTAACTCTTCTCAGCAATGCAAGGATCTAAGACAACTCCAAAAGATCCATGATGGAAAATGCTATCCACATCCAGAAAAGAACTATGAAGTCTGAATGCAGATCAAAGCATACTATTTGCTCTCTCTCTCTTTTTTTGTTTCTTCTTTCTTGTGGTTCCTCCCATTGGTTCTAATTCTTCTTTACAACATGACTTATGTGAAAATATGTTTAATGTGAATGTATGTGTAGAGCCTATATCAGATTGCATGTCTTCTTGGGGAGAGGGGAGGGAAAGGAGCGGGAGAAAATTTAGAACTCAAAATCTTATGGAAGTGAATGTTGAAAACTAAAACTAACTGAATAAATAAAATTAAAAAAATAATAAGAACCACTGAAAAAATCAACTGCAGGATAGAGAAGATAAGACCGGACAGTTGTTACTATAAAAAATGTCCATGAATTCAACATGAGTCAACATAGTAATATGATAGCCAAAAAACCTAATGCATGCTTAGCATATATTGAGAGGCATGGTATTTGGAATAAGGAAGGTAATAATTCTGCAGTACTCTGTCAGAACACATCTGGAATATTGTGTTCATTTCTAGACACTACTGGAACCAGTTTAGAGGAAGACAATGAAAATATTGAAAGTATTGGAGACCACGTCATAAGAGGATATAAAGAACTGGAGACATGTAGCCTGGACAAGAGCAGGCTTTACAGGGGACTTGATAGCTATTTTATGTATTTTCAGGATTTTTATATGAGAGAGAGATTAGATTTATTTCCATTGGCCCCAGAAGGCAGAAGTTGGTGCATTGGGTGGAAGTTTCAGAAAGGCTGATTTTTAACTCTAAATAAGGAAAAATTCCCTAACAATTACAGCTGTCCAAATGTGGAATGGGCTATTCTGGGAGGAAATGAGTTCTTCATCACTAGAAGTCTTTTGAACAAAGTCTGAATGACCGCTTTTGGTAATGTTGTAGAGGATGTTCCACTAAACTAAAAGTTGGACTAGATGACCTCTGAGTTCCCTTCCAGCTCTGATTGAGATTCTGTGAATTTATTTATTCTTTTCCTGAGTTTATTGGGCAAACTTTTCCTGGCCCAGTGCTCGTCATTGTCTCCATTTAGTCTCGTTTGGTATTCTTTCTAGACAGCTGTTTCATTTCTCTTGATTGTGGCCCCATTTTCATCAAAATTGAACTAGTGCCAGGCTAATCTTGGTGAAGCAAGGAAATGATTGTTTTCAAGGTAATTTTTGTTCTATTGTGAGATAAATTGACTTCTACAGTGGAACACCATTTATGATACTAGAGAAGGGATAGAATAGTGTTTCCCTAAGGAGGTCATTCATCTAAAGAAGGTTTGGAAATGGGTAGAATGTTCAAAATAAGATCTGATTGATTAATATTTAAATTTATAAGTGCCTCATTCATGGAAGTGCCTGGAAATCTTAAAAAAAAAAGATCAAAGAATTCATTTGCGTTCAACTATCTTGAGTTTTGGTATAATAAAATAATATGGTTGAAGAAGGACTAATGAGCTTGATTTTTTAAAAAAGCATTTGACTGAGAGTCAGACAGGGTTCTAATTGTGTCTCCTCCACTAATTAGCTGTGTATACTGAGGCAAGTCACTTGGTTCCTATTTTCCTCATTTGTAAAATGGAGGCATTTTAATTAGATATTCTTTATAAAGTCCCTTCCAATTTTGAGTCATCTTAGTAAGTTCAAATAACTAATTAGAATCATCGAAGGTTCTTGAGTTTCTCCCTGAAAATGACCATAGAGAGAAACTAAAATATGGAAGAGGAATTAAGAGAATTCCATGCTGTTGACCATGTGTTTGAAATGAAAGAGACGGGTGGATTTCATCATTTGTTCAGACACTAGTAGTCAGACTTCAGTTCTATAGA
Organism: Vombatus ursinus; assembly: GCF_900497805.2. Lineage (NCBI taxonomy): Eukaryota > Metazoa > Chordata > Mammalia > Diprotodontia > Vombatidae > Vombatus > Vombatus ursinus. The sequence continues at coordinate 38,660,571 of NW_020954590.1, read as the reverse complement.
TGAGCAATTAAATTATCAATCACATGGCCGTTAGCATCTTATTATAGCCTCTATCTGGAAAAATATTAATATAGAGATGGAAAGTTAAGTTTTTTTAAGTGAGAGAGAAAGAATATTGGTATAGGATAGCTTATACATTTGATTGATTCTAATTCTCCCCTTTGAGTATGGGACTTCCTCCAGAGTCTCAAAAAAAGAAAAAAAATCACAGAATCACAACACATATATGGTCATATCATGACTCTGTTCAGATATCTTCAGTAGTTGCCTGTTGCCTACCAATTAAAATTCAAGGCTTTCCACAACCTGTTTCCAAATTACCTTTCCAGCTTCATCTTACATTATTCTCCTCCATGAACTCTGCAATTCAGCCAAACCTGATTATTCTCTATCTTCAAACATATTCTGTACTTTCTTATCCCTGACCCTTTGTTCCCAATGTGTCCTATTCTTGAAATGTCTTTCCTTCCTCTCTTTGCCTAGTGGATTCTTATACGTCCTTTAAAGCTTTATTCAAATGCCATATCCTCTACAAACCTTTTCTAATCTCCTGAGGTGGTAATAACTTTTCCCTTTGGACCTCCTATAGCACTTAGTTCAGCAACTTTCCAAAGAATCTATACAATATTACTCATTGTAATTAATTATTTGTGTTTATATCTTACCCTTCTTCAAAACTGTAATAATAATTCTTATCCTTAAACTCAGTATCATCTCTCCTAAGTAGAATAGAGTATGATGTTCCAATTTAGGAGTGAGTTAAATCAAAATATTTTATTGATGTACATGGATGACATCAAGTTATGTGGCCCCACTGAAAAATACATTAAACATTTTCTTCATCTCATGGAATCTTTTGCCAATAATATAAAAATCTTATTTGACTCAATAAATGTAAAATGCTTAGCATGCACCAAGGAAGATAGAGAGTGAAAGCTTCAAACTAAAATCCAGATGTCAAATTTAACCGATGGATGAAGGAGATAACTACAGATACCTGGTTTTCTTTTAGTCTACACATATTCAATATAAAGACTTCAAAGATAAGACTGTGACTGAATATGTAGAGACTTATTAGCATCTTGAAATCAAAACTGAACGAGTTTAACTTATTTAAAACAACTAATACCAATGCAACACCAATTTTAATGTATACTTTTGGATCTGTAAAATGGACCACAATAGATTTGGAAAATATTTTCACAAAAATATGTGTAATATTAATGAAACAGAAAGTCAATTACCCTAAAGTAGCTATAGAAATGATGATAGACATTCTTAGGACACATGATAGACAGTTCAAAACACTAAGGAAATATTTTTGGAAATTCACTTTCACTTTACCAAGAATAGTCAAGGCTGAAATTACATACACATCATTAGCTCTGGTGGATGTAATTGAAAGTGTTCTATCTCCAAATGGAGCCTATGAAATGACCAACATACAAGAATACAATCAAAAGGCCCTCCATGGTCAATATCCACATGAACTCAGCTAACAATATGCAACAGAGAAGTGTCAAACAAAGGACTGAGTGGTGTGAATTTATGGAAATGGAGGAATTTATGATGGCAATTAAGGATTATATCATTGTCACTAGAAATTACAGAGAATTCTTCCCTGGAATTCTGATTTAGTAATATAGAAAGATTATTAATGCAAACGGTGCAAATTGTGCAACAGATAACTGTAGGCTCTTAAAGTTGAGTACCTATTGAAGACCTAACAAGATATTATCCAGAAGCTAGAATTATATATCAGAAGCTTGCTGTCTTTTATAGACTGTCAGATGAAATGCCCTCAACTTCAAATACAGATGTCAAAATATCTGAGCACGCAATTAATAACTGTTCTAGAAATGGGCTGTTATCAAAGACCAATCTGTGGTCCCACAATTGCCCAGATATAACCACAATCCTTAAAAATTTGGAAATGACATTTTTAGTAGATGTCACCACAACAAATACTCATAATCTCTAAGCTACACAGAATGAAAAACTTTCAAAATATGGAAACCTAGCAGAGGAGATAAAAATCATGTGGGAACAGAGGTACATATCATCCCAATAGTCCTGACTGCTACTGGAATTGTATTTATTTATTTTGCATATACTTATATATGTATATTTTCTCCCAAGATAGAATATAAAATCCTTGAGAGTAGGGGTTTTTTCACTTTTTTGGTCTTTGTATCCCTAGGACCTAGCCTATACCCGGCACATACTAGGCCCTTAATTGTTGTTTGTTGATTGACTAATTGATTTTACCAAGGGTGCTGTCGATGAGCTTTCAGAGCATAATTTTATATTCTAATACTTAGATTCAACTAAAAAAACCCATTACTTGATCCACCCATGTAGTAATCTTGTTGTTGTTCAGTTGTGTCTGATTCTTTGTGATCCTTTTGGAGTTTCCTTGGCAAAGATACTGGAGTGGTTTGCCATTTCCTTTTTCAGCTCATTTTACAAACAGGGTGAGACAAACAGGTGAGACAAGCAGGATGATGTGACTTGCCCAGGGTCACACAGCTAATAAGAGTCTGAGGGCAGATTTGAACACAGGCTTTCCTGATTCCAGGTCAAGCACTTTATCTGGCCACCTAGGTGCCCAGTAATCTAGCTGTGCAGTAATCTATAGGATATTAAATATAAAAGATTAATAGTAGGATTGCAACTGGTCTTAGGACTCTTTCTATCTGAACTCTATCAAGGAAGGTAAAAAAGATGTGATGCTAATGATGATAACAGCAACCAACATTAACAGATACTAAGATAGAACTTCAATATGTCAAGTGCTTTTCTTGTATCTTCTTATTCGATCCTTATTTCAGCTCTACAAAGGGTTGTGCTTTAGAAATGTGCTGAATAGTGGAACAAATGCTCAACTTTAAGACAAGAAAGATCTGGATCTAATTCTGCTCCTGACATTTACTTAGTTGGGCCATCTCAGACAAATTGCAATCTCTTGGAGCCTTGAGTATTCTCACCTATAAAAGAAGACTAGCAATACCTCTAGTATTTTATTCACAAGGTTGTGGAGACTCATATGAGATGATGTATATGCAAAGGGGAGAAGGGGTGTGACTGGTGAACAGTTGATCAGCATACTTGGCCTATGCAATTCCCCCACACATTTAGAGTAGAGGAACCTGTTTTTGGAATCTTGGTGATAAGTAATAGAAGCTCTCTGGAGAGATCTGGAACTTTTGTAGACGTTCCTAACTGGTTCTAGTTTGCTAGCCATGTAATAGTTTGCTTGGTTATGGCCATTTAGCTGGAGCCAGGGGACCCTCAAAAGGCATTAGTTAACCAATACCTGTCCTTTCTCTTTGGCTGACATTTTCTTGCCTTTTTCATTTATTTGTTCAGTCATTTTCAGTTGTGTCTGACTCTTTGTGACCCCATGTGGAGTTTTCTTGGTAAAGATACTGGAGTGGTTTGCCATTTCCTTCTCCAGTTCATTTTACAGATGAGGAAACTGATGCAAAAACAGGGTTAACTTAACTTTCCCAGGGTCACACAGCTAGTAAGTGTCTAAAGACAGATTTGAACTCAGGAAGATGCATCTTCCTGACTCCAGGCCTGGCACTGTGCCACCTAACTGGCAGCATTCTAATAAGAGAGGAGAGACAATACCGCAAGGGGAGAAGCCTCTGACCTTTCCCATCTGAGGCTGACATGTGGCCCATGAGTAAGGGCCTCCTTTTTTTGTCTTGACATTTCTTCTTTCACTTTTGGTGAAGGAGATTAGAAGTTATGTATGTATGACCTTATGAGTTTTGAAAGGTCAGGGAGTCAGGATATAGAGTCTGTATAAGGGTTTGTAGCTGCAGGTTCAGTTCTGAGGAACCCAGACCAGTGATAGCTGAGACAAGGACTCATTCAGGAGTGATGCTTCATTTGGACATAAGCTTGATGCCAGTACAATGTAGAAACTGCATTAAGGCTGAGTCTGCTCTACCCAGAGATAGAGGTGGTAGATGTGCTCCTGAAGCATTGGAGGGGTATATTTGTACTTCTGTTCTTGCTGCATCTTTGAAGTAAATATCCCTTGCAGAGCCCAGCTCTGGGAGAATGAACCAGCATATACATATTTATATCACCTTGCAAATCTTAAAGCACTATACAAATGTCAATTATTATAAGAATGTGAATTCCTTGAGAACAAATTGTCTTGCTTTTCTATTTGTGTCCCCAGCACTTAGCACAATGCTTAGGATATAGTAATTGTTTAATAAATGCTTTTTCATTCATTTGTTCATTCAAGAAATTCATTTTTCCCATTTTATAGGTGAAAAAATAGCCTTAGAGGAGTTAGGAAATTAACTTATGGTCACAAAACTCATTAGTGTCAGGGGTGGAACTTGAACCCAGGGCTTTTCCAAGTCCAGCCTCTTGAGAGCTGTTACTCTGTTTTATCCAAACTTTGTATTTCCATCAGAATGCAACACAAGGACCTACATGTAATAGGCACTCAATAAATGTTTTTTGAATGAACGAATAAATTCCAGAACTGGAGGAAACTCGAGGAGGCATCTGGCCCAAACGTAAATGAGAAATTCTATTTAAAACATTCATAAGTGGTCATCTAGGCAGGAACTGAGCAGTTCTTGTGACAAGGAGACTGCTCCCTCTTCAGGCAATAAATTCCATTTTTGGTAGCACTGATAATTAGTAAATTCTTCCAAATATTTCTGGTAGCCCTCTCTTACATCCCTTGAACTGAGAACTGAGGGGAGATAAGATTTCCTGGAGCCAGTTGGCCTCAGATGCCATATGCCACATACTTTTCTTACATTGCTTTAAAAGTGGCACAGGAAAGCTATTTTGGGGCACAGCTATTGCAGTAGGGACAGAATCTTGCTCGACTGGGCAACTCCTGGATTACAAAGCTGCCAACTCTGCCCTTGCCCCACCTCATTTTCAGGGCTATCCAGCCTTGTTTGCTCTTAGATATTTTAGTCACACTGCAAGTGAGCATGATGATGGAGGAAGGGCATGTTGGCCAACATCCATTCCTCCAGGATGGGAGGTGGGGTGAAGAAGTTGGGGTAAAGGAAAGGTGAGATGGGCAAGGAGATCCTGCCAAGGGCTTACAATAGTTTGAAGGAGAGAACAGGTGGTTGCTCTCCCATTTTTATTAAAAGAAAGCCTTTTGAGATGAATTCAATATGTTACACTGTCCAATCTATCACTCTGATGAGATTTGGCCAAACATAAGGACAGTAGCTGTCCCATTTTCCTTTTTCAGAGGTCTCTCCCATCTTCTGGGTTGTCGACTGGGGAAATGGCTCCGGTTGCGACCATCCCCTTGGAGGACCAATGCATGGACCCCAAGAATTCTGGGTGCTTTCTAGTCTTGAAGGCAAGAATAAGTGGGCAGATGGGGGAAGGAAAAAAGAGACAAATGAAGCATTTTTTAAAAACTACAAAACCAAGGAACATTTATGTGGACACTATAATTATTACTATGCTGAATTAATGAGCTTTATTCTCTCCTTTTTGGCTGGAAGAACACAAAAATCCCAATGAAAGGAAACAGATGTAGTTGCTTTGAGCATTTCCAAAGGAAACTGCAGTAAAATATGAAACATTGCCATATAAAAGCCTGATGTGTAATGGAGATGTTCTGATATTGTTTTCTCTTGCCAGCTGTGTGTAAGTGGGGGTTGGTGCCTCTGGCCAAGAGGTCCTCCCACATCAGAGCACTAACAACAACAAAGCAATGGAAAGACTTGGGGAAAAACCTCTCTAACATTACCTCGAACTGCATTTGATTTTCCTTTAAACAAAGACCATACATGAGGAATGAGTCCAAACGAGAACATTTAAGTTGGTAATTAAAAAATGATTTATTGAGAGAAGGGATAGAGAAGGGGTAATCAGCTGAGCAATCTCTGGTGATCAATCTTTCCCTGCCTCCCCACCCTAGCCCAGTTAGCAGGCAAGACCTCCAGCTCTCCCCACTGGCAGCCTCAGAGACAGGCTGAGGGGAGTGTTTCTGTGGCCCCAGGAAAGTCCTCAATTCAGGTTCCCTTTGATCAAAGTCTTAATGGATTTGCAACGTAATTGAATAATTTTAAGTTTTTGTGACTAGGGACCCTGATTCTCCATCCTGTGGCTTGGAGGTTGCTCTCTGGTACTCTTTGTGGGAGAGGGGCAACAAGTGTCCCTCCAGTGTGTGGAGAGCTTTCTCCACTAGGAAGCTTGAGAAATCAAATGTTGGACATAAAACACATTGCAAGCCTTAAAGGGTTGTGTCTGTCTCTAGTGCTTAGAATAGTGTCTGGCACAGAGCAGGTATTCCTTGCTGTTGCTCAGTTGTGTCCAACTCTTCAAGACTCCATTTGGAGTTTTCTTGGCAAAGATACTGGAATGGTTTGCCCCTTCCTTCTCCAGCTCATTTTGCAGATGAGGAAACTGAGGCAAACAGGGTTAAGTGACTTGCCTAGGATCACCCAGCTAGTAAGTGTCTGAGGCCAGATTTGAACTAGGGAAAATGAGTCTTCCTGATTCCAGGCCATGGTGCTAGGGGCCCCATAATAGGTGCTTAGTAAATGCTTATTGACTAACTGACTAGTCAATAGTATTTTCCAGTAGTAGCATGATAGATAGAGAACTGGAGTTTCCTCATTTAGGATTTTCCTATGTCAATGAAATCACAGTGTCTATCCCTATCGTTTCTAAAAGGACCATATATTCAGAAGCTGGAAGGGGCCTTAGCCCACCCTCCTCATTTTGCAGATGCGGATCCAAAGAGGGTGGATGACTTGCTTGTGACATGGAGAATAAGTAGCAGAGCTAGGTTTTGAACTCAGACCCTCTGACTCAAAATCCAGCTGTCTTTCCACAGCACTATTTTTTATTGTTGTTGGGAGAGGGTCATAGCATAGCCAGCCCCTGGATCTGGAAGTGGAAACAGGCTGACCGTTGGTATGATACATGAGTAATCTTTCAAGTTCCCTGGATTACCCCAAGTGGCCTGACTTAGTGATGGCCTGAAATGAAGAGAGAGGTAATTGACCAAATGAAATGAAGTCTCAGTTTCAGCTCCATTTAGCATTTCATCTGTTGTTCTGTTTGTTCTGTTCTATTTTATTCCACAATAACATTCAGAAGGATTGGATGATTTTAAGAGATGAATCTTGAAATGCTACTTAAAGCTACTAGCAAGATATGTATTAGGCTCAATTTTTGTCTTCACTGTCTACCTTGAAATAAAATGACAGCCAACAAAAAATTTAAATGGGCATCCCTTTTGTTATTTTTTATTGGGTTTCAGTGAAATTTGATAAATGAGGAAGTTAATGACTCAGTGGATAGAATTAAGGAAGACGAGTTCAAATCTGGTTTCAGATACTGTCAGAGTCACTGTGTGACTCTGGACAAGTCACATAAACTCTTTCCACTTCAGTTTCCTCATCTGTTAAATGGGAATGATGATGATGATGATGATGATGATAATAATAATAACAACAACATCTGTCTCCCAGGGTTGTTGTGAGGGAAAGAAAGATAATAAATTTTGCAAAATGCTTTGTAAACCTTAAAATGCTATTTAAATACTAGCTATTGTTACTAATACATGGACAGAGATTACAAAAATTCATATGATTACATTAATGGAACTCTAAAGTTTGTTGTTGTTGTTTAGTCCTTTCAGTCTTTGTGATCGCTTTCGAGGTTTTTTTGGCAAAGACACTGTACTAGTTTGCTATTTCCTTTTCCAGCTTATTTTACAGATGAGGAACTGAGGCAAACAAGGTTAAATGACTTGTCCAGGGTCACACAGTTGGTAAGCGTCTGAGGCTGGATTTGAACTCATGAAGATGAGTCTTCTTGATTCCAGGCCAAGTGCTCTATCCACTGCCCCACCTAGCTGCCCTAGTTTCTATAAATTCAATAAAATTAATTTCTTTTCTTTTTTATTTTAAAAATTAATTAATTTATTTGTTTTTAGTTTTCAACATTCACTTTTATAAGATTTTGAGTTCTAAATCCCCACCCCCACTCCTTCTACTCCCCCTTCCCAATATGGCATGCAATCTGATATAGGCTATATATGTATGGTCATATTAAACATATTTCCACATTAGTCATGTTCTGAAAGAAGAATCAGAACAAAATGGAAAAACAATGAGAAAGAAAAAACAAAAAACAACAAAGGAAAGAGAAAATGGTATGCTTTGATCTGCATTCAGACTCCATAGTTCTTTCTCTGGATGTGGATAGTATTTTCCATGCTGAGTCTTTTGGAATTGTCCTAGATCATTGCATTGCTCAGAAGAGCTAAGTCTAACAAAGTCATCACAAAATGTTGCAGTTACTGGGTACAGTGTTCTCCTGGTTCTGCTCATTTCATTTAGCATCAGATCATGCAAGTCTCTCCAGGTTTTTCTGAAGTCCTCCTGCTCACCATTTCTTGTGGAACAATAATATTTCATTTCATTCATATACCACTTGTTCAGCCATTCCCCAATTGATGGGCATTCCCTCAATTTCCAATTCTTTGCCATCACAAAAAGAGCTGCTATAAATATTTTTGTACATGGAAGTCCTTTTCTCTTTTTATGATCCCTTTGGGATGCAGACCTAGCAGTGGTATTGCTGGATCAAAGGGTATGCACAGTTTTATAGCCCTTTGGAAATAGTTCCAAATTGTTCTCCAGAATGGTTAGATCAGTTCACAACTCCACTAACACTACATTAGTTTTCCAATTTCCCCACATCTTCTCCAACATTTATCATTTTTTTGTTTTGTCATGTTAACCAATCTGATAGGTATGAAGTAGTGCCTCAGAGTTGTTTTAATTTGCATTTCTCTAATCAATAGCTATTTAGAGCATTTTTGTATGACTGTAGATAGCTTTAATTTCTTCATCTGAAAACTACCTGTTCATATCCTTTGACTGTTTATCAATTGGGGAATGATTTGTATTCTTATAGCTTTGACTCAGTTCTCTATGTATTTTAGAAATGAAGCCTTTATCAGAGACACTGGCTGTAAAAATTGTTTCCCAGCTTTCTGCTTCCCTTCTGATCTTGGTTGCATTGGTTTTATTTGTGCAAAACCTTTTTAATTTAAGGTAATAAAAATTATCCATTTTGCATTTTATAATGTTCTTTATCTCTTTTTTGGTCACAAATTCTTCCCTTCTCCATAGATCTAACAGGTAAACTATTCCTTGCTCTACTAATTTGCTTATAGTTTCACCCTTTATGTCTAAATCATATACCCATTTTGATTTTATCTTGGTATACAGTGTAAGATGTTGGTCTATGCCAAGTTTCTGTCAGTATATACTGTTTTCCAGCTTTCCCAGCATTTTTTGTCAAGTAGTGAGTTCTTATCCCAGAAGCTGGAATTAGTTTTTAATAAACATTTGTATAGTACTGACTATAAACAGGATACCCTGTCTCCAATGTTTTAGCGTAATTTTGAGCTTTAATAACTATTTTGGTTTAAAACTGGACTAAGATTTTTGGGCTGTCTTTCTAAGCTACTACTACTACTACTACTACTACTACTAATGCTGCTGTTGCTGCTGTTACTGCAACTACTATTAGCTAGCTACCTAGTTAGTATTTATAAAGCAGTTTATGCTGTGCACCCCTGGGAGGTAGGTGCTATTATTATCACCATTTTGTAGATGAGGAAACTGAGACAGACAGAGGTTAAATGACTTGCTTAGCATCATAACTACTAAGTGTCTAAGACTGGATTTGAACTCAGATCTTCCTGACTCCAAGTCTAGTTATCTGTTCACTGTACCTCTTGTGTTCAGTTGTTTAGTCATGTCCCACTCTTTGTGACCCCATGGACAAGTCCATGGAGTTTTCTTGGCAAAGATACTGGAGTGGTTTGCCATTTCTTTCTCTAGTATGTCCACATTTTATAGATGAGGCAAATAGGGGTTAAGTGACTTGCTCAGGGTCACACAAAGTAATATCTGAGGTCAGATTTGAACTCATTTTATCCCAACTCCAGGCCAGTGTTCTATCCACTGTACCACCTAGCTACCTGTTAAAACTTAAATTGTTTTAAGGTATTAAAGCCTAAAATTACACTAGGATTTTGGAACACCTTGGGCACTTGCCATACAGAGATGAGAAAGGGCAAAATCTGTACCCAAAAGAAGCTTGTAATCTACTAAGGAGAATGAAGTATGTACATAAATAAATATAATACAAAATAGAAAGTGATGAATTAGAGGAAAAATCCATACAAAATGTGCTAGGAAAATATGAGGAGAGAAAGAACACTACTTTGTCACTTGTTTGGCAATTAACCCATCTTTTTGTTCCAAATTATTCCTGAAGGGTCATTTACTCACTGGAGGGAATCATTTGATTATTTGTAACATTTATTGTATATGTCAGTACTTCAATGGATCCATGAACTCAATGATGTGAAAATTCCTTCTTTTACAGGAAGCCTTTCCCAATCCCTCTTAATTCTAGTGCCTTCTTTTTGTTATTTACAATTTATCTGGTATCTATCTTGCGTATGTATATAGTTGTATGCATGTTATCTCCCTATTAGATTATGAGTTCCTTGAGGGCAGAGACTGTGTTTTGTCTTTCTTTCTATGCCCAGCACTTAGCACAGTGCCTGGCACATAGTAGGTGCTCAATAAATTCATGTTATCTCATTCTGTGTGATCCCCCCCCCCCCATGTACTACCATTAGTCCTCCATGGATGATTTATCTATGTGAGAAAGGTCTTCCTCTGGATACTGGTACCCACTCCTGCTATAAGACTGGCCCACCTTTTTTAGCCATGTATTTTCTGGCAATAATTTTTTTGCTATTTCTTAATGCATAAGTCATCATTGATTCTTTGGAGATTGTGCTGTTCCATGATTTGTGCAATCATGCAGGATCAATGGAAGAATATTGGGGCTAAAAGGATGAGTATTTGTTTCAGGAACATCTAGAGACCACTGAACATTTATTTATTGCAATAAAATTGAAATTACATAAGTCACCGAATTCAATGCATTCCATGCCAACTAAATAAAAAATCTAAATGAAGTGGGACAGAAGTAAACTCAATGAACTCATGCTTTTGTAAAGCAATATAGTAGTACTTTCTTCCTGGCTGACAGCAATCTAAAAGTGAGAGAAAATTCAAGTGGGCTCCAATAATTCTAACAAACATGATAGAATTAAAAATACTCAGTTTGATTCTCTGAACTAGAGGTAAGGCTGCTGTCAACTTGCAAAAGAAAATGCTCTAAATACTCACATGGAGTTGAAGGACTTTGTCACTTTGTAGAAGTTGCAGAAGTAACTGGTAAAAACACTTTTTTTCCCTCTGACAGGGATAAGTTAGTTTTGGTTAGCAGGGTCTACTACAAGAAGATCTGTACAGTTTTGAAGATGAAGGAAAAAATTGTAGCAGGGCAAAGTTCCTTGGGGAAAATCATTTTGTTGACTTCCATCTCAGAAAATGAGGGGTGAGTAAAAATGCATGATAGGGAAAATATTGTACATAAGTAAATATGGTATTATTTCTAACACTATCCGTTGGAAGTTAAGTTAGCACCAGTAAACTGTGGGATTGTCCTTTTCACTTTGGGATTGCTTAGTGTATTGGGTTGAATTCTAATTTTTAGGTGACCTGAATAGTTTTCCCTGTTTATATTTTCTTGGCTTCCTTGGGTTGGAGGAAAGAGGAAAGTTATTTACTAATTAGGTAGGCATGTGGGCAGATCAAACAAAGAGGTTTGCTCTACTGGTCCCCAGGTAATGAGTAGGCTTCCTGATTGGCTCAGTAAGTCTGGAGTTATGGCCTATGTGAATCAGCTCTGTCCAGCATGGCCAGCTGTTTGAATCCCTAATTAGTTTGAGGATGTTCTGAGTTGGAAGATGATGTTTTATTTGGGTGATGTGGCCTAAGATAGATTTTTTAGATTAAAGGAAAATCTTGGGGCCAACCAAGTCCAAAAGAACTGTAATTAGGTAGAATAATTTAGAAAGTTTAGTCACTATTCAGCATAGTAGTGCGGAGTTTTCTTGTGTAGCCTTCCTTCTGAGATTATCTTTCATCTATTATGAATATATCTTGTATTTGCCTAGTTATTTATGTTTGTTGCTTCCATTTGGATGTGAGCTCTTTGAAGGCGGGGACTGTTTTTGCCTTCCTTTGTATTTCCAGAGTTTAGCAAAGTACCAGGCAAGTCAATCAATAAATGTTTATTAAGTGCCTATTATACATCAGGCACTGTGCTAAGTATATAGTATTTAATACATTTCTATTGATAGATTGATTATGAATATTTCTAGGTATCTGACCCTGGAATATTTTTTTTGGTAATTGTATCTTTTTCCTCTCCCCTGTAACTAAGCTTAGAAAATGATTACTTGTGGCCTGGAGTATTCATTTGCTGGGGAAAGAAGGAGGCAGATGCTAGAACTAGAGACCAAGATACAGGGGCAGGACAAGGGAGACAGGTAGTTAGATCAAATGTGAAAGATCTCTAAAACCAGGAAGCCAGGAAATTTCAAGGCCCAAGAGAATTCAGGAGATTTAGTACTTTGAATTATGGTTCAGTGAGTAGGGAGGTTTAGAAAGTGGCATAAGATAAAAGGCCTTGGGTGGTGGTTTTATTGAATTTGGGTTTTTGAGGCACCTTGGATCAGTTCCATGCCCTAGAAAGTTGATTGAGTTCAGCAAGGCTAGAGATTCAATTGGCAGTGTAGGACCATGGGCTAGAAAAATTAACTTAAAAACAAGGGCAATACCAGATGTGCAGCAATCAGAGGAGACACTTCACATTCAATTAAACAGGATAGGAAGGATGGGTCTGGATGAGAGACAAGGAGTCTGGGCTAGAGTTCCAAGACTTTCAGGAAAGGGGGTGAGATGGGTACACCATATGAGGCAGTCAGACCAAAACCTCAAAGGGAGTTGCTCTGCTCTCCTGGAGGGGAGCAGAACAGGGAGGGTTATCTCATCTAGGGAGCCAGAAGCAAGATCAGACACATTTAAAGTCATTGTCAGGGATAGAAAAAGCTCCCCTGAGGGTAGTGGGGGCATCAGTCAAGACTAAAAGAATTTTAGAACCAGAATTAAGGATTGGAAAATTGGGTTCCCAAAGGCTCCAGACACCATCGGCTTTCCTTAACTAAATTCCCTGACTTGAGACTGAGAACAGAGATATAAGATTGAGAACTGAGATAACATCTAGCAGGCTAACTCTGGGAACACAATTAAAAGTGAAGGGTCAGCCCAGGAGTAAAAAAGACTAAGAAACAGCAAAGACAAGTCCCTTAGGAGTGTGTAAGGAAAGCCAGGACTGACTGAAAAGACCTGTATATACCTTCCAACTTCTTTATTTAAAATAACAACCGCCTCTATGTATTTCCTTGTACAGTTTTGGAGTTACCCACTTTAAAATACCTAAGGAGGGCATTGCACTATTTTGATGAAGCTGAGAAGAGGAGATGGTATATATTTGTTCTCTTCCATGGATACGAATAGGATATTTAGGGTCCAATTGAAGGAGAAAATATGGTGGTAGCTAGAAATGTCATCGTAGCATGAGTAAGCCAAATCTAGGTTTGTAGTTGGAGAAGAGTTGAGTAATGGGTGGGGTCATAATGTGGTAGCAGTGGCTCCATAGGCCCTGGCCATTGTCCCAAAGTACATGATATCTGTATTCAAGTATTTGGAGGACTATGTGGAAGAGGAATTAGGCATATTCTATTTATCTTCAGAAGGTAGAACCGATGGGCCTAAGTTGGAGGCAGATTTTGACTCAGTATAAGACCTTTTTTAGAGTGGAACTTTTTGAAAAATGAGTGAGCTGCCTAATAAAGGAGTGAATTCCCATTCCTTGCTACCTTAAAAAAAGCTACAAATATTTTTGTATATATCTTTAAATATCTCGTACATCCTTTGTTTTGCTTAGCAATAATCCCTCCCTTAGTCTACTTTGCCTCTAATTCTTCCTTCTCTCTTCTCCTCTTTCATTCCTGTCTCACTGTTGAGTGAAATGCATTTCTGTACTCAACTTTGTGTGTGTGTGTGTGTGTGTGTGTCTGTGTTTGTATCTGTGTGTGTTCTTTTCTCTTTTGACTAGTTAAGATGAAAGTGAGGTTCAGGTGTCGCCTACTCTACCCACTTTCTCCTTGTTTGTATAAAGTTCTACTTGCACACCCAGATTAGGATCATTTTCCCAAACTTTCCTTCCCTCCTCCTTTGCCAGCGTATTCCTCTTCCTTTCTTTTTCCATTCTTCTCTTATGATCATCAAGACATAACAGAACCACTCCTTGGCCTTCTATTTAATTAGTTTCCTCTATGACCTCTAATGATAATAGTGTTTACATATCTAATGTAATATTTGAATGTAGGCACTTTATTTCTATTTATTGTCTTGTAATTGTTCATTTGCATTTTCCTTTTAATGTTTCTCTTAGTTCCTATATTTGAGCTTTATAGTTTTTATGCAGCTCTGGTGTTTTCATCAGGACTGCTTGGAAGTCTTCTGTTTCAATAAAGATCCACTTTTTCCTCTTGTAAGATTATCCTTAGTTTTTCTGGGTAAATAATTCTTTACTGTAAGCCTATATCCTTTGCCTTCTGGAATATCATATTCCAAGCTCTCTGCTTCCTTAGAGTGGTGGCTGCTACATCATGTGTGAGCCTGAGTATTCAGTATTTGAATTTTTTTCTGGCTCTTTGCTGTATTTTTTTCTTTGACCTGGAAACTCTGGATTTTGGCTATAAATGTTCCCAGGAGTTTTCATTTTGGGGCTGAGAGTACTGGCAACTTTTGCTTTTTAAAGGCCAGCCTAGCTAAAGATAGAGGGGCTCATCACCAATAGGCTGAGCATCAGCAATGAATTAATTGACCAGAGAAACACATGAAACAAAGAAAGGGTAATACAAAATGGCCCTCAGTATGTATGGTTCACTTGAATGACTGTAATGACAACGGCAGTATAAAATATAAATATAAAAACTTTTATAAATTTTTTTATAAAATATTTATAAACATGTAAAAGGAAGCAGAGTATGTTAAAAATCAAAGTGTTTGGGCATCTATAAACATTAACTCAATTGATGATACTCTAAATGTGAGATCTTTAATCAATGACCAATGAAAGATTTCATATGTCAGTAGTATGATGTGGCCATCAAGAACTTTTTATTGTAGCAGAGAACTGGAAGCAAAATGGGACTCATTAATAGGGGAGTGGCTAAACAATTATGGTAGAGAAACATAATAAAGTATTATTGCCCAATAAAAATTATTAAAGGCATGGCTTGAGAGAAACCTAGGAAATTTTGTATGAATTGATACAGAGCAAAGTGAGCAGAACCTGAAGAACAACTTATACAATGACAGCCATGATACAAAGGAAAGCAGTTTTGAAAGACAAAGAGCTCTGACCAATTCAATGACCAACAATTATGAAGCAGACCTCCCACCTCTTGGCAGAGAGGCAATAGACTAAAGGTGCTGAATAAGGCAGATATCTTCAGACATTATTATAACAGAGCTCTTATTTATTAGGGGCAAATTGTTAAGGAATGACAATGGGTGACTTGTGACAGTGATGCAAAAATAATAATATTAATAATGTAACCTTTGGTTCAAAGGGTCCTTTTCACATTTGTTGATATTTGTGAAGTTCATAATTTTTTAAAAAAAGAAAATGTAATCACATTTCTGTCTTCTAAAGAACATCTCCAATGTTGCCTCCTCTATGAAACATTTACTAATTCTCTTTAGTATATAAGAACTTTCTCTTTCTCCCCTAGGACATTCACTTCTCTAATGAACATATCATTTGTATATATTCTATTCCCCTAGCAAACTGAAAGCTCCATGAGGTCAGGGAGATCATATCTTAACTTTGTGTGATAATTTTCCCTCAGCTTCCTTTCTTGTCAAGTGTATTGACAATCAATATTTTTTGGAGAAGGGTGGGTCTGATGATCCTACAGAGTAGAATAGTGTCACTAGAATACTTTGGTTCAAGCCATGGCCCTGCAACTTCCTATGTGACCATGGACAAGTTCCTTCACTTCCTTGAACCTCAGTTGCTCATCAGTAAAATGGGGTAATGATACTTGTACATCCCATCTCCCAGTGTGGTTGTGAAGAAAGCTTTTCATTAGTGGCAATACACTCTAAATGAGAACTGCTGCTACTCTTGGTCAGCCTGGCAAAGCAGAGCATATTGACTGGCTCTGTCTTAAAGCTTAAGTGCTTGATTTCATTCTTGTCACTGCTATTTAAATCAGGGCTCCAAACTGGGTTCAATGAGCCAGCAGACAAAACCATGAAAATGGAAATCAATGGCCTCAGGAGGAAATCCTGAAGCATCATTGTTACATTAAAGTCTAATCAAATCAAAGAGGACATTGGGCATCGTGTGTGTGTGTGTGTGTGTGTGTGTGTGTGTGTGTGTGTGTGAAAGGATAGGGCAGAGGATGATGATAAGTAATGGAGAAGAAATTGGAGAAGAGAAACATTGAGGTAGATTTATTTTGACAATATGAAGGCCTTGTAACTGTAACATTATAAATCACTGTTTTTCAGAGGAATTTAAATTTCTGGGCTAAGTACAACTTCATAAGACTGGCCTGTGTACAAAAACACTACCTAGAAATTAGAGAAAGCAAAATGATGCCTCCTACAAATGTGGTTTGAAACCAGTATGAGTAATTTTTGTGCTAGAGATTTGGGAGTTCTGGGGCTCAGGACTTCAGGAGGCTGGACTTAGGGCTTCATTCATTTCCAAGAGAAATTTTAAATGAAAAAATTCAGAACAAGTTGCAGGCTTCTGTAACTACTAAGTGTCCATGAACTCCCATCGAGCTCAGGAGGAATGAATGGAAGTTTCCTTTATGGGGATGTAACAGACAGACATAGAAGAGTCTTCATAAAGCTGTATTTCTCTGGGCTATCAAAGCAAAAGAAATAAGAGGTTAGCAAGGAAACAGAGAGGCCCAGGTCTTCTTCCTCTGACTCTTACTGGGGATAATAATCTTATATGAAGCAGGCACTGGAACAAATCATAGAGAGCCAGCTCAAGGCAAAATTTCAAATTCAGTGAAGCTTGTCTTCATCACACACAGCCTTTTGGCTCTTCACTTTCCTACTGCCCATTCTTTGTGATTCTCCAACTCCTATCTGCCCACTTCCTGGCGGGAAACCTCATCTCCACATGCTGTTTCTCTTCCCTTTTTTTCCCCCGGCCCCATCCAACTTTGCTTCCAAAAAAGGAGGCTGCACTGTGGCTGTTCACAGTCTGCTCCTGACAGTGTAATAGCCTCTATATGGCGTGTTAAGATCTGTAGAGCTCTTTACAAATATTAACCTCACAAAACCCTGGGAGCTAAGTGCTATTATTATCTCCACTTTATAGATTAGGAAACTGAGGCAGACTGAGGGTTAAACAGCTAGTAAGGGGCTAAGATTGGATTTGAACTGAGGTCTTCTTGACTCCAGGCCCAGTGCTCTATCCAATGTGCCACGTAGTTGTCTTGTAGTTGCCTTTCAATAGGACCCAAAGCCTTAAAAAAATGTATCATATTCTTCTTTTCCAACATGACTAATGTGGAAATATATTTAATATGATTGTATGTGTGTATCCTATATTAGATTGCAAGCTGTCTTGGGGAGGCAGGAGGGGAAGGAGGGAGGAAAAAAATTTGGAACTCAAAATCTTATAAAAGTGAATGTTGAAAACTAAAAATAAATAAAAAAGATTGCTTCAAAAAAGAGAATGAATCATAGATCTGAGACCATATAGTCTAATATTCCTATTTTATAGAAGATGGAATTGAGGCCCCAGGAAACTAAGTGACTTTCTCAAAACCATACAGATAATTAAGTATCACATGCAGCATTTGAACCCTTATCCTCTGACTCCAGAGGTAGTACTCTTTTAAATTTGACCTGAATCATTAACATTTTCCCCATCATTTTCTTAAATCTAGATGAAACAATAAATCAGGTCTTAATTTGTGCTGTTTGCCCATTTCTGAGGTGTAAATGCTCACACTGAAAATGATGTGAAGGACTAAATTCTGAAGGACTTATGATGAAAAATGCAATCCACCTCCAGAGAAAGAAATGATGGAGTCAGAATGCACATCACATCATACTTTTAAAACTTTTTTTCTAATTTTTTTTGTCTGTGTTTTCTTTTTCAACATGGCTGATGTGGAAATGTTTTACATGAC
Source organism: Vombatus ursinus (assembly GCF_900497805.2). Classification (NCBI taxonomy): domain Eukaryota; kingdom Metazoa; phylum Chordata; class Mammalia; order Diprotodontia; family Vombatidae; genus Vombatus; species Vombatus ursinus. Next base: position 38,642,363 of record NW_020954590.1, on the reverse strand, counting down.
TGCACAGGAGCTGAGCACTATGCTAGATGCTTGTCTTTCTGACTTGAAACTCAAGACTCTACCCACTATGTGATCTAGTAGTATTATTAAAATTATTTTACATGTAATTAAAAAATATAAAAATTTTAAAAACCTACCTTGCTCCCTTTCTTTGAATTCTGCCATTGTTGCTATGGAAATTCAAGTGAACATGATATGAGGCTCATGTGGCCATGATGAGGTCAAGTGGCCCATGACAGAGGGCCGTTTTCATTTTGTATTAATCTTCCTTTGTTTCATGTATTTCTCTGGCCAATGAATTCATTACTGGTGGTCAATCTATTGGTGGTGAACTCCTTTATTTTTAGCTAGGCTGGTCCTTAGAAAGCAAAGTCTGTTGCTAGGGCCATACTTGGAGCCTTTTAAGCATAGTGGAACCTTCCAGGGCTAGTAGTCTACTAGTATAATCCTTAGGAACCCAGGGTCACTTCCATGCCATGATGAATAGGACTTTAGAGGAATCTAGTATCAGATAAATTCCTGAGAACTGGGAAGGATGGAAGGAGCATAAGGACATTGCTACTTGAAAGAGGCAGGTGGAAGGAGAGTTCCACAGAGGTGGGAAAAAGGTAGAAAGGAGGAATGAGGATGTGTTGAATACAAACTTCATCTTGTCCAGAACCAGTCCATTGTGAATAGCTTTGATGTACCATTTGGTTCTGGCTATCACACTCTAATACTTCAGGGCCTTTTGTCCCAGTGCATAAATGAAGAGATGATATTTTCTGGCTGGCTAACACGATATCTATCCCCTAAAAAAACAGAGAACTGTTAGCAGTGAGTCACCCATTTAACGTACTGGGATCTCATGTCCGTGTCCACAAATAGCTGATTTTTTAATGACAGAACCAAATGGACCATTTGACTTCAGCCTCTGGACTGAATGAGGTCCAATTGGCTGTTGGTGAGTCAGCAAAGCTGGCAAAGCTCATGAGCCAAAGCTGCCTTGATGGCAGTCAACAGCCCAGATTCAGATCTTGTCCCATCATTGGAACCACATCTGGGTTCATGAAGATGCAGAGTATAGGAAGAAAGATGGGGAAGGAAGGAGCTTGCACAGAGGCAAAGGAAAAAGATGTAGAGAGGGGAGGGATGGTGGGTCGAAGACAAACTTCAATTGTTTCATAGTGTGAGCATTTCCAAACACTAAAGATAAGATACTTGGCCAGCAGAGAGCTATTGAAAGCCTTTTTTCAAGAGACATTGTGGTTCATATTCTTACATATCATGACAACCAATGCTGTGGATTTCCTCTTAGGTGGTAATGAATCCTGCTCTTAGGTCTCAAGAAATAGTGCCTTGCATCAGAACACTTGGTTGAGTTGGGTTGCTAGTGTGAATGAATAATAATAGTAATAATACCAATAATGATGATAGCTAACATTTATATAGTTTGCAAAGTGCCTCACATGTTAGCTATCGATTCTCACAACAAACCTGTGAGGGAGGTGCTATTATTATTATCCACATTTTACAGATGAAGAATCTGAAGTTGACAGGAGTTAAATTACTTACCCAAGATCACAAAGCTACTCAGTGTCTGAGGTAGTGAAGACAGATATGGAGGCCAGTCAGTTAATGAACGTTTATTAAATAACTGTTATGTGCCAGGAGCTGAGCATTATGCTAGGTGCTCGTCTTTCTGACTTGAAGCCCAATGATTTCTGATTATAGAAAAGTTCAGATGCAGATGGATGACTTATTTTGGAGGTACAGCTATGAGGCCCTAACCCTCCTTGATATCTTTCTTCTCTGTAGACATTTCCTCCAATGTTTCTGAAGATTGATATGATGTTTCCTTTAAGAGCACGGAAATCATTTGAAAGGGAGAAACCCTGGAGAGAATGAGCTTCCCTCTGTACTGGATTCTGCATTTTATAATAATTTTCCAGCAAACTGGAGCAGCTACAAAATTGCATGATTGAGTCAAGTAAACATTCTATCACAGGAGAGTAGTGAGAAAAATAAGCTATTTTAGAAAAGAGGACCATATAACTCCCTATGACTCCTTCATAGGAAGGAGATTAACTTCAGAGACTCCACAGGCAAGAGGTTAAGAATGAGGAAGTCTATGAATCCTTGAATTTTGTGGCTTATCTTTGTTGATTATCAGCTCAGACCAAGATATAATATTTTGCCTTAGGGTGGAGAATTGCACAATTGGTTTGGTGCATCCTGGATCTTTTTACCTTCCCTCCTAAAAATCTGGAACAAGTTTGTCAAGGGTAGTAGTTTCCCAATCTTCCATGTTTTTGTATCCTTGGAGCCCACCTAATTCTCTAGCTCTTAGGAATCATAAGAAAATCATCAATTTTATCTATGTTCTATGGTATTTTTATTCATTTTGTTAAATATTTTCCAATTACGTCTGGTTTGGCAGCACTGAGCTGTCCTACATTTTGACACATTTTTAACAGATAATGGAATCGACAGTAAATAGTAGTACATTAAAAATGTTGATAAAACTTAATTCAGTTTCATTTGAGAAGTTAGAAAATTGGCTCATTAATTTCAATAGGTCTCGAAATCTTTATGGTAAACAGTCTCTGAAAATCTGCACTCACACGAGTATTTTTATTTATTTATTTTTATTTATTTTTTTATTAATTTATTTTGGTTTATCAAAATCATCAAATTTTTAGAGTGGGAAGGGACCCTCAGACATCATCCAACCCAGTGGTTCTTAATGTTTTTTTTTTGTGTGTGTGTCCTAGGTTCCTTTGGGAGTATACTGAAGCCCATGGATACCTTTTCAGAATAATGTTTTTAAATGCATAAAGGAAAATACATAGGATTAGAAAGCAAGTCAAAAGTTAGTGAAAATAAAGATGTATTTTTTTTCTAATCCAAATTCACAGACTCCCTGAAATCTATCCATAGATCCCAGGTTAAGAACCTCTGATCTAATCTAACTCTCTCATTTCACAAATGAGGAAACTGAGGCTCAGAGGGAGGAAATTACTTGTCCAAGAACACACTGATGGTAAGTAAATGGTAGAGTCAGGAGAGATTACATTTATTTTCCATAATCTAGTTAGGTAGGGCAGACACCATCATGCCGCATTTTACATGAGAAAAGGCATAGAAAGATTAAGTGACTTGCCCAAAATGTTATGGCTAGTAAGTGAAAGAACCGGAGATTATGGATTTGGAGCCCTAAATCCTTTGAGTTCAGACTTAATGCTCTAGGAAAGGAATACTTTGTGTGCAAAGGCAAGTTATGCCAAGAATGTGGTGATGTGCCATGGACAATTATAGCTAGCATTTTATCTAGTGCCTTAAGGTTTTCATAGCATTTACAAAGATCATCTCATTTGATCTTCAAAACAAACCTGGCGGTAGGTGGTGTTATTATTTCCATTTTACAGATGAGGAAATTAAGGCAGAAGTAAAAGTGACTTTCAACTATCTGAAGCTGGATTTGAACATAAGTCTGTCCTGATGCCAGGTCAAGTGCTCTATTCACTGTGCCACCTACACGGAGTTTTATTTTAAGTTAGAGTATAAATTAGGTTGAATCTTACACTGAATCTCCTCTGATTCTGAGATCTAGTATTCCCTGCTTTTTTTTTAAATTGGAATAAGACACATGCCCTATTCCTTCATGAGTCAAAGGAAGATCTGATGATGACACTATTGTTTTTTAAAGTTTCAGATTTAGAGGAATCAGGTCACCATATGGCAGATCTATAGCTACCGCCTTCTGCAACACAAATTTCTAATTGTGAAGAGAACAGGTCATTTCTTTTTCTAACACTTACTGAGGTAAACTGAAAAGGAGGTGATTTAAAACATTGATGTGTGATTATCTAGCTTAGCATAGTGTAAATTCATGGAAATAGTAAAATAACACTAAATACCAGCTCACCCAATGTGTTTTAAGATCACTCACATGCTGTTCTAATCCCAGTATTGGGACCTTCTCAGGGCTTTATTTTTAGAAGCTTTTCCTGAAGCAGATATTTACAAATATTACATTTCAATCTTTGATGGGCTTTGTTGAATTTGTCCTTCACTTCATTAGTGCAAGGTCAGAAATAGTGCCAGGGACAGATGGCCAAGGTTTTTGTTGCTGCCTTGTGACAGCCTGTTGTAAACACAGCAGAACACTCATTAACAATAACTTTGGGGGAGAAGGAAGGCATCATGGGATTGGAGCTCAGATTTTCATTGTCAAGGCCCATATTTTAACCTTTTTGAAACTATATCTGGCTGCATGACGTCACCTTTAAAACAAAAGAAAATTATTCTTGTAAATTAAATAAGAGCTAGGCATGGCCCTAATGTTGCAGTAAATGGCTAGTTTCCCCAAACTCCTCAGTGTTGTCAAGATACCATTGGGTTGCTAAGCAGCATTTGAGAAATAGTGCTTTCTTCCCCCCGCCCCCCAATTTGGTCCCATGATAGAATATATAAATCAAAATTTAATGTCCTGCTCTTATTTCTTTATTACTAAGTGCACTGACTATTTTGAAATTCCCAGCACTAGAAAATTAAGATTTCAGAAGAGTCCTGAGCTCCTGAAGGTATTTCTGGGAAATTTAAGTTGGAGACTGGTGAAGATGTTCATCAGCTACTTAAGACAATCGCAAGTATTAAGAGATTTGGTGTTCATGTGGCTTCAGCTCTTAAAATTTCATTCTATAATGGACTGGTATATGGCCACTCTTTTGCCACACTAAGGGTACACTAATAAACACCTCACCTGTGTAGAACCCGGCAATCAAAGAATTCTTGAGAAGGGCAGAGAATGATAAAGAGGTAGAACCAGAGGATTTTGACTCTACTGCTGACTTGCTTTGTTATTAATTGAATGGATTGACTTGGTCAGATAATTTTGGTGCTCCATTTCCCTATCTATAAAATGAGTATCCGTTATTAATAACCATATAGCTGTCACTTTACGGCCATGCACATCAATGGAAAGTTACAAGCATTATCTAATTGGGCCTATAGTTCTTTCAAAACCAGAAGGGCCAATTTAACCTCTCATCAGATCGTAGATTCAGACCTGGAAGGGACATTGGAGGTCATCTAGTCTAACTGCTTCATTTTATAGATGAAAACTAAGGGTCAAAGACGTTAGGTAATTTACAGATCATAGATTTAGAGTCTGTCGAGGGTTTGGAGGTCGTTGAGTCCATCTCATTTTACAAATGAGGAAACTGAGATCTGGAAGGTTAAGTTACTTGCCCAAGGTGACAAAGGTAGTAAGTGGCAGAGGTCAGATTTCAATCCAGGTCATCTAAATTCAAATCCAATATGGTTCTAATGTATGATGCCACCTGTCTCTTCTCTCTTAAAGCTAATCAACAAGAGTCAAAACCCTTCAGGAGAACACCTGCTTGGGAGGTCTCATGCATCACTCCCAGACGTCTATATTCTATTTAGAACTTTGCTTTCGCTTAAGTATTTAAGATTACCTTTTAAGTGGTAGAATGGTATTGTGTTTAGGGCATTAAACTTGGATTCAATAAGACCTGGGTTCAAATTCTGCCTCAAGACACTCGCTTTGAAATACTGGGCAAATTGTTTCACCTTTCTGTGCCTCAGTTTCCTCATCTGTAAAACTAGAGAGTTGGACTAGATGTCCTCTAAGGTTTGTACCAGCTCTAGGTCTACAATTCTATAATATAATGTCTAATTAAGTGAAATCCGTTTCTCCCATTGCCAATGTCATATCAGGCTCTTTTCTAAAATATATTTGTTCTCCAGTTACAGCTGTCATAGAGGCAAGCTGCATGCTCTTTCTGGACCTCCGTCCCCATTGAGACAAGTCCCATTTCTTTCTTAGACCCATTCCAATCCAGTTCTCCCTTCTCTAAGTTCATAGCTTGGTGCCTTTTGGAATATCTATGTTGTTAATAGAATCCTTTTCATCCTTAGCCTTTTACTTTGTACCCTCATCGCCTCACTTTAACTGAAAGCGATCTTTCTTCCGAGGGCATCACATCTCTGCTAATACTTGTTATTGGATGCTACTCCTCCTTGATAGATACTATTAGCTGTATTAAGGAAATGTTCATTTGCTTCTATGCATTTACATTTTCTTCTAACAGCAATGGGTATTGTACTTTGTCAAAAAGCTTTTCCTTCATTGATTCACATAATTATGTGATTTTTAAAATTGATATTATTATTTGTAGGGTTTATTATGGTTAAAGTTTAAATATTGAAATAATCCTGCATTTCTCATGTAAATTCAACCTGCTCATAGTGGAAAATCCTTTTAATATCTTTCTACAGCCTTTTTGCTAATATTTTACTTAATAGTTTTGCATTGCTATTCACTAGGGATATTAGTCTATACTTTTCTTTCTCTATTTCTCCCTTGTTAAAACACATGACCTTTTGTGTATCATAGAAAGAATTTGGTAGGGTCTTTTTTTCAAATATTTATAAGCAACTAATGTAATATTGGAACTAATAAAATTCTTTTGGAAATTTATCTGTTTGAAATTTAGTCTTGGGGCTTTTTTCTTTGTTTATTTATGGCTTAAGTTCTTATCCCCATCCTGAAATTGAGTTATTTAAATTATCTATTTCTTGTTTTCTTAATCTGGATACTCAACAACCCAAATGGATGAATGATCTCATCAATTTGAGAGTTTTCTCCATTACTGTGGGTCACAAGTTATCTATAGCTGTCCAATCTATGCAATACTCCTCCAAATCCTTCTAGAAGGGCTAACACATGTGAAGGAGGTGTGTCCCAACATTGCAAAAGATAACTCTAGTTATCTAGCTGTCAGTCACTCACATTCTATGACCAGACTATCTTCTCTACCTGCCACACAATTCCTTGATGATATCTTTGTTCTTTGGAGCTCTCCTTAGCTCTATGTTGGAGCTTGTTTACCACTCACCATGCACCTTTCCATTGCCCTCTCTATAATGCTGCTCTTTGGAAGCAGTTGTATGAGTCCCAGTGTGATACAATATGCTGAGCATTAAGCCAGTTCATTGGTATACTTTTGCAAATATTTATGCATCTTAATAAAGTTACCAGTTTTGTTGACATATAATTGAGCAGAGAGTTTCTAACATTTTCTGTTATTTTCTTTTAGTTTGTTGTGAATTCTTTTTCATTTTTAATGTTGGCAGTTTGGTTTTCCTTTGTTTTTTAATCAGATTAGCTAATAGTTTACCTATTTTGTTAGTTTTTTTAAAACAGTTACTAGTTTCATTTATAAATCTGATGTTTATTTTTTGCTTTGAATTTGTTAATCTCTTCTTTATTTTTCATAATGTTTATTTTTGTATTTAGTTGGGCTTATTTTTTTTTGTTGTGCTTTTCTTATTTTTAGTTACATTCCTAATTTGTTGAGCTGTTCCTTCTCTATTTTGTGAATGAAATTATTTAGAGATATATATTTTTCCATAAGAACTGCTTTGGTTCCATCCCAAAAGTTTGCTATGCTGTCTCCTTGTTGTCATTTTCTAGGTGACATTATTTATTGTTTCTTTAATTTTTTCCTTGACCCACCCATTCCTTTATTTTCCCCAAACATAGAGCATTTTAATTAACAAAATAAAGGACACAGAAGCACTTGCATCAGAGCTGCAGAAGATCTAACATCCTCTCTCTCTTTTCTTCAGTAGATTATCTTCCCTCTGGAACCTGTAAAGTCCTTATGACTTATGGTATTTTCCTGGATTTGATCCCAGTAGGGAAGAAAGCCAGCGTTTGTTCCTTCAAATTCCTTTACTTCATTGCTCTTTTGCCTGTAGTTTTCCTTGATAATTGTTTCTTGCCAGGACTCCACTGTTCCACTGTCTCTGTCCTCTTTCCTGATCCCAGCAGGTGTAGTGGTCCTTGCTGCTGTCTCTATCCATCATCTTCTCCTCCATCTTCTCTCCTCCCATGGTTGCTATTGGTTTTTTCTTTACTTAAAATTAAAAAAACTCTAAACCTAATAAACTCCAGACAAAACGAGCATTTTCATATATGAAGGGAAGAAAAAGAGGATTCTACACAAAGCCACAAATCTCTATTATGTAGAGCTTGCTTTTCTTATTAAGTATATAATAAATTCAACATATAGCTTTCAAAACTGTCCTACTTGTCTAATTTTCATTGTAGTCCTCCTTCCATTTTCTTTTATGCATTTAAAAAATCTTTTAATGATCCTTTTTTTGTTTCTTTTCTTTTTTCTTTTGGCAACCTTGTCACTTTCCTTCCCAATTTCTTCACACTTCCAAAGAAAAGTGAAGAAAAACTAAATCCTTGAACAAATATATACATATATAAACAAAAAAAATTCCACACTGACTGTCTCAAAAATACACATCTTATTATGTATTTTAAGTCTGTTACCTCTCTGTCAAGAGATGGGTAGCGAGGGGTGGAGCCAAGATGGCAGAGGGAAAGCAGTAACTGTCTTGAGCTCTCTCCCAAAGCCCTCCAAATACCTAAAAAAGTGGCTCTAAACAAATTCTAAAGCAGCAGAACCCCCAAAAAGACAGAGTGAAACAAATTTCCAGCCAAAGACAGCCTGGATGGTTGATCAGAAAGGTATATCGCGCTGGGCAGGGAGAGGAGCACAGTTCGGCATAGGCACGCAGGCCACAGGAACCCTGAAGCAGGTCTCAAAACACTGAATCGCGGGCAGCTGTGGCAGTTTCCAGACTTCTCAACCCACGAACACCAAAGACAACTTAGAAGGTCAGTGGGAAAAGTCTGTGACTGTGGTGAGAGAGGAGCCAGGTCTCAGACACAAGTCTTGAGCGCGGCCTGAGGCCGCGGCTTTTTCCTGAGCTCCCTGCCCATGGACTGAGGGGGAATCGAGTGGCTGATCAGAGGGGTATTGCAAGGATCTCTTTGCCAGGGCTGAGGCAGGAATCTCTTGCTTTGCCCATGCTTGGATCTCGGTCACAGTTCTGAGAGGCAGTCCTGCGGCAAGGAGGAGCACTGGCCTGGTGTAGCTTGTTGTGTCAGTAGAGAGGAAACACCTCGTGCCTTATCATACCACCTTGGAAGAACTGAAAATTTGCAGGTCCCTAGAAGTATCTCTGAAAACAACTGTACAAACCCCCAAAGCTTGGGACAGTACACTCTTCACATTGGAATCAGACTTTTACCTTAACAAAGAGTATAAAACTCAAGTAATTGGCCAGGATCATGAGTAAGCAGCGCAAAAAGAGTCAGACTATATTATCTTACTTTGGTGACAAAGAAGATCAAAACATACAACCAGAAGACAAGAAAGTCAAAGCTCCTACATCCAAAGCCTTCAAGAAAAATATGAATCAGTCCCAGGCCTTGGAAGAGCTCAAAAGGGATTTTGAGAAGCAATCAAGAGAAGTAGAGGGAAAACTGAGAGTGATGCAAGAAAATCATGAAAAACAAGTCAACAGCTTGCTAAAGGAGACCCAAAAAAATACTGAAGAAAATAACACCTTAAAAAATAGCCTAACCCAAATGGCTAAAGAGGTCCAAAAAGCCAATGAAGAGAAGAATGCCCTAAAAAGCAAAATTGGCCAAATGGAAAAGGAAGTCCAAAAGATTACTGAAGAAAATACTTCCTTAAAAATTAGCATAGAGCAATTGGAAGCTAGTGACTTTATGAGAAATCAAGACACTGTAAAACAAATCCAAAAGAATGAAAAATTAGAAAACAATGTGAAATATCTCATTGGAAAAACAACTGACCTGGAAAATAGATCCAGGAGAGAGAATTTAAAAATTATTGAACTATCTGAAAGCCATGATCAAAAAAAGAGCCTAGACATCATCTTTCAAGAAAGGATCAAGGAAAACTGCCCTGATATTTTAGGACCAGAGGGCAAAATAGAAATTGAAAGAATCTACTGATCTCCTCCTGAAAGAGATCCCCAAAGGAAAATTCATAGGAATATTGTAGCCAAATTCCAGAGTTCCCAGGTCAAGGAGAAAATATACAAGCAACCAGAAAGAAACAATTCAAGTATTGTGGAAACACAATCAGGATAACACAAGATTTAGCTGCTTCTACATTAAGGGACTGCAGAGCATGGAATATAATATTACAGAGGGCAAAGGAGATAGGATTACAACCAAGAATCACCTACCCAGCAAAACTGAGTATAATCCTGTAGGGGAAAAAATGGTAATTCAGTGAAATAGAGGACTTTCAAGCATTCTTGATGAAAAGACCAGAGTTGAATAAAAAATTTGATTTTCAAATACAAATACTCAAGTGGAACATGAAGAGGTAAACAGGAAAGAGAAATCATAAGAGACTTATTAAGGTTGAACTGTTTACATTCTTGCATGGAAAGATGATATTTGTAACTCATGAGATCTTTGTCAGTATTAGGGTAGTTGGAGGGGAAAAAATTATATGTACATATATATAGCTATAGCTATAGATATAGATATAGATAGAGGGCACAGGGTGAGTTGAAAATGAAGGGGTCATATCTGGAGAATAAAATTAAGGGGTGAGAGAGGAATATACTAGGAGAAGGAGAAAGGGAGAGGTAGAACAGGGTAAATTATCCCACACACACACAAAAAAAAAACAGAAAAGAAAAGGCTCTTACAGTGGAGGGGAAACAGGGGAAGGTGAGAGGGAATGAGTGAATCTTATTCTCATAGGATTTGACTTAAGGAGGGAATAACATACATACTCAATTGGGTGTGGAAATCTGTCTTACCCTACAGGAAAATGGGGGGGGGGAAGGAGATAAGAGAGTGGGGTGATGATAGAGAGGAGGGCAGATTGGGAAAGGGAGTAATCAGAAGCAAATACTTCTGAAGAGGGACAGGGTCAAAAGAAAAAGTAGAATAAATGGATGGGCAGGATAGGATTAAGAGAAATAGAGTTAGTTTTTAACAGCATGTCTACTATGGAAGTGTTTTGCAGAACTGCACATATATAACCTATATTTAGTTGCTTGCTTTATCAATGAGGGTGGGTGGGGAGGGAGGAAGGGAGAAAATTTGGAACCCAAAGTTTTAAAAACACATGTTTAAAAAAAATGTTTTCACGTGCAACTGGGAAATAAGAAATATAGGAAATGGGGTACAGAAATCCATTCTGCCCTACAGGAAAATAGAAGGGGAAGCAGTTAAGAGAAGGGGGGGGAGAGATAGAAGGGAAAGCAGACTAGGGGAAGGGGTATTTAGAATGCATGCCATCTTGGGGTGGGGGAGGAGCGAGATGGGGTGAAAATTTGGAACTCAAAATCTTGTGGAAGTAAATGTTGAAAACAAAAAATAAATAAAAATTACCATTAAAAAAAAAGAGATGGGTAGCAAGCTTCATTATTAGTTCTCTGGAGTTGTGATTGGCCATTGTTTTTAAGCCTTTCTAAACTATATTTCTTTGTAATATTTCTGTTATTATATAAAATTTTCTCCTGATACAGCTTATTTAATTCTACATCATTTCATATAAATTTTCCCAGGTAATCTGAAACCATCTCTTTTATCATTTCTTAAATCACAATAATATTCCATAAACCATAGTTTGTTCCACCATCCCCCAATTGATGAGCAGCTCTTTAATTTCTAGTTCCTTACTACTACAAGGAGAACTGATATACTTTTCTTCTTTCTTTAATGTCTTTAGGGTTATAGGCTTTGTAGTGGTATCACAGGGCCAAAGGGTATGCATCACTTTGTAATTTTTGTGGCATAGTTCCAAACTGCTTTCCTGAATGGAAGGACCAATGCACAGTTCCACCCATGAATGAATGAATGAATGAACGTATGGATGAAATCATATTTATTAAGCTCTTGTTATGTACAAAGCACTATGATAAACTCTGGGGTGACGAATCAAAAAAGTAAGACAGTCTTTGTCCTCAAGTTCTATTTTTGGGGGGCCAGAGCTAGGCAATGGGGTTAAGTGACTTGCCCAGGGTCACACAGCTATTAAGTGTCAAATGTCTGAGGCCGGATTTGAACTCAGGATCTCCTGACTCCAAGGCCAGTGCTCTATCCACTGTACCACCTAGCTGCTCCTCAGCTCATGCTTTGATAGGGCAACAATATATATGGGAAATCTCAGCTGCAAGTCAGATGGAAAGGTCCCATGGTCCTTATGATGCAACAGTAAAGCATATGGTAATATGTCTTCTTTAATGTAATTTCCACTGATAAAAACATATCTATTTCTGATGATAAAACATTTGATAGGAATTTGGTAGCAAGAACTTTATTTTCCGGACTTTCATTAGTTGTGGCTGCTAAGGAGGCATGGGCTGCAGAACTTACAGAACTTGCAGAAACAATTGCCAGGTCACATCTCCACAAAGGTTGATTTTCTGCGTGGTGGCTGTTGAGGCAGGGCTAGACGCAAAGTCATTGATCTGAGAGGTATTGCTGTTACAAGAGCTCTAAGGCTCTTAGTATTGGATAATCTCCCTGGTCAGTTGAGAGGAAGTGATGTTCAAGGCAGTGGCAATGGTTTGATTTACCTGCCTATATCTCCTTTAAGGTGTCTTACCTCTTCAGCTAGGTTGGATTGCCTTTCCTATAGGTGATGGTTGGTAATTGATGGGGATGGCTGGCCTCTTCTCCACAAGAAAAGTACATTAATATGCTTGTCTTCCTAGGAAGGATTGTACTCAGTCTTGTAGGGTAACTTATTATGGGTTATGAGACTATCTTTCACCTTTTGGAATATGGTATTCCAAGATTATGTCTCCTTTCAGTAGTTGCTGCCAAGATTTGTGTAATACTGTCAGTTGTTCTTTGTATTTTAAAAATCTTTCTTTCTGTCTCTTACAGTATTTTTATCTTGATCTAGAAGTTCTGGGTTTTGCCTGTGATATTTCTGGGAGTTGTCATTTTGGGGTTTCTTTCAGTAGGTGACTGGAGATTCTTTTTATTTTCACTTTGCCCTCTAGTTCTGATATATGTTGGCAGGTTTTATTTATGAGCCTTAAAATACATTCTCCAGATTTTTTTTGTTGGTCATGATTATCTCTCCTTGATCTGTTTTCCAAGTTAGATTTTTTTTTTTGCTGATTGATACCTTACATTTTCTTTTATTTTAAAAATCTTTAGTTCTGACGTATCTTGCCTCAGTGGAATCAGATTTCCTTTTGATCTATTTTAATTTTCAAGGAGTCCCTATTGCATAGTTTCTTATCTTCCTTTCTAAGCTATTTATTCTTCTTCTATCTCATTCCTTCTAAGCTGTAATTTGACTTATTTTGTTGTTCTTGTTCTGTCATTCAGTCCAGTCCAACTCTTTGTGACAAACATGGACCATACTACCCGTGGGATTTCCTTGGGAAACATACTGGAGTGCTTTGCCATTTCCTTCTCCAGTAGTTTAACTTATAGTTTTTTTAAAATAAAAATGTCTTGCTTCATTTCTTTCAAGTATTCTTGTAATTCTTGTGGCCAAGACATTTTTTTCTTTGAGGCTGTGCTTTTACTTCTTGTGGCATTAACTCTCTTCTTCAGGGTTTAAAGAAGGATGCCACTTGGTGGCATAATTTTTTTTCACAATATTCAGTTTCTTCTTATATTTCTTCATTTCTCCAGCCCTGGTTCTTGGTTCAGGACTTTGTGCCAGGGACAGAGTCTACCCTCTCCTACACTTTTCAATGATGGTAGGCCTTATTTGTCTTGAACTTGAATTTTTGGGCTCCTATTACTGACTTCCACTTTTTGTGATGTGTCTGCACTTATGTCAAAGTCAGGTTTCAAAGATTAGAGGGGGAGGAGACCATAAAAATAATTTAGTCAATCCCCTTTACTTTACAGATTAGGAAACTGGGTATCAGAGAAGTGAAGGAATTTGACCAAGATTCTGTGGTGAGTTAATGGTAGACTTAGGAGTAGAACCCAGAGCTCTTATTTCCTAGTTCAGTGCTTCTTTATTATATTCTGAGGGACATGAAGTCCTTGTTTGATTAGTGATACTTCTAGGGTCTTTTGGAAAGGTTTGAGGATATCTTTTAATCTCATACACTTGTAACTTTGTAGGAACACATATCACTGGGGCAGCTTGGTGGCTCAGTGGATAGAGCACCAGCCCTGGAGTCAGGAGGATCTGAGTTCAAATCTGGTTTCAGACACTTGACGCTTACTAGCTGTGTGACCCTGGACAAGTCACTTCCTTCCTTCCTTTCACTGCAAACTCCCCCCCCACCAAAAAAAAAGACACATACCACTGAATCTATCCCTGGCTTCAGGCATGAAGCACCAAAACAGCATGAAAAATATTATAATTATATACAGCTAGAAGTCTGGAAATATTCTATGAGCTTTGTTTCTTATCTTTATACCTCTCTAAGGACAGTCTACCTTTTAGTGTTTGGTATGGGGAAAGGAACTTCTGAGTGGGAAAGTGGTGGTTTGCGGGTAGGTTGGTGAAGGGAAAGCACATTTTCAAATACATCAACATTTCAACCTGGCAACTTTCCAGGTGCCAAAATAAATACTGGGTTTCTCCAGGGATCTGTCTGACATGTGGCCTCTCTCATGTTTACCCTTTAAAGTGACAGTTGATATTAGGGTGATTATTTTTTTGTCTTTTATATTTTTTTGGAGGCAGAAGGCAGACATTTGTTGTGAGAACAAAGATGGACAGTCCATACTGTCAAGGGGTATCTAATACTGAGGGACAAAGAACATGACTCCTTATCTTCTCCTTAAAAACCTTTAATATCTCCTCACAGTCTGTGGAATTAAGTCCAAACTCTTTAGCCTGGAATTTAAAGTCTTCCACGATCCTGTTCCAGCATGATTTTCCTTACCTCCAACCGCTCCCTTATATGAACTCCCAACTCCAGAAAGACTAGTTAATTCACTATTATCTCTGGGGCTTTGCTCATACTATTCCTGATTCCTAGACTATATACACTCTCTTCTTCTCACTTTTCCAAATTTTACATAGGCAGCGAGGTGTTGATGTGGATAGAGCACTGGGCTTGGTATTTTGAAGACCTAAGTTTAAATCTGGCCTCAGACATTTCCTAGCAAAGAGACCCTGGGCAAACCACTTAATCTCTGTGTGCCTCAGTTTCCTTAACTGTAAATGGGGATAATAAAAGCTCCTATCTCTCAGTATTGTCATGAGGTTCGAAAGAGATAATATTTGTAAAGTGCTTAGCCCAGTGAGTATTTAATAAATGCTTGTTCCCTCCTTTCCTCCCTCCTTCTGTCCCTTCCTTCCTTCCTTCCTTCCTTCCTTCCTTCCTTCCTTCCTTCCTTCCTTCCTTCCTTCCTTCCTTTCTTCTTTCCTTTTTCCCACAGTTGTGGAAAGAAAGTCACCCATCTTCTATGTGAAGTCTTTTCCCAATCCTTCTTAATTCTAGAACCATTCTTCTGCTAATTATTTTCTATTTATCCTGTATATAGCTTGTTTATACATATTTTTCCTGGTTGTCTCCCCCATTAGATGAATTATTTCTTATTTATCCTGTCTATAGCCTGTTTGTACATATTTGTTTTATGGTTATCCTCCCCATTAGATTGTGGGCTCCTTGAGGTCAAGGATTGTCTTCTGCCTCTTTTTGTATCCTCAGCCCTTAGCACAGTGTCTGAAATATCATAGGTGCTTAATAAATGCTTATTGACTGACTGGCTTGCTTGAGTACCATCTGAAGCAAGAAGCTGAGTCACTAAGCCTTCTAGGAAAAAGAGGGACATGATCAGGGACCACATGAAGAAGCACGGATACCTTGACTAACCAGTCCAAAAGAAATTGAGTTTTGACAGAAGCTCTGAATACCATGTGTCTGTAAGAGGATGTCTTTCTTGTTTTCTCTTTTTAGTCCTTGAGTCTGAAATGGGTAGTGAAAATTCCTCTCCACATTCCTTCACACATACATTCTGTAGGGATTTCCCTGACTGTACCCAAAGATCCTCCAGAAAACTGGGAAGAGAATTGGTGGAAGGAGATAGTTAGTATGTGGAAATGATAGAAATTGTTCAAACTCACTTTGGGCTGCAAAAGTTTGACATCTACCAACTCTCTGTCCCAACTCTGTAGGGCAGCTAAGTGGTACAGTAGCTAGAGTGCTGGACCTAGAGTCAGGAAGACTCATCTTCCTGAGTTCTCATCTGGCCTCAGACACTTACTAGATGTG
The DNA here is from genome assembly GCF_900497805.2 of Vombatus ursinus. Taxonomy (NCBI): domain Eukaryota; kingdom Metazoa; phylum Chordata; class Mammalia; order Diprotodontia; family Vombatidae; genus Vombatus; species Vombatus ursinus. The sequence goes on along the minus strand of NW_020954590.1, from coordinate 38,626,289 downwards.
TAACCCTGGGTAAGTCACTTAACATTGCTTGTCTCAGTTTCCTCATCTGTAAAATGAACTGGAGAAGAAAATGACAAATCACCGTAGTATCTTTGCCACAAAAACCCCAGATGGAGTCACAAAGAGTCAGACGCAACTGAAAACAACTGAACAACTCTCTATTAAGACACGAACTTGTGGTTAGAATTATATATTAGAAATCTGCTATCTTTTAGGCAATGATAGAGGACAAATTCCTCATACTACAAGTATAGACTTCAAAATATCCTGGAGAATCCAACTAATAAGCTCTCTTGGAACTAGCATATTATATAGATCAAACCAATAGCTATAACTTCCTAAATACCACACGATTTCATAAAAACTTAAGAACAATATTTTTCATAGATATTGTCCTACCATATATTCATAATTTCTAACCTGCATGAAATGAAATGCTTTCAAAATGGAGACCAAGCAGAAGAAATCAAGATTATGTGGGGAGTGAAAGGAAGTACATATCACCCCCATCATACCAAGGATGCTTGTGGTAAGCCTACATATCCTAATACTTTTATTCAACTACAAAAATGAGTTATTTCATCCACCTGTGTGAACTCTGTAGAATAATATGTATACATATTTATAAGAGAGTAATAGAAGGAAGGTGACTTATCCAAGACTCTTTTTATATAAGCAAGATGAAAAGAATGCTACATGACAATGATAATTGTAGTAACAAAGTTATTATAATTATTATATTAAATTACAACATGTAACAAATTATGTACAACAATTATCATAACAAATTATAGTAATTATAACACTTTTATTATTGCAAAGCCTTTGACTACATTCTATTTTCAACACTTTGTCATGTGCTATAAAGACATAAAATAGATAAAAGTGGAGCGAAAATGCTAGAGGGTTTGATACCCATATGGAAAACTGTTCTGTATTTAAAATATGTGACCAACACAATAATGGCAAGAATATTTGATATAAGATATCACATCTTTCAGGGACTGAGGGAGATTATTAGTCTACTGTGGTTTTGCCTAGCTTTAAACCCACTATTATCTCTCCTGAATACAAGGGAGTACAGTTTCCAAGACAAAGAGAGAGTCATGGACCAATGTGAGAATTTGTTTTGTTTGATTATGTGTATTTGCTGTAATGGCTTTGCTTTTGTTTTTGTTTTTGTTTTTTCAAAAAAATTTGAAGGAGGAAGATAGGAAGGACATAAGAGGGGTGAGAGATAAGGTTGCCAAAAAAAAAAAAAAAGGAAAGAAAAAAAAGAAAACCAAGAAGAAAAAAGAAAAGAAAGAGAAAATAGGTCAATAATGCATTTAAAAAGCCACACAGATAAGAACAGAGGGAGGTACAGGAGGAATCACTGATAAGCAGGACAGATTTGAAAGTTGCATGTTGAATTGGTTATAAAATACTTAAGAAAATTAAACTGTACATGGTAGAGATTTACAGTTTTCTGTACCATACTTTTTATATTCTACTATGCATATGAACATTCTCATTTTATTTGATATTTGATAAGTTCAAAATAAATACTTTTAAAATAGAGGAAAAAAATCCCTTAAAGGGGTTGTATCAAAGCATCCTATTAATAATCCAAAGCACATGGATGACATTAAATTTTATTACCGTATCCCAAAATGCATTAAATAGCTTCTTTATCTCATTTAAACTTTCTTCAACGGTAAAACAATATCATTTGAACTCAATAATTGTCAAGTTTTTAATGTGTACCAAAGAAAGATAGAGACTGAAGACTTTGAATTTGAATCTGGAGGTCAAATTGAACCAAAGGACAAATAATAATGCTTATGAATACCTTGGTCTCTTCCAGGAAAGTCATATCAAACATAAAGCAACAAGGAGAAAGTCATGTCTGTACATGGCAAGAAACTTTTTGGCATCCTGATCTCAAAGTTCAATGACAAGAAAACATATAGGCTAATTCAGATGTATGCAATCACCTTTGGAAGAGTCAAGATGTCTGACAACTGATTTGTAGAGTATCCAGACAAGAATCAATATAATATTAATGAAGTAGAAGACTCATCACCTCAAGGCAGGAGAAAGACAATGATAAATGTTTTCAAAATAGATGATAAACAGGTTAAAAAATACGTAATAGAAATTCTCTGAGAACAAGCTGACATCCTTCACAGAGCAATAGTAAAGGTATGCACCACTGGGTTTGTTGAATGTTAACTGAGAGGAGTCTGCCTCTAGATGGAGCCTATGAAATAGCTAAGATTCTAGAGTAGAATCAAAAAGTTACACCCCATGAACTCACTCACTTGAATTCAAATGCTCATCCAAGAATGTTGAAAAAATGGCTGAGTCATTTGGATTTGTTTATAGAAATGGAGGGGATTATGATGGTAATACAGGATCAGGTCACTGCCAACAGAAATTATATAAAGGTTATTTTTAATGAGCTCAGATTTATTGATTGATTTATGCTACACAAAGAGAATATAAAGTGTGCAGAAAAAAAGAAAGACACAAATACACCAGAGACTTGCTCTCCATCAATTAAGATGATGAGCCCATGAATTACAAATACAGATCCCCAAATATCCTTGAGAATATGACAAATAAAGCTGTCATTAGAACTGGACCAACATTACAGGCAATGCTATTGCTCACAACCACCTGGATATTATATTAATCATAAAAACTTAAGAACAATGTTTTTAATGGAAATCACCATTCTGAATACTCACAATCTCCAAACCGTTTGGATTGAAAAACTTTTAAAATACAGAGATCAAGCAGAAGAGGGAAGGGAAGAGAATAATTCATTATTAAATGCCTACTATGTGCTAGGCATTACATTAAGCATTTTACAAATATTATCTCATTTGATCCTCATGACAACCCTGGGAGTTAGGGCTATTATTATCCACACTTTACAGTTAAAAAAAAAAAAAACTGAGAGAAACAGAGCTTAAGTGTCTTGCCCCAGGGTCACTCAGCTAATAAATATCAAAAGCCTGATTTGAACTTTGGTCTTCTTGACACTTAGGCCCAATGCTCTATTTAGTGTGCCACCTAGAAGTACATATTATACACATTGTTCTTACTGCTACTGGAGTTGTCCCAAAGATGCTTTCAGTGAGCCTACAGAAGAGAAGCTGACATTCCAAAACTTTTATTCACTTACAAAAGGTTGCCATTTTACTCTGCAGAATATAAAATGTAAAAAGAATAACGGCAGAACAAGGATAGCAACTTGTCCCAGTCTATATGAATACCACTGAAAAAGATAAGAACAAGCAACTATTCCAACTACTAATAACACAAAGATGAGCCAAATCCAACAAAATAATAACTCACATTTATATAATACTTTAAGATTTGAAAAGCATTTTATAGACATTACTTAATTTGATTCTCACAACAACACCCTTTTGTGATAGGTGCTGTTATTATCCTTATTCTATGGCTGAGATTCAGTGATTTTTAAATGATTTGCCAAGGGTCACACAGGAAGTGTCTGAAACAGGATTTTAATCCAGTTCCTCCTAACCATAAGTCCCGCTCAATTTTCCCAATCCTAACATCCTGTGATGTATTATAGTCAGTTTCTTTGAGTTATATTTCCTTTAATGTTTCTTGGAAATAACTTGGCAGATAAGAGAGCCCTTTGGTCCCTCTACGACCTTAACTGCCTATCCTGTTTGTTTATTTGTTTTGGAGACACCATCATAGTTTTATGAGAAAATACAGACTAATGGTTAATACCTTAAATGAAAATAAACAGGATATCAGTACCAATTCATATTTGTTGTTGCTGTTCAGGTGTGCCTGATTCTTCATGACCCCATATGAGATTTTCATGGCAAAGATACTGGAGTGGTTTGCCATTTTTTTCTCCAGCTCATTGAACAGATGAGGAAACTGAGGCAAACAAGGTTAAGTGACTTGCCCAGGGTCACACAGCTAGTGAGTGTCTGAGACCAGATTTGAACACAGGAAGATGAGTTGTTTTGACTCCAGGCCTGGTACTGTATTCATTATACCACTTAACTGACCCCTACCAATTCATAAAGATCATGAAATTAGGAATTGGAAAGGACTTTAGAAATCATTGATTCAAGCTATCCTTCACTTTACAGATGACAAAACTGAGGCTCAGAAATTCGGAGTGATTTGCATAAGGTCTGCACATGTTTTCTGACTCCAGTTAATGTCCTTTTTACTGCCCCATGCTGCCTTGCTGATAGCATGAAGACTTTTGAGCACTTTTAAGAGTTTTGACAAAAGCACTTTTGGTAACAGCATCATTTTTGTTCATTCTTATTCCTTTAGGCTGTGGGGATTATTCTGAGATTATGTTTTTCCCCTCCTGTTTATTTAGTAGATCCAGGGCAGAGATGATTTATCCAAAATAATCTGTTTATCATAAATCTAATTCATGCTGCCTGCAGCTCTGCCCTACTTAGGGTGAATCTTGTTCAGATGTGCTTTTGGCAGATGTCTCTGATACCAAAGGGAAAATATCATGCTGACTGGGTAAAGCACAGCTAATGAATGTACATTGTTCCTTTTCTGGGGGGCTGGAGTGGTGGTGGTGGGGATGGTGGTATGGAAAGGGTGGACAGATCCCCATCATCATGCCTTGTCCTGGATTCCATTAGACAGACTTGATGGGAGATTCTACCACATGCAGGACATGGTAGCACAATGTACATCCACCAAGAGCTTGGCTTTATGGATATAATTAATTAATCAGCAAATAATTATTAAGTACCTTCTATGTTCCAGGCACTGTGCTAAGTGCTAGAGGAGATACAAAGACAAAAAAGAGAAACAATGCCTATTCTTAAGGAACTTAGATTTTGTCAAAGGAGATGTGTACAACATATTCATATATAAGTATGCAGATGGAAAAGGGAACTGGCCTCCTTTGCTTCTGAGGCAACATGAAGTTGAAAGAGCGTGTCAAATGGGGGACTAGTCAATGTGTCCAGTCCAATCCTTATGAACTTGTGCAGATTATGTGGCCAATACAGTGTTCACATAGACTTTGAAATCTGGTCTGCTAACTGTATAGGATTGGGAGTCTCTTTTGATTGGCTGCAGATATATAGCCCCAAATCAGGATGTGTTCAAAAGGCACTAATTACATTATTCCCTTTATTTGACTGACTTCTGGGCTGTTGGCATTCTAGTGAGGAAAGAGAAACTGTCTTGTAAAGGAGAGACCTTTGGCTTTCCCCATCTGAGGCTGTCATGTGGCCTGTGTTTGCCAGCCTTAGTTCTTTGCCTCAGTTTTTCTTCTTTCACTTTGGGTGAATTAGACCTAACAACCTTGTGAGTTTTGAAAAGTCAGGAGAAAGAGCTGCCGGAAGATCTGAGAATGAAGTCCTCATCAGGGTTTTCAGCCAACTCGTCTAACTTGGAGGTCCTGAGGATGGAGGAACAATCTTTGGGATCCAGCCCAACGGTAGCCAAGACAAGGCCTCATCCAGTGTCAATGACATATTTATTGATATTTAAACCCTGTGCAAAAATCTTGTGATCCTGGGCAAATGATTTAAATATCACCAAATATATTGTGAACTAGGTAGGATCAAATCTACTTGGAAAATGAATTCAGTCTAAATCCACTTTTCCCAAAGCCCGAGGTGGTATAGGGTAAAGCAAACTCCCAAAGTGTTGAGGTAGAGGGTAACTTTTGTAAAAATTAATTGATGTTAAATGGTTAAATGGAACTAAGGTTTTAGTTACTGGTGTTTAATGGAGTGGAGGGACCTCACCAGAGTAGGGGCTCTGGTTGATAGTAGTAGAAAAAGATAGCTCCAACCTCTTAAAGTTTGTGGGGGAGGTGGAACCAGTCTCACTCTCACAGAGAATACTCTTTACATACGGAATAAATATTAGGTAATTGGGGGAATCAGGAAACAATTCATATGGAATTTGATGGGTTATGCTGAATCTTGAAGGAAGAGCAATATTCCATGAGTTAGAAGTAAGATATCCCATGAGTTAGATATCCCAGGAATGGAAGCCTGTACAAAGGCATGGAAACAGGAGACCATAGGATCAGAGATTTAAAACTGGAAGGGATCAAAGAGAACATCTTGTCAAACCCCTTCATTTTACAGATAAGGAAAATGAGGACTCAAAAGGTAGAATGAATTGCCCAAGTGAGCATCATAGGCAGGATTTGAACCCAAGTTCTGTGACTCTGGAGTAAGTGTCCTTTCCACTGTACCACATTATATCCCATATGTGAAGGATGATAGATGAGGATATTTAAAGAGTGGTCATATAAAAAAAGGAGTTATATTTGTCTTATTTGGCTCCACAAGGAAGAGTTAGAGTCAACACTCACTCAGAATTCCATTCTGTGTGTTCTTACCAGTTTAGAAGACGCATTTAGCAAAGTGCTGAATAGGGAAGGTAGGTCAAATTTTATTTTCCTCTATGTGATAGGGTGAAACTTTTATGTGAGGTGAAAGGACTGGACTGGGAACGAAAACACGGGTCTGAGTCCTAATCCTACCATATATTAGCCATGTGATTTTGATTAAGTCATTCACTTCTCAGACCTGAGAACCCAGTATTCTTCCTGTGAGTTTATGAACATTGGTGCAGCAACACTGAAATATTCCCTCTCCTACATTTCCTCTTTTTCCTGTGGGATGGAGGTGAGTAGTTGAAATATGTGGGGGATGGCTTTGAATTCTTCCATGATGATGGTGATGATGATGGTTACTCATTCATATTTACATAATAACAATATAGTGCTTTTAGGGTTTACAAACGGCTTCTTTCCCAGTAGCATTTTGAAGTAGGCAATGCAAGTCTTTGTAATTCCTGTTTGATAGATGAGGAAGCAGATAGGAAAATGCCCTGCCCACTGTTATGGCTGCTTTGCCAGCTGAGGTCTTCTGACTAGTTCCAATGCTCTTTCTACAGTTTCCATCCCCCCAAACCCAGTTTTGAATTGCTGATGGAGAAAATACTCTGTCTTGTTGGTGTGAGAGAAAAGCACTGTCTCAGATTTGCATTTGTGGATAGTCTTGGCTCATTTGGAAGCCTATATTGACAGAGGATGTGGTCAGTGGCAACATAACATGCCTAAAATTAAAAAATGTTGAAAAGCTCACTCATCTTAAACCTAGTCTGGAGTGTGTGTGTGTGTGTGTGTGTATGTGTGTGTGTGTGTGTGTGTGTGTGTGTGTGTTTTCCCCTGCAGATATGACTTCAGACATGCAGAGGCAGGTCCCTATTGAATAAAATAGCTTCAACGCCAGCATGAATTAATATTTGGAATTTAACTCAACATTTTTGTTTCCCTTAAAAGGATTTGCTTCATTAAGTGCTGACAGCTAGCAAGATGGGCATAATGAGCCAGATTCTCCAAGTTCATCAGCTGTTCCCTGTAGTAGGGGTAGGTGTATGTGACTAAAGTAGATGAGAATTAGAATATTCCTAATGGGACCATATTAATGACAAACACAAATCGAGAGACTTAAGTAGGATCTTAGACTTGAAAGGAATCCTGGATTATGTCTAATCCAAACCCCTACCTGAAGCGTAAATCCCCTCTCCAATATTTCAAATATTGAAGACCTCCAGTGATGGGGAACTTTATATTCACTGAGGTAGCTCATTTTATTTGGAGAAAGTTGTAATTGTTCTTGAATAAAACTGAGATCTATCTATCTTTCTCTAAATCATCTCAATTGGTTCTAATGTTACCTTCTAGAACTGAACAATAAGAATTCTAATTACTCTTCAATATGACAATCCTTTAAACATTTGCTTTAGGCAACTATGTTACCCTACCTCTTCATGCTATACAACCCAAGCAAACTCTTTCTCTTTTTTTCTTAATAGTATTTTATTTTATTTTTCCAATTACATGTAAAGATAGTTTTCAACATTCATTTTTGTAAAAATTTGAGTTCCAAATTTTTCTCCCTCCCTCTCCTCCCCTCCCCCTTCCCTCCCCCCGCCGACAGCAATCTGATATAGGTTATGCATGTACAATCATGTTAAACATTTTTCCACATTAGTCATGTTATGAAAGAAGAATCAGAACAAAAGGGGAAAACCACGAGAGAGAAAAAACAAAAAAAAACCCCAAAAAGTGAAAATAGTATGCTTTGATCTACATTCAGAGTTATTTCTCTGGATGTGGTTAGCATTTTTCATCAATTTCCATCAATTTGGAATTGTCTTGGATCATTGTATTGCTGAGAAGAGGTAAGTCTATCATATTAATCATCACACAATGTCCAAGCAAACTCTTTTAATTGGTATTAATTGCCTTGGCAAACTGGAAGTTAACCAATTGATTAATCATCAAAAATTTATTAAGTGCTTGGTATAGGCAAGGCAGTTAGTGAGCAGACTAAATGGTTTGGTACAACTCAGTGTGATCTTGGTCATATAGAATTTCTTGCCTTACCACCATTTGGAATTGAGTTAAGTCTTATTGACCACTAGAAAATGACGACTTGATGCTTACTAAAAGGTACTTTGGTATCTCACAAGAGTTACACTAATTTATTCAAGTTTAAGAGTTACACTAATTTATTCAAGAAAGTGTGAGAATATGGAAAAACCAATGAAAACATTATTTAGAGTTTCAAAAACCCTGACCATTAAGAATTGTTATTTTTATTAAATGAATGAGGATGGGGAATTTGTTCTCTCATGAACTAAATTCAAGTAGTGGCTAGACTACCACATGCTAAGGATGTTCTTGACCAGGTATAAATGGGAATAGAAATCCTCTGAGCTCTGCTCCAACTTTTTGATTACATCATTCTGTAAGGGAGATGATATAAAAAAAGAGTAAATAAAAGGTGGGGGTAGAGGCACACTTTTTATATAGAAAATTATTTTAAAATATGAAGGTTTCTCAATAATCATGAATAGGTTTGAATCTTACCTTACTTGTTTAATAATTACTCTGAATGACCCTGAGCAAGTCACTTAATCTAAGTATCAGTTTTCTCATTTTTAAAATGGGAATATTAGCAATTACCCCTCAAAACTTTCCTGAGAATCCAATGAAATAATAACCGTTTATCAGAAGCCCCACTCTTCTGATTAATGACTATCTGTCTGGACCATGACTCTAGGAAAGAGCTTCATTCCCACTCATCTTACACATACTTCTTTCATACTTTCTTTCATACTTCTTTCAGTTTTGCTTTATGTAAGGTCTTCCTCCACTGGAATGTAAGCTCTGTAAGGGTAATTACTGTCTGATTGCTTATATTTGCACTCCTTGTACTTAGCACAATACTTGGAACATAGGAAGTTTGTTATTTGCTCACTTCAGTTATGTCTGACTCTTCATGACCCCATTTGGGGTTTTCTTGGCAAAGATACTGGAGTGGTTTGCCATTTTCTTCTCCAGCTCTTTTTACAAATGAGGAAACTGAGGCAAACAGGGTCAAGTGACTTACTCAGGGTCACATAGCTAGTAAGTGTCTGAGGTCAGATCTGAACTCATGAACATGAGTCTTCCTGACTCCAGGCTGGGGACTCCATCCATTGTGCCACCTTGTTGCCCCCAACATAGTAAGTAATCTGCCTCTTTCCCCCTCTTTTCATTATCTATCTAAGCACCATGTAAATAAATGCAAGCTATTATTATTGTTATAGAATGCCACAGCAATATTGGTGTGTTGATGTCGATTTTCTTGAACTGAATCATGATAAAAAGGAAAGTCCAGATAGACTAAGAATAATGGTGTGGTGTGGGAATGAAGAGATGTGAGATAGTACCTAGGAAGACCTAGCTCAGGGCTAATAAAAGATTTATCTATTTTTTGTTACCCAACTGGGACTTAAAAAAGAACTAGGAAGATACAGGGCCTGGGTACACTTTGGGTGACTTCTCAATTCTCTGGCTCATTGCCAATGATCCATTTAAGTATCTGAAAACTGATCTCCTTCCTCTCTCATCTGCCTCCCACCAAAGTATAGAGTCACCACCTTCTGTTATAAGCCTATAGGCTCACAAGGTTCAGAATATGAATGGGTTTATTTAGAGGTTAAGGGAAGCAAATAGGACTCATATAAAAACCCATAGAAAATAACAATAACCACTGGTGAGTAACTTTCTCCACAAGGCCTGTATGGTCTTAGTAGGTTGAGATACAATTGGAGAAAGAATGGCATACTCCATCCCTACTCCTTCTTAGCTTCATATCCACTGGGAGAGAAGTAGTGAATAAAAGAAACTGGGGAAGAGAGTATGCAAACTAACAAATTACAATAAACCAGCATGGAAACAGGAAGAGAGATACCACTTGCAGCAGTCAATTAGTCAGCCAACTACCATTTATTAAGCATTTATTAAGCACATGCCAGACACTGTGCTAAGCACTGGAGAGATAAAGAAAGCAATACCAAGCCCAACCCTCAAGTAACTCACAGTTTAATGGGGAGACAAGATGTAAATGACTTTGTATAAATGAGATCTATATCTATAGCTACACCTTCATTTATCTCTATCTTTATATCTCTCTCTATATTCATCTCTCTTTCTATTCCTCTCTCTCTCTCTCTCTCTCTCTCTCTCTCTTTCTCTCTCCCCCCCTCTCTCTGTGTGTGTCTCTTTATCTCTGTCTCTATATATCTACATCTTTCAGGGGCAGCTAAGTCATGCAGTGGATAGAGTACCGGGCCTGAACTTAGGAAGACTCATCTTCTTGAGTTCAAATCTGGCCTCAGACACTTATTAGCTGTGTGACCCTGGACAAGTCACTTAACCCTGTTTGCCTCAGTTTCCTCATATGTAAAATGAGCTGAAGAAGGAAAACCTCCAAAAGGGGTCATAAGAAGTCAGATGCGACTGAGAACAATTGAACATCTCTCTGTATTTCTTTCTCTCCATATCTACAATTTCATTTTTTTCATCTCTATCTAAATGTCTCTCTGTATATCTCTATGTCTCCATTTTTATATCTTCATCTCTGTCTACATCTCTATCTCTAAATATCTCTATCTATCTATATAATAAACTGAGGAGAGTCACCAAGGGAAGGTGCTAAGAAAGGCTTCTTATAGAAGGTGAGCCTTTAAGGAAGGCCAAGCATGGTTTTCAGTCCGAGAAAATGCTCGGAGTCAGGGAATGGAGTGTCATGTGTGATGAAAGCAAAAGGAAATGGCTCCTCTGGTTTCTGGGAGAGGTCTTATGTCCATTAGAATGTAAGTTCTTTGAGAGTAAGGATCGACTCATTCTTTGTATTTGTAACTCTGGCTCCCAGAGCAGTGCTGGGAACACAGAAGGTGCTTAATAAATGCTAATTGACGGCATCATTTATTGTCTGAGGCCTGAGACTACTTATAGTAGTGCCCCAGGTTCATTTTGGGTGACTTCACTTGTCTGCCTCATCTCCACCCGGATAATCTGGGAATGATACAAGGACTATCTGAGTGTGTTAGTTGGCATTTTCTGGGTGTGGCTCTGTCCCTAGGAGCCCATGGGGAGTTCCCACTCAGCAGCGTTCCACCACCTGGTTTCTCTGTAGTCCATACGGCCTCGTTGTTCCAGCAGCTGGTGCTTTCCCCAGCTTTCAGAGATGTCATCAGTTGTACGTCTCCGTCATGATCCCTTTTGCAATTTTGCTCAGTTCCATTGGCAGCTCACCCTTCCTGCAGTTTTCTGTGGTTCTCAGTGGAAGGATCCTATGATCCAAAGGTATGGGGAGGGTTTGGGGGTACCCTGAGTAATTCATTTTGACAGTAGAGCAGAGCTGCTGTTGTTGGTGGTGTTATTGAGTCATGTTCAATTTTCTGTGACCCCATTTGGGGTTTTCTTGGCAGATACTGGAATGGTTTGCCAATTATGGATGAGGAACTGAGTCAAACAGGGTTAAGTGATTTGACCAAGGTCACACAACTAGTAAGCGTCTGAGGCCAGATTTGAACTCATGCAGATGAGTCTTCCTGATTTCAAGCCCAATCTCTATCCACTGCACCACCTAGCTGCCCCTACCTGTTTAGGGGTTCTTCTAGAGAAATAATGGGAGATATAGCACAGGATATAGGATCCTAACTACAGATACAGAGCTAGGGGGGACCTTAAAGTTATCAAGTCCCAACCCTCATTTTACAGATAAAGGAACTGAGGCCCAATGCATCTATTGCTGCTCTCCATCCTATTCCTTTTGCCATCTGCACTGTTTTGCCTATAGGGTGTGTTTCCTTTAGTTCTCAATAGACGACGGCCATTCTCTTTCCCATGGGACCAGCTCTGTATTTCCAGATTCCCTGAAACATCTGTTTTATAGCTCAAAAACAATTACAGGTGCTGGGTCTGTTTTTAGAGCCTTTTTTCTTTTGCTGAAGTTCGTTTAGCCCCAGGCCTCAAGCCCAAGAGGTCTCCCAGGGACCATAGGAACCATTTTCCTTTGCACCTTGCAAATGACATTTTTTTCTCCTCAGTTCTATGTTGATTTGTTTTGATTTATCACAGTTTGCCTCCTCTCTCCCTAGTGGCTCAGTGATATACTTTTTGCCCACATCAGCACTCCCATTGGGTCTGCAGGTTTGTGGGAAGTGTGCCACTTTATTTCCTATTGTTTTTCAGTCACCTATGATTCCTTCTTGGCCAGTGGGCTAGGATTATTCAAAGTAATTGGGGCCATTTCCTGAAATATATGAGAAAGAGGAGGAGAAGGAGGCTGTTCACTCTTTCTGGTAGTATCTGTCAGGGAGGGAAAGCTTTGCAAGACCTGTAATATTGTTATATCCAGGAATGTGTTAGAGCCAGCTGTACCTGTTTTTGAGAGCTGATTGTTAAAGTTTTAGTGTAAGCATTTATGCCTTGGAAATTGGCAAATGCTACAAATCAGGATACTCCATATTTTTGCCCCGGGAATTTTCTCTGACTGATTCTCCCTCCTCCCTATGCCTGGCTCTCCCTTCCTCAATTGACTTCTTTAAGTTCCAACTAAAATCCTATTTTTTAAAGGAAGCCTCCCCCAGCCTCTCTTAATTCTAGTGTCTTCTTTCTGTTAATTATTTCCAATCAATCCTATATATAACTTATCTTGTATATATTTATTTGTATTTTCTTTCCCTTGTTAGATTGTGAGTTCCTTGAGGGAAAGAACTGTCTTGCCTCCCTTTATATCTCCAGTGTTTAGCACAGTGCCTGGCACATAGTAGGTGCTTACTAAATGTTTATTGATTTTTCCCTAGAGAGCTGATTGTTAAACATTTACCAGAAGTACACCCCTGCATCTATCTTTTACTCATCCCACTGCCTCCTGATCATAGTATAGAGGTGGGCCTGGGCTCTTAAAGGCTGAGCATGAGCACTATCAGGTACCATCAAATTTTGATCATGATCCTAGTGATAAATCATGTGGTTCGTCTGAGGTTGACCACTAGGTAATGAGATCTATGGTAACTCATGAAGAAGGGAAAAGTATCACATGACCTCTTTTCCTAATTGCTTGTTTTTTGAAGACCAGCCAATATATTTGGAGAGGTTCATTCTCAAAATGTTGGCCACTAGGAGATGAATTTTTTTCCTTTGACCACTGCAAATCCTGAAGGCTCTTTACTGAAGAATAAAGGGGTAAAAACTTGAATTGTTGGAGGAAAGTACGTAAGGATGAAATCACATGCCTACTGAAATATAGAGGTAATAAAGTGTTGTTCATCCTTTGTTTCAAAGAGGACCAATGACATCACAGGGTGATGTCTTGACTTGTGTGTGAGTTGGATTTAAGTGAGGCAGAATTGCACAAAGTTGTCAGCCTCACTCTCTCTTCCAGAGTCATCAAGGTCCAGTGGCAGGACAAGAGGCAAGATGACTGTCAACGGCCCAGGATGTAATGGATGATCCTGGCATCTTTGATAGCTAACCAAGCTCTAAGGGCTCCACAGTGCCTGCTTCAGTCACCTTCGTGGCCATTGGAACAAATTGTTCAGACATCCCCCTAATTCACTGACAGGTTTGAGGCCTGTCTGTTACCCTCAACCTGGTTTATCCTGTCTGCCAAGATGGTTTTATTGGGGTGTGGCCAATGTAGATGCTACAGCTTCTTGGAGCCACAGGTGAGAGTTGGGTGAATTGGGTCGACACCAAGGGTGAATGAGCAATCCTGAAGAGGACTCAGCAGGCCCTTACACAAGAGGTGCTATTCCTCCATGAGCACCCCATTTGCCCTTTACACATATATAGTTTATATAAGATATGCACATGCACACATACATGTGTATTTTACATATGTATAATTTCATATATACACCTTTAAAAAGCAGATTGAGATTGCTAAAAGCACCACATAAATTCTCAAGTGCGATTCATCCTCCTTTTTTTTCCGTTCCATTTTAGGCCCAACTCACTATCCAACTGCAATGCCTTTTCCTGAGAGATTGCTCTTGTGGATGGATTATTGTGACGGACAGGCCATTTGGTACCACAGTCTGGACAATAGTAACTTTTTATCCATTTAGTTTTTCGTGAGTGTATTGTTAGACTGATCTCTCTGTTACTTAATAACTGAGTGAGTTTAGCCAAGTCACATATCCATCTGGGCCTTAGTTACCAATCTACAGACAGGTTAGGGAGTTGGAATAAATGACCTCTGAGGGTCCTGCCAGCTCTAAATCCTATGATCCTATTGTTTTCTATTTTTCATTGCACCTTAATAATATTTCTGGTACATTATGGCTATTAGGTTTTTATGGGCTGGTGTTGGAACATAACCACAATCCATAACGTAGTTTCTATAAGTTGTATACCAAATTCCAAAAGTAGGATGTGCTACCCCAGGAAGATTTGTGTCCTTCTTCATTGGATATCTTCAAGCAAATATAGCATGACCAGTTTGGGAGTATGTTATAGAGGGTGAATTTGTGTGTAGGCATGGATTGTGCCCTCTGTAATCTCTGAGGTCCCTTTACACTCTGAGACTGATTTTGAGTCAATGTAGACTTCACTCTGGAGGCCCTTCAAAGTTCTAGGATTTCATAACCAGAACAAGAGCAGCTATAGATTAGAGCATCTCAAGGACTTTACCATATATGGGGCATCTCTCTTCCATTTAGACCATCTGACACAGTAGATAGAGCACCAGGCCTGAAAGGCCAGAAAGACCTGAATTCAAATATGACCTCAGACACTTACTAGCTGTGTGATCCTAGGCAAGTCATTTAACCCTGTTTGCTTCAGTTTCCTCATCTGTAAAAATGAGCTGGAGAAGGAAATGGCAAACTGCTCCAGTATCTTTGCCAAGGAAATGGTGTCATAAAGAGTTGGACACAATTGAAATGACTGAACAACAACAATGCATCATCTAATCGCGAAAGCAAAACAGACACCTTTGGTGAGCATACATCTTTTACTTTTGTCTCATTTGATGTTAATAACCTGAAAGTCATTCAGCAACGTTATTCCTGTGGTTACATGTATCAAAGAATGTTACATGACCTTAAAACACGTACCAGAGACAATGTGTTTGAAGAAAACCTTTAGGACTGAATTTTACTCTACCAACTCAAATGCTTTTTAAAAAAATCAACAAACAATAAACACATCAGGTTCCTGTATTCTCTATATTTTTTCCCAGTTAATTGTGTGAATGCAAAGATGTGATTTGCTGTAGAGGGTTGTTTGCTGCTCTCTTCTCAAATGTCCATTAATGATACCCTTGAAATGTGCACAGATAATTCTCACAATGATTTTATAAAGATGAGAAAGTGAACATTGGATAGTCAAAGTTATGCAGGGATGAGAATTAGTAGGTTAGGAAAGGCAGAAGGAAAAGGAAGTGAAGGATCCTAGGGTGGTGGTTAGTTAAATATTAAGAAGCCATATGGTAGATTCCTGGTTAGATACAAAGACAAATGAAGTCAGAAAGGGGGAGATGAGTTGGGGGAATAGAAAGGGGTTTAAGGGAGAAGGTTAAGAGCAGTTTTAATGAAAATCAAGGAATTAAAAAAGGGAAGGATAAGAAATTGTGGATAAAGAGGAAAGATTTTGTGAGAGTCAGCTGACAGAACTTACACAATAGAGGAATTTAAATTGCTAATTAACTCCAAAGTTCTCAATGGAACATTCCAAATGGAACATGGAATTCTGTCATTTTGGAGGATGCCTACTCTCATCCAGAGTACTTCTACCTCTATTGATTAAGCCATCTAATAATTTAAAAATCAAATATGGCATTTAATGTAGGAAATAGCAAGTCTGTTAAATAATTTTACTTTAAAAACAGCTGTTAAAGAAGCTAACTAAATAAGCACTTGGAACATGCAATATCAAAGAAATTAAAAGCCTGCAACTGATAGCTCATCTTAACCATCTCTTATATTTGCTAACCCCTCCATTAGCATTTCAAACAGATTATGGTCAAACCTCATCAGTGATGTCTTTCTAAGGTGACAGGTGTCTGCAGACTGAGAACTTTTCCTATCTTTGGAAAATAAGAAACAAATTCGGCCGAAAGGCCAGGTTGGGCTTAGCCTGGATCAATACTGGGGAATTAACATGATATTTTATACACCCATACACACACAGCTAGGGGGCACTGTGGTGTTAGTGTATTTATATGTAAAGAAGACTATAAGTAATGAGGGATAATAGGAAATTTTTATTGAAGACTGGAGTTAGAATAATAGTCCAGAAGTCACAATGAAGAGCTATTCAATGTTCTGGCAAGGGCATTGCTACTTAATGCTGGAGAGCTGGGTCATCTATATCAATAATTCAATTTTGAAGATTTCTAGGATCTAGATATATGCCATGGGATCATGCCATATCCAGAATTCATGATTCAGCTCTTGAACAGTTCCTTTTAATGGAGCCAAATTGGCTTTTTTTTTTTTTTAGTGAGGCAATCGGGGTTAAGTGACTTGCCCAAGGTCACACAGCTAGTACGTGTCAAATGTTTGGTCTGAGGCCGGATTTGAACTCAGGTCCTCCTGACTTCAGGGCCGGTGCTCTATCCAATGTGCCACCTAGCTGCCCCTCAAATTGGCGTTTTTAATGACCCTAGATTTTAGTAAGTGAGAGTACATCACTACGCCTTTCAGAAATTAAAGGAGCAACTTCTAATATAAGTGCTGTACATAACATACAGGCAGAGAGCAAACAGATCACTGCAAATTAACCAGCAGCTGATGCTGATAGATGCTATTGGTCAGAAGTTAGGCTTATTCCACACTTACCCTGACAATTTGCATTGGCTTTGATGGAGGCAGAAATATTGAATACCATTCTCTCTATGGCTTCCAATGAAATAATGGTCTTCTATCCTTAAGCTTTGCCTGTCTCTGTGCAGGGATATTGACTTGTTTTCAAGAGGCACATGGGCTTGTGGCTCTACTCAATTCAAATTTAGCTCTGAGCCCCCACTTACTGACACAAAGCTTTTTGAACATTTCAGCAAATGTTAGTTCCATGACTTTGGCTTACTGGAGTTGACCTTACACAGAAGAGGACAGGAATGCTGGGCAATTGCATAGAGCTGATTTTACTTACTTTATGTACTGTAGATGACATTTCACTATTACATCAAACACTACTGCAAAGATTCCTAAGTGAACTCCTAAATAATCTGTCAGTCATTTAACCATTCACATAGGAAAAAAAAAGTACAGAAGAGGGAATCATGGGAATGTAAGGGTGGAGGTATGCGGAAGTGTCGCATGATCCTATAAGAATTACGGCAGTGGTATTAAGGCTCAGAATTTAGTAAGGTTGGCAAAGAAAGATAAGGATAACAACATAACAAAGGTTTCTCCTTTCTTCTTAAAAAAGTGATGTGCTTGCTATTTGGGGAGGATGAGATGATAGACAACTCTTACTTCAGTTTTGTTTTCTTTTTCATGGAGAATGCTCCTTGGGTAGGAAAGGATAGCACAAAAGTGGCTTAGAAGCATGGGGAAAAAACCCATCTTTTCAACACAAATTTTTCACAATTCTGTGCTATATGATTGTGGTTATGAGACTTGGAATACTACATTCTTTGAGGGATTAATATTGTGTGTGACTTAAAGGACAATGGAGAAATGCATGGTGGGCACAAGTAAGCTTCAGCATATTTTTAGTGATGCCCTGTTCTTGAGAAATAGTATAAGGTATACGATTATGGAAATCTATGTTCAGAAAAGGAGATGACCAAGAGATAACAGATGCATAGCCTGAGTGTTCCATTGGTATATCTGATATGTGAAGATCCCTAGAAGATCCCTAGATCCCTAGAAGAAAGTCATACAGCTCTGTAAGAGATGTATGGAAACATGGACAAAAATCACATGGAATGAGAAGTCATGGGTGGGTTGAAATCTATACTCATGGAAATAATACTCACATTGAAGTGATAAGAGTCCTGAAGTACACTGAAGTATGGAAGCATATCTCAGACTTTACCGGAAAAAAGCAAACCCTTCCTAATAACATGTGGAAATATCTAGTGTGGAGACTCAGTACTGATTTTGAGATAGGCAAAATCACAGATCATAAAATTGACTAAGTCTATATCTCAAAGGGATCATAAAAAAGGAAAGTGACCTACATATATAAAAATATTTATAGCACCTCTTTTTGTGGTGGCAAAGAATTGGAAATTGAGGGAATGCCCATCAATTGGGGAATGGCTGAACAAGTTGTGGTATATGAGTGTCATGGAATACTATTGTGCTATAAGAAACAATGTACAGGCAGATTTCAGAGAAATCTGGACTTACATGAACTGATGCTGTGTGAAGTGAGCAGAATTGGGAGAATGTACACAGTAACAGCAACATTGTGCGATGATCAGCTATTATAGACTTAGCTCTTCTCAGCAATGCAATGATCCAAGATAATTCCAAAAGACTCATGATGGAGAATACTATCCACATTCAGAGAAAGAATTGATGGTGTCTGAATGTAGATCAAAGCATATTATTTTTACTTCTTTTGTTTTTTGTTTTTTTTGTGTGTGTTTTCCCTTTTGTTCTGTTTCTTCTTTCACAACATGAGTAATGCAGAAATATGTATTACATGATTGTACATATATAACCTATATCAGATTACTTGCCATCTTGGGGAGGTGGGAGTGGGAGGAAGAAGGGAGAAAAATTTGGAACTCAAAACCTTTCAAAAACGGAGTGTTGAAAATTGCATTTACATGTAACTGGGAAAAATAAAATACTAATAAATAAATTTTAAAAATAATTTCTGAGTTAGAAGAAACCTTCAAGATCATCTAATGTAGCCTTGACTGAAGTATGAAATTTTGTTTACAATATGCTCAACAAGGGGTCATTCAGTGTTCCACTGAAGACTTAGTAATGGGGAACTCACCCATTCCATTTTTGGAGAAACCATTGTTAGGAAGTTTTTCCAAACTGAGCCAGAAGTGTCTCCCTGTAACTTCTACCCATTGGGTCTAGCTCTGCTGAAATATACCTCTCTGCATTTCTACTCTTTGTTATTAATTCTACTGAGCCATTTGGGGCCCAGCAGAACAAATTCAATACTTCTTTCACATGATAGTCCTTCAAATATTCAAAGACACCATCCAATTCCTCCAAAGTCTTCTCTTCTCCAAGCTATACATTCCTAGTTCCTTCAACCAATTTTCATATAACCTCATTCTGAGTCCTTTTGCTATACTGGTCATACTCCTCTGAATCCACACTAATTTGTTAAAAATCTTTCTGAAATGTGGTGCCAAGAATTGGAAACAATGGTCCAGATGTTTTCTGATCAGAGTATATTAGAGAAAAAAACATGGCCTCCCTTGCTCTGGACACACTTCTTTTGATATAGTCTAAAATGGTGTTAGCTTCTTTGGTTGTCATATCACATTCATAAAGAGATTGAAGTCCACTAAAATCAATCTGTTGTTTTCTTTTGAACTGCTATTTAGTGAGTCCCTCAATACAATAATAATTAGTGTTTATAATAATAATATGTAATATAATATTAATATATTAAATTATATATTAATATATTATAATTATATAATTTATAATAATAACTAGTGTTTTTATAGTGCTTTACAAATATTACAGAGTTAAGTGACTTGCCCAGGGTCATAAAGTTAATGTCTGAGGCCAGATTTGAACTCAGGTCTTTCTGACTCCAGCCAAATGCTCAGTGCACTGCACTACCTTGAGCCTCATGAGTGTTGAAGAAGGACTAGCATCTCTTGTGTGAGGGCTTGCTGAGCCCTTTTCAGGGCTGCTCATCCGCTTTTGGTGTCCACGTGGAACTCAATTTTCACCTCTGGCTCCAAGAAGCTGTAGCATGTGCAGTGGCCACACCTTGGTAAACCGTCTTGGCAGATGGACTAAACCAGGTTGAGGGTAACTGATGGGCCACAAACCGGTCAGCGAGTTAAGGGGATGCCTACCCCTAGCACGTGAAGATTTCCTCTGGTGGAGTGGATGAGAACAATTTGTTCCAAAGGCCATGAGGTACTGTATAGCCCTTAAAGCTTGGTCAGATATCAAAGATGCCAAGGTCATCCACTGCATGCTGAGCCATTGCCAGTCATCTTGACTTTTGTCCTGCCACTGGACTTGGATGACTGTGGAAGAGAGAGTGAGGCTGAGGACTTTGTGCAACTCTGCCTACTTTAATCCAATCCATGTTCAAGTCAAGACATCACCCTGTGATGTCACTGGTCCCCTTTGAAAATGAAAGACAAACAACAACAGCAACAAGTATTATTTTATCCCCTCAGTAAACCTGAGAGTTAGATGCTACTACTATTATTATTATTATCCCTATTTTACAGATAAGGAAACTGAGGCAGAGAGGTTAAGTGACTTGGTTAGGGTCATACAGCCAGAAAGTATCTGAAGCTGGATTTGAGCTCAGGTCTTCTTGATTCCAGGCCCAATGCTCATCTGCTGGCTCAGAATGGAAAAAGGGAAGGTACCACCCTTTCCCCACCTCCCACCCCAAAACAGTAGGGAGCGTGAATCAAGTCATTTTTAGAATTATTAAGCCCCATTCTTACTGCAGCATGTTCTTCCTGTATAGCGCTCCATTTGTAGTGAGGGGCACTCCCTGGTCTGCAGATGGAATCAGGGAAGGGAGGGACAGGAAGATTAAGGCCATTTCCTTCTGATGCTTTTACTTGCTCTTTCTTCATACTGAAACATTTGGGGCCCCTCTCTCCACTTCTGGTGGGAGAAAGACTTTGCAATAACAAAGATATTTTTGTGCTTTCATCATCTAAAGGAAATTCTTGTATTTGGCCATAATCAACACTGGGTGAGTAATTTATCCCAGTGTTTCATTTGTAATAATTGGTAATTCTTAAGTAAGACCTTCACCATATTGATCAAAGATGTCCTCTCAGGGCTACCCTTCATGCTCAGCCAGGCTCAAATGAACATGGATGGTTGCTTCTTACCATCCAAGTGTGCGTCACCCTTCACCACAAAACTGTGCTGAAAAATGATTGTGTAATGAGAAAGAAGGAGAAGGAAAAGGGTTACTTTCTTCCACAACCACAGCTTCATTTATTGCTTTGTATGCAAAAATTCTTGCCCAGAAAAAGAGCTCTCTGGCCAATCAAGACTGTAGTGAGAGGTCTAATAGTTGGAAAAACAATTTAGACCATATTTCAGGAATAGCTGCGTTTCCTCCTCAGCCCTAAAACTGTAGGTATCTAGTGTGGCCAGAGAACGGTGAGGGCCAAATTCAAACCAGTTTGAGAAGAAATAAGGCCTGGGTCTAGTAACCTGGAGAAAAGCAATCATTATGGAAATACAGCAAGATGTCAAGGCTTGTTTAGCCTTCCAGATGTTCCACAATATCCCTAGGGTGGTTAAAAAAGATAATTTTCTCCAATTTGTGCTGGTTAGGGATGCCTTAATTATAATCATTACCATTATTAAAATGAATAATTAACTTAACAGGGAAACATTTCTGAGTTTTAACTGGTTTGAGAAAAAAGTTTGAATCTTTGTATTCACTGTCAAATCAGATACTGTTCCCTTTGGTGGATCTGATTCACCCTGCTTTCCTTCCTTTAGCTTTTCCTGAACTGTCCATCAGGAATTGACAGCTCCACAGTGGCCTAAAGTTAATGCCATGACCTTCATTTGTGCCAAAGAACTATAATCATAGACCCTGCACAAATATATAAATATGCATATTTCCAAATTTGACTGCCACTGGCTCGACATGTGGTCTTGGGGCAGAAATTTGAGGACATTTAATTTCTGTGTTCTCATTAAATTAATCCTCATTGCTTCATAGGACTGTTCCCTAAATGAAATGACTTTTAATTAGGGAGGGTGGTGAAACAAATGGTATTCTCAAGGTCTGGATATCCTTAGGCACAAGCTGCATCATAGTGTTCTGAAATCAGATAGTGTTAATTTTCATGTCAAGTTCTGTTGCAATTTGGCCAATGAACATTTCATATTTGCTTGTCTGTTTATTCCACGATAACTTCCAGAGGAGTTGTCTAATCTTGATAAAATTTCAAACACTATCAAAGGGCATCAAGATATAGGTTAAACCTGATTTGTGGTTCAGTTTACTTAATAGGAATAAAACAGCAACTGACTTTAAGTTTTAAATGTTTAGATATCCTATATACTTTAAAAGCTTTCCCTGAAATTTGTTGATCTTGCTGAGTTACATCTATCATCCACAGTACCAGTAATTTCACACTTAAACAGTCAAAAAAGTATATGGATCAAATGATTTACAGTTTTAATGGCAAGATTAAGCCACATTTTAATATTTCAATGGTTCTGCCATGTCAATGTGGTATGGACACCGCTTCTGTTGGTTCAGTTTGTGGCAGCTAGGTGGTGCAGTGGATAGAGTACTGGGCCTGGAGTCTCAATCAATCAATCAACATTTATTAAGTGCCTACTATGCATCTTGCACTGTGCTAAGCACTGAGGATACAAGAGTCAAAGGGCAATCCCTGTTTAAAATCTAAAAGGGGTGACAATATGCAAACAAAAATATAGATTAAATAAGAAATAATGGGGAGAAGGCACTAGAATTACGAGGAATTGGGGGAAGCCTCCCTGTAGAAGGTGGAATTTTAGTTGAGACTTAAAGGAAGCCAAGAGTGGAAGAAGGAGAGCGTTCCAGGCAGGACGATCTGAGTTCAAACCAAGCTTCAAACACTTGTTAGTTGTGTGAACCTGGGTAAGTTACTTAACCTCTGTTTGCCTCAGTTTCTTCAGCAGTAAAATGGGGATAATAATATGTCTTCTTCCTAGGGTATTGGGGAGGATCAAATGAGATAATAATTGTAAAGTACTTGGTACATAGTAAGTATTATATAAATGTTTGATGATGATGATGATGAATCTGTACATGAGAGTAGACTGCACGATTTGTAGAAGGGGTTTTCTCTTTGACAGTCTGGGATTTTAAATCTAGGGAACAGGAAGAATAAGAGAAGGTGAGAGTTTGTTAAGCATTTGCAAATGACTCTAGGCAGAGTGTCAATGGGTGAGAGGTGCTCAGCTGATGAAGGAAGATGAGTGGGATGTTTCTGGTCTCCCCTCAGGATCTCCCAGTCTTGATAGTAATAAGCAGTATAACCCACAATGGCTATGTATGCCCTTGCTGGCTGGAGCAGCAGCAGTGGTGGTCTACGCCAGGCAAGCCCAATGGTGTGCAACCCTTAATGTGGCCTCTTGAGTATAGATTATTATTAACTTATTTAGCAAACTACTTAGGCCCACCTTGGATGTCTTCATTGCTATGAACCTACAACAGTTTTGATTATTCAGAGTTGGTGATCCAGAATTCACAAACAGCTAGCATCAATGGGAGAGCTCTGGTGTGGAAAAAGATGAGTTTTTGTGTTGGGGAGCAAGAAACAAAGAAGGATTAGGTAGCTCTATCCAGAAATGTACCTGTTTCATTCCAAGAAATCTAGAGCTGGATTATATATCCTTCAGTATTAACTATGAGATTTTCTTTTTCCAGAGAGCACATAACAATTTTTTTTCCTCCCAATCTTGGATTTATTTCTATATATTCACATTCAACAGTGAATTGCTCTGGAACTTGGGGAACAATTTATACAGTGACAATAACATTGTAGAGAAAAATAACTTTGAAAGGCTTTAGAACTCTTACTGCAATGATCAACCCCAAGTTTAAAGTGAAGATAAAACTGCCATTCACCGGAACCTAAAATGTACAGTAAGACATACTAGAACTCAATGCTTCATAAGTCAATAGCAGAGGAGAAGAATGAGTAAGCCAAGCAATTACTAGCCATAGGGTCAGAAAAGTAAAGTGCAATACTAAGTCAAGAGACATGATGCAAGAGTAATTTCGAATTAAAAGCTGAAGTTGGGTAGAATGCCCACTATTTTTCAGCATGGCCAATGTGGAAATTTTCATTGATTGATGACATATGTTTATGATGAAGGATTTTGCTCTTCATTTTGTTGTTATCATTGTCATTCAGTTGTTGGGGAGGGGTAGCCGGAGTGACAGATTATAAACACATGTAAAAATAAATAAATTAATTGAAAAATCCCATTGGATTACTCTGAGCACTTTGAGGAAGGGGTCATTATTTTCACGCCTATTCTTACCTAATAATAATGTCATTTCTGGAGTCAGTCATTTTCTTCCACTCTATGAATCATAGCATTTCACCTTTTCCTCTCTTTGAAATGTATGACCATCATCCCAAAGCAAGGTGTTAAGGGGCAATTTTCTTAGCCTGCCATGCTAAATAATGCTGATGTCCTTTGGAACTATTGCTGTTCATTCACATTTGTGCAGATGACACCAAGTCAAGCAGTTTTGTGGTTTTATTCTTTAGTTTTCCTCACTTTCTTTTTACCTTTGAGAACTGTCAATTATCTAGTAACTTCTGGCTACTAAGGCTTCAAAAATAGAGGCTTTCTTCTGGGCAAAAAACAAAAACTCAGCCCAAAAAACAAAAATCAATGTGATCCAAAGTATCAAATGCCATTATTACCCTCTTTGGCATAATACTGCTCCTGAGCAAAACAATCTTGGATCCATTCTTATCCACAGACTTCCTATCTTCCTCCCACAGAACGATTGTCTCTGAGTCTGTTTATTACCAGGGCAGAAACATTGCCAAAATACAGTCTAATCTTCACCCTGCCCTTACTGAAATTCTTATCCATGTCCTAATCGCTTCCTGCCTTCGACTACAATATCTCTTTTATGGTCTTCTTCAAACTTCTTTCTCTAAACTTCAAACAGGGTAGAATCCTGGCCAGCACAAGCTGTCACTCCAGAAAATAAGAGGATAAGATTCCCACCACTAACATTGGCATCCTACCCAACTTCAGCTTTTAACTCGAAATTACTCTTGCATTACGAATGTCTCTTGACTTGCTGCACTTTACTTTTCTGATCCTATGGCTAGTAGTTGCTTGGCTTACTCATCCTTCTCTACTACTGACTTATGAGGTATTGAGTTCTAGAATCAGAAATTTTGAAGGTGGAAGAGACTTTGGAAATCGCTTAAGCTAACCTTGCCATTTCACAGATGTGGAGAGTGAGGCCCTGAAAAGGTCTCACTACTACAACATACCTAAAAGGCCTATGATTTGCTCAAGGTCATGTAACTTTTTAGTAGGAAAGCTATGTAACTTGAATTCAGAGTTATTAATGCTTATATCCTCAGTTTAACAATCCACACAATTTATTAATGGGCCAAGCATTGTACTAGGCTACAGGAATACAAAAATGAAATAGCCCCTTGTCTTCAAAGAGCCTGCATTTTATAGGGGAAAACAACACATACTGTACACATATAAGCATGTTGTTCAGTTGTTTCAGTTATGTCCAACTCTTCGTGACCCCATTTGGGGTTTTCTTGGCAGGGCCAGTTCCTTCTCCAGCTCATTTTATATTTAAGGAAACTGAGGCAAACAGGGTTAAGTGACTTGCCCAGGGTCACGTGGCTAGTAAATGTTTGAGGCCAGATTTGAACTCAGGAAGATGAGTCTTTCTGACACCAGGTCCATACTCCATTCATTGTGCCACCTAGCTGCCCATATGCAAAATATATAAGAAATAAATTCAAAGTAATTTGGGATGGGGTTGAGGTTGGGAAGGGAAGTACTAGCAGCTGGGGAAAAGAATCGGGAAAGGCCTCATGAATGAGTAGTGTTTGAATTGAACTTTGAAGGGAGCTGGAAATTCTGAAATGGGGAGATAGGGAGTCCATTCCAGCCATTGGAGACCATCAGTGCAAAGGCATGGAGATAAGAGAGAGAGGGTCATGTGTTCTGAACAAGGGAAGGCCAGGTTTTCTAGGTTTGAGTATGAGGGGAAAGGATAGTATATGGCATTGTATACATTGTATAGTATAGCTAGAAAGGTAGGTTAAAGCCAGACTGTGAAGGGCTTTAAATGACTATCAGATTTGTTTGTATTTGATCTTAAAGGTAATCGGGAGCCAATGGAACCTATTGAGCAAGGGGTTGATGTGGGTCAGTCTTGAATTTAAGGAAAATAAATTTGGTGATTTTGTGGGTGATGGGCTGGAGAAAGGAGAGACTTACTGCAGGGACCCCATTTAGTAGACTACTGCAATAATCCAAGCCAGGGTGGTGTCTTGTGAGTGGATAGAAGTAAATGCATGTGAGATATTGTGGAGTTAGAATCAGCAGGTCTTGGCACGTGATTGGCTGTGTAGGGTGAGGGAGAGTAAGGAATGAAGGATGACTCCAAACATGCTGCTTCTTTGTAGTAGGGATTTAATCATTCCTTCACTTTTTGTGAGCTTGATGTGGCAGATGAAAAGTGAATTACTTTCAGCTCATGAATTTCCTCCATGGACCTATGCAAAAGGTAGTGTTGGAGCTTGTGCTTAAATAGAACAGGTAGCTGGCTGAGAAGGTCCCCTCTGCCCCCAAAAATACCTCACCCCTCTCCTCCTTACATCTGATGGGACCCCTTGAGAGATGTCATACATCAGCAAATTCATATTAAGGTCAGAGTCTTTCCTAAAAGCAGGCTTTGACAGCGGAGTAAACAAATATAGAGGGAAGACACCTTTCGCAGTTTTGCCCAGGGCCAGCACTGAATGTCCAAGGGACATGGGGGAGGTTGAGGGCTGCCTGTCTTCTCCTTTGTACATAGGAATAGGAATTGCACATTTGGACAGTTCACTTATTCCATGCAATCCTGGTTGGGAGTGTGGCCCAAGACAGAGAAAAGATGGAGCCGGGAAACATGCTGTAGTTTATAGCAATTTGCTCCTAGTTGAGGCATAGAATAGGATACAGTTACTATGGTTTAGACAGGTGGCCTTTAAAAAGTGGTAATTTTATAAGTAGCTTTCAACGGAAAATACCCAAGCTTGATTTTAGGTGACAAATAAGAGGAAGTGATTTACACTCTTGACACTTTTCTAGAAACTGAAGATGTTGCTGTGTTTTCTGTAAAGCCTACCCTTGGATACTCAGATGGCTCCATGATGTCATTGGTGTGAATATTGTTAGGTCATATTGTTACTCATCCTTACTTTCTTATCCTTGTCCATATCTTTCTGTACATATTCAAGCAAAGAGTCATTCAATGCATTGGGAACATTCATCTACTTCTTTTAAAAACTGGAGACACCATTGGATCAGCCCTTGGGTTGCCTATCTGCTGTAGCACTCTTACTATGTAGTTGGTTCACTTTCTTTTGTGAGTATGTGCCCTTGGTAATGTTTTTTAAAGCCACTTCTTAGATGGATCAATAGTGGTATAGAGATAGAGCTTTTATTAATGCCTATTATATGCCAGTTGCTGTTCTAAGCACTGGGGCTACAAATACAAGCAAGTTCCTGCCCTTAAAGAGCTTACATTCTAATGGGGGAAGGAAACACATAAAAGAGGACTTGAAAGTGGGGGTGCATGGTTTGGAGATAGGCCAGAAAGGAGTTAAAGGACTAGATCTGGGAAAGATAAGGTGAGAGTTCATCTATGAGAGCCCAGGATGGTTCAAGGGGCAGAGACAAGTTTCCTGGAAAAAGCCATCTTCCATTGATGCCTTCACTTGTTTTCTTCTTGTGAACTCTTTGCAATCTGGCTTCTGACCTCATCATTGAACTGAAACTGCTCTCTTAGAAGTTATCAACGATCTCTTATCTGCCAAATTTAATGGTCTCTTCTCAAACCTCATCCTTTTGACCTTTCTGCAGCCATTGACACTGTTGACTAGTCTTTCTTTTCTGGGTTTTCACGACTCTCTTCTCTCTTGAGTTTCTTCCTATCTTTGGATTATTTCTCAGTCTATTTTGATGGCTCTTTATACATATAATGCCCACTAATGGCAGATGTCCCCCAAGTCTTCATCCTGTATCCCTTTTTCTTTTTGCTCTAAACTCTCTCACTTGGTGGTTTCAGCTAACATGGGTTCAATTATCATCTTTTTGCAAATGATCCCCAAATCCAGCCCTATTCTCTCTCAAGAGTCTGGCATCACCAACTGGACATTTTGAACTGCATGTTGCATAGATATCTCAAACTTAATTCGTCCAGAACAGAAATCAATATCTTTTCCCTTAAATTCTAGCCTCTTACAAATTCATCTATTAATTTAGAAAGAACCACTATCATTCTAATCACTCAAGTGAATAATTTCAGTGCCATCCCCATCTACTCTCTATCATTTCTTCAGATAGCCAGTCAGTTGCCAAATTTTCAATTTCTTTCTCTACAATATATCTCACATATCTCCTTTTCTATCTATTCACATTACTATCACAATGGTTCAGACCTTCATCACCTCTCAACTGTACTACTGCATTATTTTCCCCCCACATTTAACAAAAAAAACTTTCCATAAAGGAATATTTACTTCAAGGATATAGCAAGAACAAACATTTAAACATTTTACTCAACACCTCAAGGGCACACTCTCTCCTAAGTCACCTCAGTCTTGAAGGAAATAGGCTCAAAAATGAACTTCGTCCCCATGTTGCATTGGTCCTACCAAGTTCATGTCCAGGGTTGGTATAGCTGCCATATGAAGCTAACATCTTAGCTTCCACTGGCATGGATCCAGGAGGTCACTCCTGAAGGCTGTTCTCTGCTCTTTGAGGCATAAATCATATTACTTCTTCAAATCCAGGCTCTAGAACACTGGCATCCACGGGAAATTTTGAGCTCACAAGTTGGAAGCTTTAACCTAAAATGGAAAACAACAAATGTAGATATGAAGGCCCAAGGCCCATTTCTCAGGGCCATATGGCCTCTTTCCTTATAGCATAGTCTCTCAAGGGACACCTGAAAACTGAGCAGTTCAAAGGACTCGTTTTCTTCTCAGATTTATTTGCCCCTTTAGGCCTGGGTGACAGAAAATAGGAAACCATGCTTTGTCTATCCACAGGTCTGAGGCTGAATAGCTCTTTCCTGGAACATCTATGAGTCTCTTGCTTCTATCCTCTTGTCCTGGGGAGTCCATGAAGGTGGTGGGTGAGCTGTAGAAGCTGTCTATTTCACCACCATCATCATCCCTTTTTTGATTCTTTGGGGTATGCCTTTCGGCTGTCCTCCATGCAATGTTGATGTCAATGACCATCTGGAGGATTGTCCCTGGGCTGGGAAAATGGCCCAGTTTCATGGGTGCTCATGCTGTTTAGTATACATCCCTCCAGCTCCCAGCTCCCAATAAGAGGCAGCAGCTCCCTCCAAGACCTGGATAATAGGAGGTTTCCTGAAGTGTTGCCTTTTATCAGAAGCTCTATCTTAACATACATACATCCTCCGCACAGAGCTGAGAACATAATAAGTGCTTAACAAATGCTCAGTAATTGATTTTTTACAACAGATCTACATGTCATCACTGAGGAAGTTTTTTTTTTTTTTTTCGGGGGTGGAGCTATACCTGTGAGAGGCAATACATTGTAGTTGATAAGAGAGTTAGAGAGCTGTGGCAGGGCCAGGGGTAGTGATCCAGGAGATGACACATGGTGGCAGCTGTCAAGAGGAGGACAGACAGGGCAACCCTAGAAGTGGCAGTTTCCAAGCAGATTTCACCATGTAATTCCTTGCTACTTGATTTCCTTACTTCCAGTGGCTTCTGACTCCAGTCTATCTTCTACATAGCTGCCAAAATGGTTTTTCTTAAGGTAAGCCTAACAATTGTTGTTTGGCAGCTATGTGGCTCAGTGGATAGTACCCTAGGCTTGGAGTTCAAATTCAACCTCAGGCACTTACTAGCTGAGTGACCATGGGCAAAGTCACTTAACCTCTGTTTGCCTTAATCCACTGGAGAAGGAAATAGTAAACCACTCCAGTATCTTTGCCAAGAAAACTCACCGAAATATGGTCCATGGGGGTCACAAAAAGTTGTACATGACTGAACAACAACATAGCCAAACAATGTCACTCAATAAACTTCAGTGGCTCCCTGTTCCCTCTGGAATCAAATATAAAATCCTCTAGATTTTTAAATTTAATTTTTTTTAGAAATTTAAGTTTTTAAATTTTTAAAGTTCTTCACAACCTGAAACCTTATTACCTTTCCAATCTTACATTCTACTCTTGTCCACACAGTCTACAATTCAACCATTATGTCTTATTTCTATTCCAATCAACCAACCAATCAATCAATAAACACTTATTAAGCACCAACTATGTGCTAGGCACTCCTATCTCCATGCCTTGGGCTGGTTATTTCCTATTCCTGTAATGCTCTCACTTCCAATCTCTGAATCTTAGACATTGTAGTTTTCTTTAAGAATCAGCTCAAGTGTTATCTCCTTCAGGAAGTCTTTCCTGCATCCCTAGATGCTAGTGCTATCCTCTCTAAGGTTACTTTCTGTTTATTCTGCATTTATTTATCGGCAATTGGGGTTAAGAAGTTGTCCAGAGTCACACAACTACTTAGTATCTGAGGTTAGATTTGAACTCAGGTCCTCCTGATTCCAGGGCTGGTGCTCTATCCACTGTGCCACCTAGCTGCCCCTATTCTGCATTTATTGCATGCATTTATACATGGTATATTTATACATTGCTTCCTCCATTAAAACATGAACTATTTGAGATTAAGGACTATGGGTCGTTATTTTTTTTTAAACAACCTCAGCCCTTAGCAGAGAGTTCAGCACTTAATAAGTGCTTAACAAATGCTTATTAATTGATTATTTTATGACTCAAATCCATACAGCACCATTAAGAGAATTTTTGTTTTTGGATTGTACCTGTGACAGACAAAGCTGTGTGATACACAAAGCTACAGTCAGGTAGCCAGCAAGAATTTATTAAATGCTTACTAGGTGCCAGAGACTCTGCTAAGCTCTGGGAATACAAAGAAAGGTAACCAGTCCTTGCCCGCAAGAAGCTGACAGTCTAATGGAGACAAAGAAATAACTTTATTTATAAATAACTAGTGGAGAAGTTGTTGCTGTTGTTTGTCCTTCATTCTAGAAGAGGACCATGACATTAGGAAGGTGATGCCATGATGTACAAGTGAATTGGGTTTAA
Source organism: Vombatus ursinus (assembly GCF_900497805.2). Lineage (NCBI taxonomy): Eukaryota > Metazoa > Chordata > Mammalia > Diprotodontia > Vombatidae > Vombatus > Vombatus ursinus. The sequence goes on along the minus strand of NW_020954590.1, from coordinate 38,594,881 downwards.
GTGAGGGAGGGCTGTGCAAAGTCAATCAGCCTCACTGTCTCCTCCAGAGCCACCTGGGTCCAGTGGTGAGATATAGATCAGGACAACTGGAGATGGCCCTGAATGCAGCAAGAGACCTTTGCCTTTTTAAGCCAAAGTCTTTAACAGGTCTCAGTTTGACTGAGGCAATGCCCATTTAGTGATTAAGGCTAGGTAAAAAATGAAGCAGAGAATAGCATCTTTACCTAGCCCAGAGGTTCCCAAACTTATTTGGCCTACTGCCCCCTTTAAAAAAAAATTACTCAACGATCCCCCGGAAATCTACTTTCTTTAACCCTTTAACAGTTTTTTTGGAAATTTATGTCATTTCAAAAAATATGAAATATTTTTTAAATGATGCATCTTAAATTTAATAATTTATTGGAAATTTGTGGATTTTCTCCTGCATTGAAATTTTGATGATGCAATATTGCATCATGTAACCATATAGTATTGTAAACAAGTCATTACATGCATGTATTCTACCGATGCATGCTGGACTTTCCCACAATATGCTGCATGCACCTGCCAACACTTCCTTATTAAGACCTGTCTGCAGACTTGACCACTGATTGGTTATAATTTACATTTTCTGTGTTTATTTGGAAAATAATTTAATCACTGTGACTTTAACTGTGTTACACAGCAGATGACACAACAGTGTACTAATGGTTTTTCAAAATTTTTTAATCTTTTCTTCTTTCTTCATGCTTCCACTGTCCCCTTATTGTTTTTCCAGGCCCCCCCCTCCAATTGCATCCAAAGTTACTAGCCCCTCCCCACCTTGGATTGGTCCAGCACCCTGCCCCCCCCCCCCCCCCCCCCCCCCCGCCCCCCAAGGGTGATGTGGCCCACTTTGGGAACCTATGAGGGTCCTAGATAAAAAAAAATATATATACAGATATAGATATAGATATAGATATAATCAGCCTGGGAGGGAAAGACCCTCAGGGTTTCTGGCCAAAATAGAAATAATTGCTATTTACATTCACTTTGAGCCAATCAGGGCCCAACCCATGACCAAATAGGGCTGGGCCTAGGACCCATTGTTGGCCAATTAATGAGAGCCAGTTCTGTGACAATTCCCTGATGTAATTTAGCTCAGAGGTGTCAAACATACCATAGGCCACACACTGGCTACATTTCTGAGTGCAGCTAAACCAGATTAAAATGTAAGTGGGAAATTTTGACAAAATAAACTAAAATGCAAGAAAACATAAAGTTAATATGTGGTTTTTTAAGTCTATTTGCAGCTGGCAAGGATCTTATGTATGGTTTAGTGGCCCCTATTTCTATGTGAGTTTGACACCATTGCTTTAAAGGAAGGTGGGTGTTAGTGGCTAGAAAAGGAATAGGAATATGTTATATCATTAGGTAAGGGCAGCTAGGTGGTGCAGTGGATAGAGTGCTGGGCTTGGAATCAGGAAGACTCATCTTCCTACGTTCAAATCTGGCCTCAGACACTTACCAGCTTTGTGACCCTGGGCGAGTCACTTTACCCTGCTTGCCTCAGTTTCCTCATTTGGAGAATGAAATGGCAAACCACTCTAGTATCTCTTCCAATAAAACCCCAAATGGGGTCACGACAATTCAGACGTGATTAAAAATGATTGAACAACGACGACAATGCCAGCTAGCATCTTCCATATAACTTACAACTATACAGAGTTGCTTTAGGGCAGTGGTGTCGAACTCCAATAGAAAAAGGGGCTACATTTTGACTTAGAATACCACATGTTACTATTATTTATGTTCTATTGTATTACCATTATTTATATTCTATTGTATTTTTATTTATTTTGTTAAATATTTTCCATCTACATTTTAATCTGATTTAGGCCAGTGTTGTGATAAGGCCCACAGGCCTCCTGTTTGATTCCCCTGCTTTAAAGCACAGTTTAGATGCCACCTTCCCTAGAAAGCCTTTCCAAACCCTTATAATCGTTAGCTCTGTCCCTCTTGAAATTATTTTGTATTACTTTACTTTTATTTATCTGTGGATGCTATATCATCTAGTAGATTGTAAACTATTTGAATGTAGGATTTTTTATTTTTTGCTCTGTTCTCTGCATCCTCTGCCGCCTAGCACAGCACTTGGTAGGTGCTTCATAAATGCTGCTGAACTTAATTTCACTGAATCAAACTTCTGGGTGCATGTGAGCATGGCTATTCAGCTGGAGCCAGCTGGCATTAAAGTAAAGTCCTGCCTTACATTTGCTTCCTTCCTTGCTTGTCAGAGCTGTGATTTCATCCCTGCAGGTGCTCCTACCACTGACACAAATCGTAGCGCCTATAAACCTTAGCAGAATGTCTTCATGGGCTGCTATGACAAGATAAATTCAGCAGCTAGTGGCCAACCTGCTGGTGATGAGCTGTCCAGGCTGGTGCAAGGAAGGCAGACAGACCTTCTATTCAAAGCTTTTACAGCTAGAGCTCTGTGGGCATATCCTTCAAGAGCCCACACTCACCTAGGTACCCTGAGGAAGCCTTGGAGTAAGACTTTAGTAGAGGAACATTTATATTGTGCTTTATACTTTTGAAAAGGCAATGCATTGACATGAAAAGAGCCCTGAATTCATTTAAGAAAAGATATGAGTTCAAGGCAGCTATGTGGTGCAGTGAGTAGAGCATTGACCCTGGAGTCAAGAGGACCTGAGTTCAAATCCAGCCTCAGACACTTGACATGAGCTGTGTGACTCCAGGCAAGTCACTTAACCGCGATTGCCTCACCAAAAAAAAAAAAAAAAAAGATATGAGTGCAAATTCTGAACTTGCTAAATACATGACTACAGGTCCCAGAATCAAATGGGGGAGAAACTGTCTTTGGGAAATTGTGATTTTAATGATTCCAAGCTTTTCCCTGAAACAAAGGGCCATATTTGAATAGCAGTATGGTGCTGTGGTAAGGATATTGGTTATGGAATACAGAAATTCTTACTTTCTGTAAATTCACATTTGTACTCTAATTATTGAAAACTGAAGTTGAGGATCACTGACTGATTATTTAGGAAAAGCTTTATAGTCAGCTAGGTGGCTGGATAGAGTAGTGGATAGAGCATTGGACCTGGACTCAGAAATATCTGAGCTTAAATCCAGCCTCAAACACTTCTTACTTGTGTGACCCTAGGTAAATCACTTACTTTCTCAATCTCAGTTTCCTCATCTGTAAAGTGGGGATAATAATAGCACTTGCCTCCCAGGGTTGTTGTGAGGATGAAATGAGATATTTGTGAAGCATTTTGCAAACCTTAAAGTAACATACAGATGTTAGCTATTATTATAGTCAGTTAACAAGCATTTCTTAATTACTTTACTATGCACCAGTCAGAGTGTTAAGCACTGGGAATACAAAGCAAGTTAAAAGACAGTCCCTGCTCTTGAGTATTTCATGTTGTAACATGATAATCACTATGAGATAACCTGAAAACATCTATTTATATACAAGGTCCATACAGGGTAAATGGAAAGTGTTCTCAGAAGGAAGGCACTGAGGTAGAGAAAAGCAGACAGAAAAAAGTCTCCTGCAGAAGGTGGGATTTGAACCAAGTCCTGAAGGAAGGAAGAAGTTAGAAATTGGAGGTGAGGAGGAAAGCATTTTCCAGGCATGTAGGACATCTAATGCAAATGCCCAGAATTGGGACATGAAGTGTAATGTGTAAAGAACAGTGAAGAAGTCAGTGTAACTGGAACATAGATTGTGCAGAGGGGAGTCAAGTGGAAGACGACTGGAAAGGAAGGAAGGGGCCATACCAGCCTGTGAAGGGCTTTGATTGCCAATATATTTCATCTTGGAAGCAAAAGGAAACTAGTAGGATTGATTAAGTACAGAGGTGACATAACCACATCTACATTTTTGAGAAATCACTTTGCTGATAAATTGGAGTGGGGAGAGATTTGAGGCATGAGGATTAATTAGAAAGCTATGGGCATAGTCCAGATGAGAGCTGATGAGAGTCTGAACCTTGCTGAGGTGGTAGGCAGCTGTGTGAGGGAGTGAAGGGGATGAACACATGAGGTGTGGAGATAGAAGCAACACGATTTGACAACAGATGGGATATGAGGGATGGAGGATGGTATCAGGTCGTCAGAGAAAAGTATTACCAGAGAAAAAACAGTGGGTCAATCATTTAGAGTGAGGAATAACCAATGGGCAGCCCCTGTGCTCCTTTGTTATCTGGGCAATGTGAAGAGAACCAAAGAAGGCCCCCAATATGTCGATCTCATTTCATCCTCACAACAATCCTGGAAGGCAGGTGCTATTATTATCCCTATTTTACAGATGAGGAAACTGAGATTGAGAGAGGTTAAGTGATTTACCTAGGGTCACACAGGTAGGAAGTGTCTGAGGCTGGATTTAAACTTGGGTCTTTCGGTTCTAGGTCCAGTGCTCTATCCATTGATCTATCCTGCCACCTAGCTAACTATAAAGCTTCCCCTGAATAATCAATGACCCTCAACTTCAGTTTGCAATCATTTTACAAATATGAACAAATGTGTACTAATGTGAACCCCCATCCTAGGATGAATTTTTAGGCGCATGAGGAAAGAGTCAGACAAGATGGACAGGAATAAATGAGTCATAATCTGCCCTGTTGTAAAACATATCCATGGTCAGTGAGAATACAAAATCTACCTAACCCTTCAGAGCCATCTGTAAAATGGAAATCATAGTACCTACCTCCTGGTGTTGTGGCAAGGATCAAATGACATAAGGTTGGTACAATGTTCCCTTAAAGTCCTATGTAAATGTCAGCTGTTCTTCAAAGTGCATTCTTGTATATTTTCTTACTAGTTCCTCTTAATAATCCAAGATTTGTAGAGGAGATAAGATGGAACTCAAGATACAGAAAGGTTAAGTGACTTGTCTGCAGTCTACTGCATTCAAACTTAGGTCTCTGGTTTCCTAGACCAAGGCTCTTTCCATTTCCTACTACAGCAATAGTGGGTAAAAGTCTCTAAGACATTTTATCATGCCAGCAAGTTGCACCATTCGACAGATATGTTTGGCTGATTCAGTCTACAATCCACACGGGCAATTTAATCTTAAACACAGACATTGCTGGTCCCTGAGTTCAAATTTTGGACATTTGGGAATGAATCTGATTGAACCTAGCAGCAACCCAGGGGAGGCTGGGCAGGCTCTGCTGTTGCCCTCCATCCCTTACTTGCAAGGGGCCCCTGCCCCCCAAAGCCTTCTCATATCTCTTAGAGGCCACTTGGTGGCACTAGAATTGTAGATGCACTCTAAGCCAGGCTCTTGTTAAGGAGCTACTCTGGTGGGGGGTGGGGAGGAGGGGGTGCATGGGGGATGCACTGAGAAGAATAGGTGTTTAAGGGTTGGATTTTGGACTTTGCTTCTAAGTACTAGAGATAGGTCTTACAGATGCTACGCAGGGAGCAGAGGTACTTTTGAGAGAGACAGAGACAGACAGACAGAGACATACAGAGAAAGGCTGAGACAGAGACAGACAGAGACAGACAGAGGCAGAGGCAGATAGAGAAACAGAGAGAGAGACAGAAACAGAGACAGAGGCAGAGATAGAGAGAGACAGAAACAGAGGCAGACAAAGAGAGACATGGAGAAGTGTGCATATGTAGGCTATCAGTAGTACTTCTTCTGGAAGACTTGGTGCGTTTGTGGAAACATCGGCTTTGAGACTGTGAAGGTAGTTCTGGTCTGAAGACCTTTTGCCAGGCCTTATGAGGACAGGCCTTGCAAGAGTCATTTCCCAGCCCCTCCGGGCTGGGAGTATCATGCTAGGAATGTTGGACACACCACTTCCTGTTTTGGGCTACTTTCTAGAGAATTCCTTCAAGGAAGAACATGGGAAGGGATGCCCAGAGTTAGTTCCCCTAGGGCAGAGGTGGGGCACATGGGTGGGCCTATTTGGAGAGACCTGAATTGCTATTGACTGTGGCTATATGGAGGATTAAAGCTTCTTTCTTACATTCTTTTCTTTTCTTTCTTTCTTTTTTTTTAGGTAGGTGGTAGTGATGGTGGTTGGTGGTATGTGAGTGTGAGAGGAACTTAGCCTTTATTTTTAAAGAGTAAAAAAGGGGGGAGAAAGACCTGCTTCTTCCCCTTTCTACCCCTTTGTCTCTCTCCTTCCAAACACCCTGACTGGCCTTTTATGTACACAGTTGCTCAACAGACACCAAGAATGTTTTTTGTTCCAGGGGTCTGAGGCTAAATATTAGTTTAGTTAGGGTAAGAAACATGGTCTTTGGAACATTCATTTCCATTGCTATAAATCTATTTGTGCACACATGCGGGACACAGGGAGAGCAAAGTCTGTTTGAGCCCAAGTCCTCAGACGTGGCTTTATAATACTTAGGGCTGTTTACGGTACTGCCGAGAAATGCTGGGCTGGGGAAGCCCAGGGCTGACTCTGGCTGGGCCTTTCGAAACAGTTGTCAAGTTAGCTAAAAGGGAAGGACAATTGAGGGGAAGATGTTTTTTAAATTTTGCTTGTTGGTTTGAAGAAATTGAAATGCAGTTTTGGCTCTCAAATAACATACCCAAGACCTTCCATTACATCAGCCTAAAAAGCCCATTCTCTTCTCCTTCCCCCTGCCCCCCAACCCTTAGAAAGATGACTTCATTGGACCACACTGTCCCTTGTTATTTCTATTGTCTTCAGTCCTAGCTTCTGCCTGGCCTGTGCTCTTTAAGACTGGATTTAGAACTCTCTAGAGTTGGGGCTACCCTTATTATCTTGGGGAAGGAGGCGCTCCCCTCTTTAAAGGTTCTTGTTGCCTTTGACCCTTCACCCCATTGTAACCTCTGCCACATGGCTAAAACTCAGCAATTAGAATAAACTACTATAGTCCAAGTGGATTATACGACAGAGTACCACAGATCAAATCTTAGCCATCCTCCTCCCTCACTATAACATCTCTAACTAGTAAAAAGTCTGAGACAAAATGGTGAGTCCGTTAGATGAGTATGGGTTTTGTTCCCTGCCTCTGGTGGAATGAAGAGGTTCACTCTATTTAATTAGCAGGCATTGTAGCACTGACACCTCACACAAAGGGCCTGACCTTGACTGAGTTAAAAGAAAATGATTCTGAAATGAACGATCAGGAGAAATTTATATCTATACAGACAGAGCCATAACTAGGAATTCTTGTGCCTGGAGTGAGGGGAGGAGTGTGGGGAAGGGAGAGAGGCTGTTGTGACAGTCCTGAGGACACACTGACCAAGGATTCAATCTTTCTGGGTAAAGGAGCAACCTTCCAGGCTTGTAAGGGAGGCCTGAGGAGATGGGTAGGGTGGTTCCAGGACCCTAGGGATGGTGGCCTGGTTGGGTGTGGACTGGTAGAGGACTGTGAGAGAGTAGTTTCCCCAGGGAGGAAACAACAACCATCCCATATCCCCAGGCATTTCCTGGGCCAAAGCACTCTTAAAAACACACTATGCACAAATTACAGCTATTCTTCCAGATTGGGGACCATTTCCACCATTTCCTAAGTGAGGACTCCCTCCCTGGCTAGTGGTGTGAGGAGACAAGTGAGATGACCCTTGTTTAAAGGCTTTGAATTTTCTGAATGATGAATAATCAGTAAGCATGAAGAATGATCCTAGGATAAGGTCCATTTCCCTTATCATCACCAGATGACCTTCTCTTCCATCACTTTGTTTTTTTTGAAATCTGAAATGTAATCCCAAGTTTTTCCCCTTGGATATACAACTAGCCTAGGGGGCATGTGAAAGAAGTCTTTTTAAAGGGACATTTTGTTCACTATTCCTGACAGCTACACTCTGAGCCTCCAGGAAGGGCATCTTGCAATCAGCAGAGAGGAGTGTTTCATCTTGTATGCTGTGGGCTGCAGGAATTCTAGATTAGTGTTTCCGGCATCCAAAACCGTATCTGGGCCTCAGCAGACTGCTTCCAGGGCACTGCTGGCGGCAATCTGTACAAAGAGGCCAGAAGAGGAACCACTAAACATTTGAATCCAGTCTGTGGCTAAGGAAACGATTCTGAGAAACCTGCTTTCCCCCAATGGACTTCACTCAGTAAATCTGTTTGCCTGAGTGTGACCTACAAGCTTAAGGTATTAATTCATTTTTCCCTCTCTCTGATGAATATCTGATATAAAATTAGTAGGAGAAAAAATGATGTGCTACGTAAACCACCAGTTCCTTCTTAGTGGGAGGATGTAAAAACTGAAGGAAGAGATAAGGTTACATCCCTTGGGCATCAGCCGCTTGGTGGTTTGGAGCACATGCCTTTGATAATCAGCATCAGTATCTCTTTCATGTCACTGAACACAAATAGGAAGGCATCAAAGAGACTAATTCAGAAAAGGAATTGTTAAACAGGCCTAACTGGGTTGAGCAATGCTGGAAATAAGGAACCCTGAAGGGGCAAGATTAGAGGGGAGGTCAGCACTCTTGGGCAAAGCAAGGGAATAAATTAATAGGCCCTCTGTGCGGCTTCTGAAGCCTTGGTGGCTGTCATAGTATACCCCATATGTCTCTTACTTTCTCTCACTCCATATGCTTCTATGCTGATGAGTGCCAGGCTGGACTCCTTGGTGGGGAGGAGCTTATTGGCTCGTGCTTTTGAACTGTTGTAGAACTTGAGGCCCTCTGATTTTTTTCCCCCCTTAATCCTGACTTTTTCTTAATGTTAATCTACTAGTAGATACTTGTCCTTTTTCTGAGACACTCAGGCGTCCAAGGAAAACACACGAAAGAACAAGGCTTTGTTCTTTTGCCATCAGGAGTCTGGCTTGGGGTGTGCTACAAATACGGAATTACTTTGTAATGATTCACGGTTTTCTTTGCTATAGGCTTCCAGGGGCAAATAACTTTGCTAAGGCTCAATTTTATATACTTATGACATAATTTCTTTCTTGTATAATATTGGTAAAATGTGTGTCCCTTGAAACCCCAAACAAACAAAAAACCCAATCCTTTCACCTTGACAACATTATTATTATTTTTATTGTTATTATTATTGTTTTGCTAGCTAGCATTTTCTTGGGTGTTTTCAAAACCAAATATGTGGATGGAGTATGGAAGGATGAAAAGTTTCCATATTAGATGAAAAAAAATGAGAAAATAATTAAAAATTCTCCAAGATAAAAAGAACTTTGGGACCTATTACCATCTACCTGTATGAGCTTGGTTCAGTTGATTAAGATCTCTGGCCCTAAGTTTCCTCATCTATAAAATAAAGGGACTAGACTAGTTCTATCCCTAGTTCTAGTCTAAGACTAGTTAGACTAACTAAACCAGTTATTTGTCAGCTCTAAATCCCATGATATTTTACATAATTTGGTTTCATAGGGGAAAAAATAGTGAAAGGAACTAATCTGTGAGTATGCCTTACTTGCTGTCGATTTGTTTTGGTTAGAAAAAAGGAAACAACCTCCTATTTGAATTTTTCTTTTTTTGATTACTGTGGTTCCTCTTTCCAGATTGTTTCAATGCTCACAGCTTTTGAATAAAAAAAGTGTTAAAAACTGTATTAAACACTAATTAAGCACCTACTGTGGGCAGAGCATTGTGCTAGGCAGTAGAGGAGGGCATAAGTTTAGAGAAGACATGGTCCCTTGCCCTCAGTCTAGTAGAGGGATAAGATATGAATAATGAAGTTAAAATAAACAGTAATATGTTGTAAATACATTTTTAAAAGGCAAAACAAAATACTATGTGAAGTCCAAGGGGGAACGCCATTATTGACAAGGAGGTTAGGCTTCATGGAGGAGATAGCATTTGGCTTAGACTTCATTTTTATTTATTTTTAATTTTTTTTTCTCAATTACATGTAAACAAAATTTTTAATGTTTGTTTTTCAGAAAATTTGAATTCCGTATTTTTTTCCTTCCCTTCTTTTCCCCGCTCCTTGAGGAGGAAAGCAGTTTGATGAAGGTTATACATGTGCAGTCACACAAAACATTTCCATATTGGCCATGTTGGAAAAGAAAATAGAGACCAAAAAAACCCTCAAGAATAATAAAGAAAGTAAAAAAAAAAAGGATGCGTCTATCTGCATTCAGATTCTTTCTCTGGAGGTAGATAGCATTTTTCATCATAAGCCCTTTGGAATTGTGTTGGATCTTATGTTAGACTTTAAAGGAATTGAAATTCTACAGGTAAAAGGTGGGGAAGAAGGACATTCCAGCTTAGAAATAGTTTCAGTGAATGCAAAGGGTAGGCCAGTATGGACTATATTCAGAGGGAAGAGAATGCTACATTTAAATAAAATTTGAACTATAATGCCCACCTAGGAAGCTATGCTACACCAAGGCCTACTGACTATTCTAGGTAGGGATATTGGCAAGAGTGTGAAGGAAATTGAACTGTTTGGAATTGACTAGAAAGAGAATTAATGCCTATCTTGACCTGGTATTCAGAACACCAATTACATATCATGAATATTGAGTATGAGTTAATGAAAAGTTACCTCTTATTCACACAGAAGGACCATTTTCTTTTGCTGGGATGGAGGTCAGTGGGCTTAGGAATTTGAAGTCTGCTTCCAGATACTCCTTTATGCAGTATGCAACTAACAAAGCCTGGGCCAATAACAAGGAAAGGTCAACCAATTCCCTGGGTAAGGCCTGAATGATGGTGACCCTCAACTCAGAGGGAAGGAGGTTAGATAACCTACAATCTGGTAGTGTTTTGCTGTCCTTCCATAACATTAGGGCATGGGTGCCCAACTAAAAGAAGCAGTATGGCATTATATTAGAGTGTTCTACCTACAACCAGGAAGACCTGAGTTCAAATCCAGCTTTACTGTGTGACCCTGTGTAAATTACTTGATCTCTCTGAACAAGTTTCCTTATCTGTAAAATGTAAAACGTAAAACGTAAAATAATCATAATACCCATATGATTTATTTCACAGGATTATTGTTAAGGTTATTAAAATTATGTATGTAAAGCACTTTGCAAACCTTAAGCCACTATATAGATGTTAGTTATTGTTATTGTTATTGCCATTTTAGTACTTGTATACTCTGCCTAAAATTGTTAATTGGTTCTATAATCTAAAGGAATAGGAAATGAATAGTGAAATGAAATTACAGCAGACTCAGCAGTTCCTCAAGAGCAATGTTACAAACTGGTGATGGGCTGAGTGATGATACCCTAATTGCCACCTTGCAATGGTGCTTGGATATTGTGCATTAATGTGAAAAGATGTTGTCTGGGGCCATCTTAGATCATTTGTCTGGATACTTATACACTCCTCCAGAGAGAGGCAATGTACTTCTAGTTCTCAGTTGACCCTGCTGGTGTGGGAAAGAGAGATCAATTAAGTCTATTGATCATTCCAGAGCTTCATTGTAGCCTGTGCCTTGAGACATGGAAGTACTTCTGATCAGAGAAAGAAGATAAAGGAGAAGGAAAAGGTAAAAACAAGGACCTTGGCAAGTCCACAGACCCAAGCTTCACTTTCCTGAATAACTGAGAATTGTTTCCACATTCAAAGCATAGTTTTCATAGGTTGTAGAGCTAGCAAAAACTTTAGAAATGACCAAATCTAACTCCTGCATTTTATAACCAAGGAAAGTACAGCCAAGAGAGGTCACATAGGTAAGGAGTAGTAAAGCCAAGATGGAAACCTAGGTCCTTTGATTTCAAGGCCAGTGCTAAGGTCTGCTAAGGACCCTACCAATACCATGTTGCCGTAAATGAATTTTTAACTTTATGATATTGCACTATCAATAATGCCTTTTTTTCCCACACTAAGAATCACATATTAGCAACCAAACTCTGGTGTGTGGCAAGCAAGGGGGGCAGGGATAGGGTTTACATGCCAACCATTGATTCCATAAATTAAATTTATCTTATGTCTGTGATGTATGAAGGGGTAATGAGCCAGATCCGATCTTCTGTAAATGAATCCATCAAATGTAAAGTATTTATTGTGTGTGTGCTTGGCACTGTTATGAGCAATGGAATGATAGGAAACAGAAATGGACTTCACCATCTCAAATATCCATTATTTAATAATAATAGCTAGCCTTTATATAAGTGCTTTAAGGTTTGCAAAATGCTTTACATATGTAACCTAAGCCTCAGAGTCTGTTGGTATGGGATTCTGTCTTCATTGGTGGAGATTAATGCTTTGAACCTTCTCAGAGAGCAGGGAAGAGTTGGCAAGAGGAGAGGAATCCAGGCTCTTTGGTTTCTTCAAGGTCTTCTGGCTTCCAGCTTTAAGAGAGAAGATGGACAAATCCAGCCCCACTTCAAGTTGTTGGAGGGAGAAAAAGGCTCTGGGGAGAAGCCAACATGAGGGAAGTTGTCAGTCTCCAACATATTCCTGTCCCCAGCTTGCTGCACTAGAATCTTTGGGGAATTTCTCCTTTTGGGTGAGATCTGGCACTCTTTGGATTGAGTTGAGTTCTGTTCCTCCCAATGAGAGTGCCCATTCACTCTGCATTGTCTGGCATAAGTTGTCATATGTATACTTCCTCTGACTTCTGTTTTGCTATAGACTTGGATAAGTGAATTTCTTGGCTATTTGCTATGTGTACTCATTGTAAAACTGGTATTTGGTGGGAAAGGGGTCAAGCCTTAGATATACATCTTAGGGTTCTCTTTTCCCCATTAAGAAATAGTGATCAGAAGCAGAGCCAAGATGGCAGAGGGAAAGCAGTGACTTGCTTGAGCTCTCCCCCAAACCCCTCCAAATACCTACAAAAAATGACTCTAAACAAATTCTAAAGAAGCAGAACCCACAAAAAGACAGAGTGAAAGAAATTTCCAGCCCAAGATAGCCTGGATGGTTGATCAGAAAGGTATATCGCACCAGGCAGGGAGAGGAGCGCAGTTTGGCCTGGGCGTGCAGGCTGCAGTGACCCTGGAGCAGGCCTCAGAGGGCTGATTCACAGGCAACTGTGGTGGTTTCCAGACTTCTCAACCCATTAATGCCAAAGACAACTTGGAAGGTCAGTGGGAAAAGTCTGTGACTGCGGTGAGAGAAGGAGCTAGGTCTCAGCCTCAAGTCCTGAGCGAGGCCTCTGGGGCAGCGGCCCTCCTGAGCTCCTGGCCCACAGGCAGAGGGGGAATCGAGTGGCTGATCAGAGGGGGATTGCAGGAATCTCTTTGCCAGTGCTGAGGCAGGAATCTCTTGCTTTGCCCATGCTTGGATCTGGGTCACAGTTCTGAGAGGCGGTCCTGGGGCAAGGAGGAGCGCTGGCATGGTGGAACTTCTTGTGGTGGTGGAGAGGAAACACCTCACCCCTTATCATACCACCTTGGAAGAACTGAAAATTTACAGGTCCCTAGAAGTATCTCCGAAAACAGCTGTACAAACGTGGGACAGTGCATTCTCCACATTGGAAGCAGACTCTTACCTCAACAGAGTTTAAAACTCAAGTAATTGGCCGAGATCATGAGTAAGCAGTGCAAAAAGAATCAGACTATATTATCTTACTTTGGTGACAAAGAAGATCAAAACATACAACCAGAAGAAGACAACAAAGTCAAACCTCTTATATCCAAAGCCTCCAAGAAAAATATGGATCAGTCCCAGGCCTTGGAAGAGCTCAAAAGGGATTCTGAGAAGCAAGTAAGAGAAGTAGAGGAAAAACTGGGAAGAGAAATGAGAATGATGCCAGAAAATCATGAAAAACAAGTCAACAGCTTGCTAAAGGAGACCCAAAAAAATACTGAAGAAAGTAACACCTTAAAAAATAGCCTAACCCATATGGCAAAAGAGGTCCAAAAAGCCAATAAGGAAAAGAATGCCCTAAAAAGCAAAATTGGCCAAATGGAAAAGGAAGTCCAAAAGATTACTGAAGAAAATACTTCCTTAAAAATTAGAATAGAGCAATTGGAAGCTAGTGACTTTATGAGAAATCAATATACTGTCAGACAAATCCAAAAGAATGAAAAATTAGAAAACAATGTGAAATATCTCATTGGAAAAACAACTGACCTGGAAAATAGATCCAGGAGAGAGAATTTAAAAATTATTGGACTATCTGAAAGCCATGATCAAAAAAAGAGCCTAGACATCATTGTTCAAGAAATTATCAAGGAAAACTGCCCTGATATTTTAGAACCAGAGGGAAAAATAGAAATTGAAAGAATCCACGATCTCCTCCTGAAAGAGATCCCCAAAGGAAAACTCCTAGGAATATTGTAGCCAAATTCTAGAGTTCCCAGGTCAAGGAAAAAATATTACAAGCAGCCAGAAAGAAACAATTCAAGTATTGTGGAAACACAATCAGGATAACACAAGATTTAGCTGCTTCTACATTAAGGTACTGCAGAGCATGAAATATAATATTCCAGAGAGCAAAGGAGATAGGATTACAAACAAGAATCACCTACCCAGCAAAACAGTATAATCCTTCAGGGGGAAAATGGTCATTCAGTGAAATAGAGGACTTTCAAGCATTCTTGATGAAAAGACCAGAGCTGAATAGAAAATTTGACTTTCAAATACGAGACTCAAGTGGAACATGAAGAGGTAAACAGGAAAGAGAAATCATAAGAGCCTTATTAAGGTTGAACTGTTTACATTCCTGCATGGAAAGATGATATTTGTAACTCATGAGACCTTTGTCAGTATTAGAGTAGTTGGAGGGAAAAAATTATATGTGTATATCTATCTATCTATCTATCTATAGATAGATAGATAGATAGATAGAGGGCACAGGATGAGTTGAAGATGAAGGGGTCATATCTGGAGAATAAAATTAAGGGGTGAGAGAGGATTAGACTAGGAGAAGGAGAAAGGGAGAGGTAGAATGGGGTAAATTATCTCACAAAAAGAACAGAAAAGAAAAGGCTCTTACAGTGGAGGGGAAACAGGGGAAGGTGAGAGGGAATGAGTAATTCTTATTCTCACAGGATTTGACTTAAGGAGGGAATAACATACACACTCCATTGGGTATGGAAATCTGTCTTACCCTACAGGACAATATGGGGGGAAGGGGAAAAAAGACTAGGGGGATGATAGAGAGGAGGACAGATTGGGAAAGGGGGTAATCAGAAGCAAATGCTTCTGAGGAGGGACAGGGTCAAAAGAAAATAGAATAAGTGGGGGGTGGGATAGGATTAAGGGAAATAGAGTTAGTTTTCCACACCATGTCTACTATGGAAGTGTTTTGCATAACTGCACATGTATAGCCAATATTGAGTTGCTTGCCCTTTCAATGAGGGTGGGTGGGGAGGGAGGAAGGGAGAAAATTTTTAAAGTTTTAAAAACACATGTTTAAAAAAATGTTTTCCCATCCAACTGGGAAATAAGAAATACAGGAAATGGGGTACAGACATCTATCCTGCCCTACAGGAAAATAGAAAGGGAAGGGGATAGGAGAAGGTGGGGGAGAGATAGAAGGGAAGGCAGACTAGGCAAAGGGGTATTCAAAATGCATGCCATTTTGAGGTGGGGGTAAGGGCAAGATGGGGTGAAAATTTGGAACTCAAAATCTTGTGGAAGTAAATGTTGAAAACTAAAAATAAATAAATCTATTTAAAAAAAAAGAAATAATGATCATGTGAATAGAGCACCAGCCCTGAAGTCAGGAGGACCTGAGTTCAAATCTGGCCTCAGACCAAACACTTGATACTTACTAACTGTGTGACCCTGGGCAAGTCACTTAACCCCAATTGCTTAAAAAAAAAAAGAAATAGTGATCAGTAGTTTATCTTGAACCTTACAATCACATCCTCTACACTAACAATATTTAAGGGAACAGCTAAATATGATTCTAGCCCGGAAACTCTTTTCTCTGAAGAGAGCAGAGTTGCCAATTTCTGGTCTCAATCTCTTCCTTTCCTTACTGGCAAGAGTCAAAGTCTCCCTTGAAGAAGGTTGGTAGGAGGTATAGAGATATATCAATCTGGGCTGCCCTATGGGCTGCACATACAATACCCCATGCTATATGTCGGGGGTCACACTCGCTGCACATATATAACTCACTTGATCCTCACAACTATCCTCTACTTTTGTGTCTCCCCTCTTTTCAGCTCTGTGTGTGTGTATGTGTGTGTGTGTGTGTGTGTGTGTGTGTGTGTGTGTGTGTTGCCTTCCCCCATTAGAATATGTATTCCTTGATGACAGGGACTGTCTTTCTATTTGTATTTGTTTTGTCAGTGTTTAGCAAAGTGCCTGGTACAGAGTAAACAGTTAATAAATGCTTGTTGACTGATTCGTTGACTGACCCTGTAAGAAAGGTACTATTATTATCCCTTTACAGATTAGAAAACTGAGGCAAACAGAGGTTAAGTAACTTGCCCAGGGTCTCATAGCCAGAAAGTATCTGAGCCAAGACTTGAATTCAAGTCTTCCTGACTCCACGTCCCATGCATTTCCCACTATGCCACCTAGATGTATTATTTTAATGGAGTGTAGAGCTGTAACTAGCAAGAGACAAATGAGTCTTTGACCCAGGGTGCCAGCATCTGGGGGGGGTATGTGTTCTCCTTTGGGGAAGGTGATTTTTTTCCTTTCTTTGGTTATCGTGATCTTGATGCCTTGTTTCAAAGTTCTCCCCCAAAGATTCTTGGGGGGATGGGCCACTCACCTTTCCCAGCATGACTACAGTACACTCAACTGCCCCTTGGGCAATGTTAGAATTTCCTCGATCTGAGCCACTTATTCACTTGAATTCATTCAAACAGTAACTGACTAATCCAGGCCAAAAATTTTAGTTCTTGATTGAGTGAATGAGTACTCAGTTGTATGACTAGACATTCTCTGTATACATTCAATTTGGGTACCTGTAGCTAATTCACATAATTGTTGAAAGAAAACTTCCTCCCTCAAAACTAATTTTCAGATTCATGTTTTCTTCCCCTTCCCGGTATACTTCTCTAGACTAACTACACAGCACCGTTTCTATGTAACAAGATCTGGGCTTGGTAGAGACACGCTGAGGGTTGATGCAGTCTTATTAGCCCTAATTTACATGTCTCCTAGGACTTTTTCAGCTGTCCTTTGTCATTCTCACTTGCTTAATCACCGCAGGCCCCAGTCTCCCTTTCCACCCTTTGCCCCATGAGAAGGGAGAAAAATGTAATGAGCAGCCAGATGTTTAATGATAGATCTCTGAGTGGCTGACCTGGGTGGTGTCTTCCTTTGTCTCTGGATCAAAAGCATACACACTTATGCTTGGGCAAGAAGAAATTCAAGCAGCTAGTGTGGCAAAATTGTGGGACAATCCCTGGGATCACATGCAGTTTTCAGAATTTCTGGGGATTGCATTGACTGGCCCCAGATCTCAGACAACACAGTATGGCAAGAGGCAGAGGCAACATGGTATAGTGGATAGAAAAGAACCTTGGAGCCAGGAAGACTTGGGTTTAAGGTCTAGTTCTGGCCTATACTGGCTGTGTGACCCTGGCCTCTTCATTAAACCGCTCCGTGTTTCAGATAACTCTTTGAGATGAGAACTCCCAATATCAGTGAAATTGCAGGTCCAGTCTCAATCCACTCAGCCAATAAACATTAATTAGGCATCTACTATGTGGCAGGCATTGTGCTAAGAGCTGAGAATACAAAAAGAGGCAAAAGACAGTCCTGTCTTTTATCCTATTCCACTCATCTTTCTGCAAGATCAAATCAGCTCTGAAACTCATACCTTCTCAGTACCCTTGTCCTTTGGGCCCTTCCCTCCCTCTGATTGGA
Organism: Vombatus ursinus; assembly: GCF_900497805.2. NCBI lineage: Eukaryota > Metazoa > Chordata > Mammalia > Diprotodontia > Vombatidae > Vombatus > Vombatus ursinus. Next base: position 38,577,261 of record NW_020954590.1, on the reverse strand, counting down.
GAACTCTTCCCAGATCCTCTATTTAAGGAAGGGACCCACAGTAGATACCTCATCATTTTTCACCTAGCTGTAGGATTTCATCATACCCTATGCCAGGGTACCTTCTCTCCCCTAACCCCATTCCCCTTTTCAACTTTGTATGTATTGTTTTTCCCTATCAGATTGTGAGCTTCTTGAGGGCAGGAATTGTCTTTTACCTTTCTTTGTATCCCCCAGTGCCTAGCACAGAGCCTGGAACATAGTAAGCACTTCATAAATGTTTATTGACTGACTATTTCAATCCACTAAAATCTACTTTAAAAAGGAAAAACATAAATGCGAAGAATGAGATCCTGCCCAACGCAATCCCTGAAAAATGCAGAAATGACCAATAGAGGTCTGTAAAGGCTCAGTAGATGCCCATGAAAGAACAACAGGCTCATAAACACTTAGGATTGAAAGGGACCTTGGAGGTCATAGAGTTTAATCTTTGCCAAAGACAAGAATCATCTGAATAACATTCTTAGCAAGTTACCAACTTAAACTGAATTTCAAATTCCCCAAGTTTCCACTTTCCCCCAAAGAAGAAGAAATGTGTGTGACTCAGACTTTGTGAGATCATAGGATTTAGGGGGACCTTGGAGTGTGTCTAGTGTGGCTCTGCCGCCCATGGCGGACTTAGGGTGCAGATCACTTCCAGTGATGAGGAGTGTACTGACTCCCAAAGCAGCCTATTCCATTTTGGGAATATTCTAGTCACAGTGGCATATTTGATAGAGGGCTGGCCTCAGAGTCAAGAAGACTTGGGTTCAAGTCTCCAATATTGGTTATGTTAACCTAGGCAAGTTACTTCTCAAAAGCTGTACATTGCAGAGAAGGTGCCAGTCTGAATTGGTAGAGGGAGCTTTCTCACCTGGAGCTTCCCTATACCAGTGAAATCAGAAGTCCCATCTCTAGCTCCATCTTAGTTATTAGGAAACTCTATCATGTGGAGCTTAAGCTCAAAGTCTATATAATTTCCAACCATTAATTCCCCTTTGGAGATACATAGAATATATGATGATGTCAGAGGAAACTCTGTTAGAGGTTCCTAGTGGTCTGATCTGGATATAGAATAAAAGGTGAATGGAATCACTGAGTAGTTGGTTCTCTCTGGAATTTCATTCAAGGTGATTGACCTTCTCATTCAACTTATAGGTATGTGGTGGTGGGCCTCCCAGTGCCTCTAGCCTCTCTGCAAAGAGACAGCCTGGGATAGTAGAAAAGGTTGTCCTTGGAGTCAGGAGTGACCTGAGCTCTAATCCAGCCTCACACTTCTTTTTTTTTTTCAGCCAAAGACAAGGTTTATTAAAGCATCCATCATATTGGGCAGACTCTTAAGGAGTCTGAACATTAGTAAGCTATTGACTAGATTTTTAGAATTTGACCAGTGGCTAGATTTTAAGAATCCAAGCCATGGCTAGATAGATTATAAAAATCTGAGCCTCGTAATGGAGACAAGGTGGACCTTATATACAGAAAGAATGTGGGAGGGACCTAGGAGTGGCCAGAAAACTGGGGTGAACAGAACTCCTGGGACCTGGACCTCGTGGCACTTCTTAGTTGAATGATCACACGTAAGTCAGTTTCACTTCTCTGACCTTGAGTTTATTATCTGTAAAAAGATTATCTTATAGGATGAATAAATTGGATAAAATATATAAAGTACTTTATAAGTGTCACCTATTATGGTTATTTATATAACAGCTTTCAGATTTTTGCATATCCTCATTGACTGGCTCCTATCACTCCCCATAAACCAGCTATTCAGGCTTTTGGAGTGAAGGAATCTCTAGATGGGATGTGCCGTGCTCACTGAAGGTCAGGCATCCTGATATAGAGGGAAGATCTTAGCTTGGAAGTCAGAGAACCTGTGTTCCAATCTTATCCCAGATGTTTGCTACTACCTGGATGGGGTTGGCTAGAGCTGGACCTAGAGTCAGGAAGACCTGAATCCAAATCCTGCCCCAGACAATTACTAGTTGTGTGACCATAGGCAAGTCACATAACCTCTGTTTGCCTCAGTTTCTTCATCTTTAAAATGAGGATAATAATAGCATCTGCCTCACAGGGATGTTCTGAGTATAAAATGAGATAATATTGTAAAATACTTTGCAAACCTAAAATACTATGGAAATGCTGGCTGCTACTGCTGCCACTATTGTTGCTGCTGCTGCTGCTGCTACTACCACAACAAAGCAACAACAACAACTACTACTACTACTACTACTACTAGCTGTGTGAGGTTGGGCAAGTCACTTAACCTCTCTGTGCCTTAGTTTCCTCCTCTGTAAAATAAGTGGGGTTGGACGAGATGTCTCTGAGTTCCCTTCTAGCTCTAGATGTCTTATCCTATACCACCTACATACTCTAAATTTCCTTTTTCTAAGATGAGCACATGTGCATCTGTTTGAATATACTTGCAGAGATTCATGCTTGCAGATAACTATCTTATTTAGATTCCCGAAGATTTTAGCAGCAGTTTAGGAAAACTAATTCTTCGAAAGCCTCAAGAAAACGTCACCTAGAGTGTGATTACCTAAAAGTCAGAAAATGAAAAACTCTGCTAGAAATCCAGGTGCTTTTATCTATCTGTACAGTGCCAAACTTCCAGATGTTTTCAGAGTTCTGGATTTTTTGACTGGTTTTAGATCATTTTTTGTATATTTTTATGCAGATTTTGTAGATGCAGTTGGGGTCATCCCTAGCCTCATTCTCGCCTGTAGCCCATGAACCAGATTTTTTCCTCCTAAGTGGACAAGATGGCTGTCCCTCTGCACAGAGGGTGGGGGATCTGTGTCATGTAACGAGAATGTTAACACTCCCCAGATTGAGGCAGCTTGTGTCCTTCATTTCATTTCTTCTAGTAATGCCTCTGTTGTTTGTTTGTTTGTTTTTTTTAAGAAAAATTGAAAAAGAAAAAAAAAAGTCTAGTCTTTCTTCTTTCAACTTACAGGGAGGTTGTCCCAGCATTTGAGGTCATTTTTCTCGCTCCTGGGACAAGCTCTTAAAGTTCCCAGCATAGAACGGACCAGATGAAAGGGATTTGTCCATCTCCTCCAAAGACAGAGCAAGAAAGGCCAAAAGCATAGCAACCAGCAACACAAAGAGAAAGGGAGGCTTTTGATGTGCTTCATCCCCCGCTGGATTATAGGGTGGTGGTGTGGTCTATTTTCAACACATCTCTTGGAAACTTAATTTAATCCAGTGAATCATGTTTCCTAAGGAAAGCTGACCGGAGGAGCTGTGGCTGCTGTCTTTTCTCCCCTTGCTCTTCCCCTCCTATTATGCCCAATTTTACCAAACCACTTAAAATGCTCCTAGAAAGATTCCATCTACTTCCTGCACCACTGCAGGCCTGGCTCCTGGGAAGGATAGAGATGCCATGGCGGATAGAGATTTTTATAGCACTTCTTGAAAACTTCAGGGTAGGCAGACAAATCTGAAGGCCGTTGCAAGATGAGTTTCATAGACAGTTGCTTGTAAAAGCAGGTGAGGGGAGTCTGGGGGAAAAAGTATTCAACAGGCATTTAGGAAGTCTGCATCCCCAGCTGTGTGACAGGCTTCCTCACTGGCTAAACTGTCTCAGATGGGAATATATGACCTTTCTCCCCACCAATACTTTCTGCTTCCTCCCTTACCACCTTCCACTAAACCTCTCCTACTCTCTGATGCAGTACAGATGTTTGGAAAATTTTCCTTTCCTTTCCCTCTTCCTTTCCCTCTTTCCTTTCGGACTTGACTGACTTTTCCTTGACTGATTTGCCTTATTATAGTTTGGAACTTCCAAGTTCGTCATTCATCAGCTCAGTCGCAGAGATTATAGTCATGCACCATCACACCTGGCCCCAGCGGTTCTTAACGTGTGTGTGTGTGTGTGTGTGTGTATGTCTTGGAGCCCTTTAGCAGTCTCGTGATTCTAATGATGCAGCCTTTGGGTCCAATGGACCTATTCCAATGGAGCCAGCCTTGTGCCATCAAGAGCCGATTCTTAAATTTTGAGTGAGAGCAGTTACACCTCAGAAATCAGCAAATGCTGTGGATCAGAGTTTAGTTTATTATTTTGTAGATTGTCTAGACTTCAGAAAGTGGTGGAGGAAATGGTAATAATGTAGTGGCCACTCAGTGACCTAATCTCACTGCTGATTGGCATGAAAGCTTTGACCTGCTCCATTTCTGACTGAGGCCAGCAGAGAACTACACCTAAAGGGAATTTTATGAGGACCATACAAAGGGATAAAAAGATTTTCAATAGCCAGAAGCTAGGAATTGACCTTTCAGGTATATGTGCCCTTTAAATTTGAGCTCACTCTTCCTCAATTGTATGTGTGTCAGACTGAGTGTGTCCTGAGTTTAGGGAGGTGTTTCTGTAATGACTGTACTTGCTATATCTGCTTAGTAAATAACCTTTCTCAAAGCTAAATCTAATACAGCTAGGTGGGGTAGTGCACAGAGTTCTGGACTTGGAGTGAGGATGACCTGAGATCAAATTCTACCTCATACATTTAATAGCTGTGTTATCCAGGGCCAGTCACTTAACCTCTTTCTGCCTCAGTTTCCTCATCTGTAAAATGGGAATAATAACACATGCCTCATAGGCTTGTTGTGAGAATCAAATGAGATAATACATGCAAAGTACTTTGCAAACCTTAAATTGCTGTATAAATGAGAGCTATTATTTAAAAGCCAATTATCACTGCATTCTGGCAGGGGCTCATGAACAACAGTTCCAGAAACCCCCAGTGACCATCGGGGTTACTCTTGGAATCCTGAGCATAGGGGTCATTGCCCCCTGGGGACCTTAAAATGTCAATGTGAATTTGAGCTGAGAGAGTGAGTTCACAGGGATGCTAGCCAATCCCACACTCAGACAGATTGATTCTTAGACACAAATATCCAGTCCATCTCTGGGATTTCTTTCCTTCCATTCTTTTCTACCCTGTTCTTCATTGGCACATCCTTAAAGGACCCAGGGCCACCTCTTTATCATGATGGGGCATTGGAGTAGGATATTAGTAGAGTTGATCTATGAATACTATCTAGGCAAACATGCTAAAGGTAGGGTAAGGCAGCAAGGAAGTACAGTTAGCAAATTCATGGAGTAATCAACCTACTGTTAAAATCAAAGTTCCTAAAGCTCTTTGTTGACTTGTTTAACTAACATTAACACTGATCCTTTGAGATGGTCCCTTTAGTCAAATGGTGCCTAGCATGATCTACAATTTTAGAATGTGGAGAGAGGTCCTTCTGTGCTCTGCCTTGAGAAAGACACATTGCTAGACCTCTCCTGAACCCCTAAGATGACAAATAAGCCTATGGCAGAGTCTAGGGATCTAATCCTGAATATTCAGCATGATATATACCATGTTAAAAAAACATTCCTCTATAATAAAGTGTGAAAGGTGTGATTTCAGATACAGAGAATTCAACAAAAAGTTGAACTTCCCAACTCTTGCCCATTTTATAAGGTATTCCAAGGAACTTGTTAAGTTATAAAATCCTCACCTTTCTAAACAGCACAGATTGTGTGGAGCATGAACAGACTTTTCCAGACCTTCCAGCTCACCATCCCTGCTATAGACATATAGACAGCACATTAACCATGAGTATATTTTTAAGAGACTTAATTATGCACATATCTCAAGGAAGTAAATTTCCTTGGCAGAGAGAGGTCGTTTTGGAATGTAGTCCTTTTAGATACAGTAAGGTTTCATGTTGATGAAAAAAAAAAGGAACTAGAATATCTCTCTACTCACAGGGCTGGATGTAGAAGAAAGACCTTGGAACCTGACGATTTGGTTTGGATACATAACTGGGTTATCTGCATGATATAGGAAAGTCACTTTACCTCACAGATGTTTTCTCATCAATAAAATGGGCACAATTATATCTATTTTGCCTACCTCACAGATGAGTTCTTTGTAATTCTTAAGGGCTATATAAATGGATGCTGCTATTGTTGCATGCACCTGTTATCTGAGGGGGATCACTGAGCTATTGTTCTTACTATTGCTACTATTGTATCTGAAATTTCCACATTACTTACCTTTAGGATTAAGGCTCTGAAGGTTGTTGTTACAATTCAAATGATGTCTGGGAGGGGTGATGTTTTAATATTTAATATGAAAATAATCATCCATAAACTCCAATGACTCCCCATTGCTTCTAGGTTAACATAAACTCCTGTTTAGCTTTTAAATTCCTTCATAACCTGTACCCTACCTGTCTTTCCAATCTCATTGTACATTATACCCACCGGCACTCTGCAATTCAGCCATACTGGCCTTGGGCAGCTAGGTGACTCAGTAGATAGAGCCCTGGGCTTAGACTTGAGAAGACCTGAGTTCAAATCCGGCCTTAGGCATTTCCTATCTGTGTTATCCTGGCCAAATTACTTAACCTTTGTCTGCCTTAGTTTCTTTGTCTGTAAAATGGGGATGATAATAGCATCTGCCTCCCAGGGTGGTTGTGAAGATCAAATGAAGTAGTATTTGTAAAACACTTAGCACAGTGCCTGGCACATAGTAGGTACTTAATAAATGTTCCTTTTGCTTTTATATTCTATAAACATATCACTTCACCTCCTATCTCCATTCCTTTGTACTGTCTCCCATGACTGGATGTTACTCCCTCCTTACCTACTCCTCATAGAATCTTTCTCTTTCTTCAATTCAATCAAAGAGCTGCACTTGAGACCATATGTGGCCTCGAGGCTGTTGGCTCCCCACCCCTGCTCTACATGAAGCTTTTCCTGATCCCTCCCCAATTACCTTGTATTTAAGTACTTTGTGTTTATCATCTTTATAATTATTCTGTATATACTATATTTATATAGGGTATCCCAAAAATCTTAGTGCAGTTTTAAGTTTTTAAATCTTCTTAATACTTCAGTGCAGTTTTAAGCTGTTAAATCCTAAAGCTGCACTAAGACCCCTGGAATATCTTGTGTATCTAATTATTGTTTCTCCCATTAGAATAGAAACTCTTCACAGATAATGATTCTTTCATTTGTTGTATTTATGTCCCTAGCATTTAGCATAGTTCCTGGTACAAAATAGGTGCATAATAAATACTTGCTGATTGGTTCATTAGAGTAGTTATTTACCAACTGGAAGGATATTGAGGGAATGGGACACAGAACTGGTACATTTTGATGGGGAATAATAAAAGAGGTCCAAAGCAGGGATTCTTAACCTGGTATCCATGAATTTGTTTTTTTAAAAAATATTTTGATAACTGTATTTTAATAGAAGTGACTTCCTTTGTGGTCCTATTAAAAACGTTATGCTAAAAAGTGGGCCACAGTTTTCGTTAGATTGCCAAAGGGATCTATGACACAAAGAAAGTGAAGCACTCCAGGTCTAGTGATATTGTGATATTTCAACCCCTCAACCACTTGGGAGATGGTCTTTAAGAATTTGTATGGCTAAAAAGTTCATTACCCAGCTGCCAATCTGGTGACGATCCTTAATCCATCAGCATACCAATGCTCAAATCCTTTTCAACTTGCCAAGAACCACCAGAACCTATTCTTCACTGGTATGGGCTTTGAAGGCCTAGTATTGCCTATCCACCATGATGGAGATGCTGAAGGAGGACAACAGAAGAAGTCAATGGCTCCATAAATGGCAAATAATAACACTGTCCCTGAGCCTGAGAGAGGGATCAGTATCGCAACTCTCATTATTCAAAAGGGAATAAATAAACAATGTCAGTGAGACAGAGGTTGTATACATAGTACACTGGACTTGGAGTCAGAAGACTCTGATTCAAAATCTACCTCAAGTGCTTATTAGCTGTGTGATCATGATCAAGTGGCCTAAATTTTCAGAACCTTACTTTCCTTATCTATAAAATGGGGACAATAATTCTGGGACTATGTATTTCATGGGGTAGTTTCACAAAATGTCTTACACACTTTTTTTTAAAGGTTATATAAATTAGTTATAACTAAAAATCACAAATCTCACAGTTGGAAGGGACCTTAGAAGCCCTCTAGTCCACCTGTATTTGAACAAGAATCCTTTCTACAACATCCCCAATGGATGGTCATTCAGTCTTTGCTCAAAGACCTTAAGTGAGGTGGAACCCACTGCCTCCCAAAGTAGCCTATTCCAATTTGTGATTGCTGTGTTAGGAAACTTTTTCCTACTTTTGTCTCTGAAGCCTTTGGGCTTCCTCTCCCAATCCCTACTGGGTTCCCAGATGGTGTTGACTACTTCCCTCCTGAAGTATCTGGGAGTAACCCCAGGGGATTGTGGCTTCTAACACCATTGCTTATGAGCCCCTATCCAACGTGCAACCCTAATATTGACTAATCCATTGATATAATAAACTTTTACAAAGAGATCTTTACTAAGAAGATATGACAAAGACAGATGTTTTGTAACATCCCCCAAATTGGGAATGCAATTCTTTTTATGTACATACTTGGCCTCTTGTAAGAGTGGGTGCATACTTAAAGTACAAGGGTAATTAGGCACACATTTAGAAAACATGAAAGGTAGAGGAGTATCTCATGACTCCTGGTCCTGGGAGTTCTTTCTTCCTTGGCATTTTCCACCAACTTCCTTCCCGAGTTTTTTTTTCAGCTAAGCTAGCTCCTTCCAGGAGGAAATGTCTTAGTTGATGGGTCAATCCATTGTTGGTCTGGGTCAAGCAGGTCATGCCTCAGGCTCCTGAGTACTTGGCTCAGTATGTCTGCTACTAAGTCTGGTTGCTGATGACACTTTTGATGGCTCTTTTAACCGTTCAAAGGTCACAAGATCATAACCTGCTCAATTCATTCATCTACAATCACTGAAGTATAAACTCAAAAGAGACAAGAGAAACAGAGGTGCCATGTGTTCACAGGCACACGGCAGGTGGGTCAAAGATAGGATAGCCTAACCTTCCCCCAACTTGTGGCTCACAGAAATCTTACTCACTCACAAGCTGCCAAGGAACTCACATTACTCTTCTTGACTGCCCTATCATACTGTTGACTTATATTGCCCTAATAGTACACAAAGTTCCCATATCTTTTAAAGGTGAACTTTTAAATAGCCAGGCTTCCCCCATTTTGTACTTGTGAAGTTGATTTCTTAAACCGAAGTTTAAGACTACATTTTGTTGTTCAGTCATTTTCAGCTGTGTCTGACTCTTCATGACCCCATTTGGGGTTTTCTTGGCAAAGACACTGGAGTGGTTTGTCATTTCCTTCTCCAGCTCATTTTACAGATGAGGAACTGAGGCAAACAGGGTGAAGTGACTTGCCCAGGGTCACACAGCTAGTAAGTGTCTGAGGCAATATTTGAACTCAGGAAGATGAGTTTTCCTGACTCCAGGCTGAGTACTGTATCCACTGTGCCTCCTAGCTGCCCAAGACTACATTTATCTCCATTCAATTTCATTTTACTAGATTTATCCTAATGTTCTCCTTTCGAAATCTTTTGAATCCTGACTCTGGCATCCTGCATGTAGCTACCCCTCCTAGCTCTGTGTCATTTGTAAACTTGATAAACATACCATCTACGCTCTTATTCAAATGATTAATAAATAATATACAGCACTGATCTCCAAGGCACCCCACTGGTGACTTTCTTTCAAGGTAACACGACTACTCTTCAGGTCCATATATTCATCATAGCTGCATGACATTTAATGTTTAAAAAGTACTCTGTTCATATTATGATAGGGATAGTGAGTGATAGGTAGGGACAGTGCTGATAGAGTAAGTTCAATGCCGATCAGTTTGAGGATATAGCTGAGAAGGGTCTCATTGTTTATGGCTGTATGTAGTACATAATAGTGCATTGCCAACTGGGGCTCCTTTAACAAATGATGGGCACTCCATTCATGGAGGGTATCTGCTATGATATCTACTTTTCTCAGGCATAAATAAAACTACATATTGCTTAAAAAGGGATGTGAGATAGGGAGTGAAAGCATTGTTACTCTCATTGTATAGATGAGGAAATTGAGGCTCAGGGAAGTTAAATGACTTGATCATGGTCACACGCTAAGTTTTAGAGCCAGGATTTGAATTCAAGTCTTCAGATGTCAGATGTAGGGCTCATTCCATTATATCATCCTTGTATATCCCTTAAATACCTCATGTACCCCTTTAGGTCACTAAGTTCTCATTTAGTGTTTAGGTACATTCATTGGGCCTCACAATACCATATTTCTAAAAATATTGCAGGAAAATTATTACAAAATAATTCTGATTTTTGATTGTTTAGAGTAAATCACAGAATCATAGAATGTTAGAACTGTAAGCAGCCTTAGAGATTGTTTACACAATCAACAGGCAGTCTATCTACATGGCAGAATGCTTAGCCGCAATGGTTACCTTTAAGTCTGAGCTGATCATATTGCCATAGCTATAGTCTATGACTGATTACTAGAGAGGCAATGTGGCATAGTGGATGGAATGAGGGACTTGGATTTAAAAAGACCTGAATTCAAAACATACTTGAGACACTTGCTAGCTGTATGATCTTAGACAGTACAAATTAAGCCTCAGTTTCTTCTTGTGCAAAAATCAGGAATTTGTGCTCTATGACCTCTAAGGTCTATTTCATCAAACCCTATGATTTAAATGGAAAATTATGCTCAGAATTCAGAATAGTTTTTTTTTGTTTTGTTTTTTTTTTTTTGCTTTTGGGTGAGGCAATTGGGGTTAAGTGACTTGCCCAGGGTCACACAGCTAGTAAGTGTCAAGTGCCTGCGGTCAGGTTTGAACTCAGGTCCTCCCGACTCCAAGGATGGAGCACTATCCACTGCGCCACCTAGCTGCCTCCAGAATAGTTTTTTAAAGGGTCTAAGAAAGCTCTATATGGTCCTATAAAGTTTGGTAATAGAATTGTCTAGCAGTTCTAATATGGTTTTAAAATGGCTCCCAAATCATTTAGGTTCCATAATGGGTCTGGAGCAAGCAGCTCAATAACAATTTTGCTGCTCCCCATAGGTGGTGTCAGTAGCTGCCAGCTTGCGACAGGGGCCAGCTCTCCCAACTCCCAGCTTGATGCATAGTTAGGATGCCTTCAACCTTGGGAAGCTCGCATTTCAGTGGCTTCCCTGACTTTCCACCGAAGTTCTGAGCAGAGCTATTTGAAGACTGGATATCCCACATCTGCACTTACCAGTCAGGTCACTCTCTCTTTTATTTTACATCTACGGAGCATCTTTCCAAATATTGGATAATTTATGTTAAACGTTGTAGGTGTATCTATCCAAATATGTAAGACTGGGGAAAAGAGCATTTCCAAAATGAAAATTCAATCCTCATTTTTGTAAAGTGAAGAAACAAACTGGGATGTTCTTTGGAATTTTTCTGGGAGACATCCTGATGAAATATGATATATGATATTATAGTCCCTTTATGTTTTGCAACATACAGAGAAAGAACATGAGTACTCATGGTTGCCAAATAAAAGCCTTTGGTGTAGTTTTTCAGTTGGGTGGTCCTGGTGGTTTGTAATAGAGCAAATGTAGCAACTGGGCAATTGCTTATGTGGGGAAATGCTAAGGCTGCTCTCAAGTCAGAAAATTCCTTGCGCTCAGTGCATTGCACTTAGTAGGTACTTAATAAATGTTTATGAATGAATTGATTCATTCAGTGTATAAAACATTGGTTCTGTTTTGTGCCACCACTCAAGGACTAAACTGTGTACCTGTAATTTGTCTCACTACATGTAGTATTCACCCTGGGGTGTTTGACTCTGTAATAATGGAGAGCTTAAATCCTATGGAGCTGGCTGACTGTGTGATTTATTTGGCTCATTGTGAGCAAAAGACACTGATCAAGAGTAAGTGGCAAAGTTTCAGGTCTTGGGTTGTAGTCTAAGGAAAAAACCCCCTTTAATTCTTTGGTACGTCACTAGATGTCTTCCAACCGAAGCCTAGTGATCACTCGTCAGGAGATGTTAGTGAAAGAGATTCCTTTTCAGGTAGGGATTGGTTTAGATCAGTGGTGTTAAACTGAAATAGAAATGGGAATCACTCTCTCTGGGGCATATATTGACTTAGAAATCACATATTAATATTATCTATGCTTTGTTCTGATCAGTTTTTTTCAGTTGTTTCTGCCTCTTCATGACACCATTTGGGGTTTTCTTGGCAAAATGCTGGTTATGGAGTGTCACTGGAAACTGGAGCAGTTTGTCATTTTCTTCTCCAGCTCATTTTCCAGATGAGGAAACTGAGGCAAACTGGGTTAAGTGACTTGCCTAGGGTCACACAGCTAGTAAATGTCTGAGGCCAGATTTGAACTCAGGAAGGTGAGTCTTCATGACTCCAGGCCTGGTTCTCTATCCACTGAACCACCTAGTTGCCTCTATCTATGTTTTATTGTATTTTAATTTGTTTTGTTAAACATTTCCCAATTACATTTTAATCTCGTTCAGCCTCACTGTAGAGGGTGGTGAGCCTATATAGTCTATCGCCTGCAAGTTTGATACCTCTGGTTTAAATTACTTTTGAGGTTTCTTCCAATTTTGAGATTCTGTGATTCCCTAAGAGAGAACAGAGATAATTTATTGGTACATCCCAGAAGGGGAAAAAAATCTACCCTTAGATCATGTATCATCTCACAAGGAATAGTGAATATTGTGTTAAAATATGCCTTCCTTTTCTTGCTTTTCTTGCTAGAAAGCAATAATTTTATAGCAAAGGGGAAAAATAAAAGTGAAAATCTCAATTTTTGGTGTGGTGATAAGTGAACCTGGATGCCTCCAAAATTATTGACACTTTAGATAATTGTGTTTTTATTTTAACGTTTGAGGATCTATCAAACTTTGCCTCTTTCCTATTTTTCCTCAGCAGTTGACTCATTTAGGACAATGAATTCAATATAATCTTGTTCTCATCTAACAAGAATATGAAACATTATTTTAGAAAATGTCCAAGGAATCTAAAACAACCAAGGTGGGAGAGAGTCCCCAGTATTGTTCTGAAGCCATCTTCCCTAATCACCACTGAGGTAAGCCATGAAAATAAGCACTGGCCCAGGTCAGTTTAGGGGCTTAAAGAAATCAAGCTATAGGCCTAGTGAAGGTCACTTAGTGGGTCAAAAAGCTGTTGAATATAAGTAGTTTCTTTTTCCTTTTCCCTCCCTCCTTTCTTCCTTCCTCCCTTCCTTCCTCTCTCCCTCCTTTCTTTCTTTTTCTTTCTTTCTTTCTTCCTCTTTTTCTTTCTTTCTCTTTCTTTCTTTCTTTTTTCTTTCTTTCTTTCTTTTTCTTTCTTTCTTTCTTCCTTCCTTCCTTCCTTCCTCCTTCCTTCCTTCCTTCTTTCTTTCTTTCTTTCTTTCTTTCTTTCTTTCTTTCTTTCTTTCTTTCTTTCTTTCTTTCTTTCTTTCTTTCTTTCTTTCTTTCTTTCTTTCTTTTCTCCCTCCCTCTCTCCCTCTCTCCCTCCCTCCCTCCCTCTCTCTCTCTCTTTCTTTCTTTCTTATATTCCCAGTGCTCAGCCTAACATGGCTATATCATTCTCCTATGTGCTATTATCTCCTGTTTGAATGTAAGCTTCTTGAGGGCAAGAATTGTCTTTTTATGTGTGTATCCCCAGTATGTACTATAGTGTCTGACACATAGTAAACATTTAGTAGGTGCTTGTTGATTGGTTAATTGATTGACAGTTGTACTTGTTTTGCTTGCCTTATAGGTTTGTTGTGAGGAAAACACTTTGTAATCATAAAGTGGTCTAGAAATATGCATTCTCCTTCTTCATTATCGTCATCATCATCAAAATCACTGCTTCCCCTGGACACAGGGGGAACTCCAGGTGAGCAACCTGAGAGGCAGGCAAGATAGCAACAGAAAGGACCAAGGACTCTTTTAAAGAGTATCAGAAACCCAAAATATGGAATAAGAACTGGTGGGGGAATAATTGAAAAGCTCCAGATGGGGACTAGTCTTAAAACATCAGTCCCGTTTTGCCTAAATCAAGATATCTGGTCGCTTTATTTTAGCAGGACAAAGAGTCTTTTTCCTCCTCCACTTTCCAAAGTCAGGATTCTATGTCTTTAATCTTTTCCAGAAGAAAAGAGATTTCTCATTACATCTGCATCTTATCATATAACTGAATGTCACAGCGATGCTATTATCACCTCTTCCTTCTGATTAACTGACTCTGAGTGATTCCAGCCAATGTCAATAACAATTTTCTAAAAATAATGGCACTAGTATCATCCTCCCAGCACACGGAGTACAGATTCCTAAGCACCATAGAGTAATCCACATGGATTTTTGTAAGGTTTTCATAGTAAAATGGCACCTCTTCTTTTAAACCTTGCAATGCAACCTTTTTTCTATGGGAGGCTTACCGAGAGGATGTCCTTTCGTACCTGGGATTAAAGCCAGAAAGTATTTAGTTAAACTCTTCCTAATACAGCTTGCTGTACTGGAAAGTGTGTTGGATTTGACCTTAGAAGGCTGGACTTTGAATATTAGCTCTGATACTCACTGACTATGTGACCATGTGATCATTGGCAAGTTGCATAAACTTTCTGAGTCTCAGTTTACTCATCTGTAGAATAGATATAGATAGAAAATAAGATGGGAGCAAAGTTAGCACCAAGCATTCTTCAGGCATCATTGGTGACCCAATGGTTCCAGAGGGCAGCTGGTAGTAGGTGGCAGGTTGGTGCTACTTTTACTATTGCTCCTATTCCTCCCGCCTCTCACCACTGGCATTTCTTTTTTTCTCCTTACTTGATTACTTAAAAGCCTTCACGGAGAGGGAGATTTTGTTTGTTCAGATGTTTTGTATGTATACTCACCTTTAGTTCAGTACCCTATTAAAAAGCCTTTCATCACCACCAAGTAAATGACTGGAAATAGAGGATTACTTGGGCATGTTCTGAAGCAGGAAAAGGAAGCATCCCTCCCTCACAGCATACATTTCCAGAAGCCTTCACATGGGTTGACAGCAGACAGTGTATATTGTTCATGCCCTGAGGATGAGGCCCTCACTTTCCAGTCCCTCCCTTACCCTTCATTATACTTATCAAAGGATTTCTTCAAATGACCCTATAAGGTAAGTACTGTAAATAGTATCATCATCTTCATTTTACAGACGAGGAAACACACTTAGTGAAGTCAAACTCACAAAGCTAGAAAGTGACAAAGGCAAGATTTGAAATCCAGCTCCAAGTCTAACATTCTTTTCATTGCTCTCAGAAAGATGGGATAGTAGTGTATTTCACTTTATTCCATTTATTCATTTATTCCATTTTATTTATCTATTCATTCATTTATCTATCTCTTTATATTAGGATTACCTCTTTCTGGCCTCGATGATCCAGTTTTGCACCAGGCTCTTGGTGCCTTCATGATGCTCGTGGACACCTGAGGATACTGTGCTTTCATTTCTCACTCCCCCTGCCCCAGATCAGCAGATAAAGGTCAAGGACTGGACTCCTAGAAATTCCTCACATCTTACTAGTGGATGAAAATCCACAAGACTTCACCTCTTTCCAGCTCACCAAAATGCTTTTGCTTTAATATATGAGCTCCCCTGTGTTTGACTCATGTGTGCACCCACTATGAGAGAGTGCTTTTGCAAACCAACTTTTCTCTAAAAGACCATTTGCTACTCAGGGAAAAGGCACACTCAACAGAATAAAAAGGCACCTGGCACAAGCAGGCGTAGGACACCTTTTATAGTGAAAATGTTCCTCAGCCCAAAGTAATATAATGATTATGTGAGAATAGATTTAACAGTGTTCTATTTGCTTTAAAATCCCCAGTGAGGGGATGAACTTTCCAAAGAAGATCGAAATCACTTGGGTATTAATGATATTATCCTCTTAAATCCTTTTGACTTAGAGATTGCCAAAAAAAATTATAGTCTCTTAGCAAAAGCATATTAGGATTGTTTGTTATGGGACTGAGCTTTGAGTGATCCAGTGGTATATTATGACCATGGTCCAGGTAGAGAAGAAAAAGTATCAGGATAACATGTCACTGCAAACAATCGTAGCTCTACTTTGATTCCTTCCACAGCA
The DNA here is from genome assembly GCF_900497805.2 of Vombatus ursinus. Taxonomy (NCBI): domain Eukaryota; kingdom Metazoa; phylum Chordata; class Mammalia; order Diprotodontia; family Vombatidae; genus Vombatus; species Vombatus ursinus. The sequence goes on along the minus strand of NW_020954590.1, from coordinate 38,561,258 downwards.
AGATATATGTAGAGAATTCAGCAGAATCTCAACTTAAGTTATTTTTGAATCCTGCAAAGAATAACTCAATGGAGTTTTGTTTTGTTTTGTTTTTTTTGGTTTAACATATCCACAGATTTCAAGAATCTTCTCAGACATATTCTTTAATTCTGGAGCCATAACTAACAGTTTTTGTTTCCGTAGAAAGCTGTACAATATACCCTCAATTCAGTTGATCAGGAGTAGGAGTGGGGAGTGCCAGTTGGGAGGTGTGAAATGTTATAATTAGGTCAAGGACAAGCTCACCTGGAGCAGACAACCTAACTCATGACAGCTGGTAGATTTCCATTTTCACTAATTATGTGATTCTAATTGTATTCACTAGATAACTAGATGCTAAGTCCAGTGGTTTCTGAACTCCTGAAGAATTCTAAGTGCTATCAACTTCCAATAAACTTCAGCATTCTGGGATAAAGTGTAGTGGTTCTGCCATAGTTGTGGTAGTTAGTGTTGCTTGGTTCTCTCCTTAAATTGTGATCATGACAGAAACAAAGAAAGGGGAACTATTTTGACACATGGCACTGTTTGCTATGCTAGCTCTGTCTCTATTTTCTTCCATACCAACATAAGTGCCAAGGAGAAACAGGGTTTACACAGGCTGTCCCAAAAATCTTAGTGTAGTTTTAAAATCTTAAAACTATATATTGAGTAGTTTAAAGATCCTATAAAAAAAAACATACCTTCCAAAGACAGAGAACAGAAAACCCTATGTTCCTCTACTTTTTAAAAATCAGACCTGTGATTTCATCATGTATCTCCTGCTAAGAGAATTTCCTATACCTGCCAATGTAGATAATCACCTGCTTTGCTCCTTATAAGCCTAGAGAGTTGCTTCCACGTCAGTGCCAAATATCACTTCACACTGTGCTATATGAACTCACCCTACAGGTGCATAGATTGGAAATATACTACTGAACTGGGCACCTCAGATGCAATCAGCTTCACCTGCCAGGCCCCAGAGGTGAGGGAGAATGGAAATACCAATTTCACGCCAAAAAGGACATGAACTAAGTTGGCTGACTAGACTCGCCAAATCTGTTGGTTTCTTTGGGATGAGTACACCACTGCAAATGCCTAAGTGTGGGATATAATAACAATATTAAATGCTCACATTTGTATAGTACTTTATATTTTATTTTATTTGTATTATATTATTATATTGTTATATATATAATATATAAACATATTATATTGTATATATCATCTAATATGTATATATTATATTATATTTCATTTGTATAGTACTTTAGAATGTACTTCGCTTATAGGCACTGCTAGCTGTAGGTAAGTCACTTAATCTCTTAGCCTTGGCTTACTCATCCTCAAAATAGGGATAGTAATAGCATCTATCTCATAGGGTTGCTGTGAGGTTCAAATGAGATAACATGTAAAGTGCCATTTCTCCACTAGTTGTCTTTTAAGCCACTTATAATTCTGAGGACTTAGAGATTGTAGTGTTCCATGACTTTTACTTACATGTCATCCAAGGTAAAATATTGGTATTATAAAGATGAATATTTGTTTAATGGAGAAATTTGAGGTCCTTGAAGGTGTTGCACAGGTTCCTAAATGTAATCTAGCCCTCTCTCTTCTTACTGTTTAATTCTGGGCCCCAGCTCATTGTCCTTCCGCAATGTATGTCCAAGATATATGTACTGGTGGACTGGTTCATGGGTCTGTTCATACAGTTGTTTATCATATTCTAGACAAAAGGAAATCTTCATCTACTTGGTTTTTCCAATGTGGATTGTTCTCTTGATTGGTTGTGGGTTTCTACAGGAGGCTCTGTAGCATTCCCATGCTTGATGCAATCAACACGATGTCACCTGCAAAGAAGAGCTTCTGGGACTTTCACCATGTGTAGGAAATATGGAGGCCTCTTTGGGTTCTTCATAGAATTCCTTTGTCTTCTCATCCCCTACAACAGAAGTTGGCAAATAAGAATAATCTTGCTTGGTGCCATGCCTGATGTCGATAATCAGTAGGTCATTTAACAGAGTTCTCTATTGCTGCATCTGGCAATCAATATGAAATATTTTCAACATATAAGGAGAAAATCCTTTTGGGAGGAAAGCATTTAGGGTTGCTTTTTTGCTCTACTGAATCAAATGCTTTTTTAAAAAAAATAGTAACAAACAATAAACACTGTAAAATCTTTTATTTGGTTTACTTTTTTGTCATATATGTAAAATGAAATGAGTTAAAGGGAAGCAAATATAAGATCTTGCACTATTTATTTTTTGTTTACTCTATAAAAAAGCATTTGCAGTATATTGTTAGCAAAGTCTGCTTGCTCTCATTTCAGATTTTCATCAATATGTGGATAGGTGATATTCATAAGGATATTGCATCAATAGAATAAGCCCATCAATAATCATTCATATCTTTGATCACCATTTTTTCCCAATACACAATACACTTTGTGATTGTTCGCCCATACCTCCATCAGTTGGTATCTTCTCCTCTTTTAGATATCTTGAGAATAGATCCCTCAACACCCTCAAGATTGAGTTGTCTCCAATACAGACTTCCTCTGTGTGTACTTGGTCTCAACCAGCTGCTTTTCCTGTCTTTGTTTTCTTTAGTGACTTTGCAATTTCCTTACATAATATGCTTAGGACTGAGATGTTGAAGTCCAAATATGGTGGTTCCATTGTCAATGATGAAGGTCATCAATGATGAAGAAAACAGTTTATTATAGAAATATTGGCAGATCTTTTCCATTTGTGTGTGTATATGTGTGTCCTCTTTGTAGTTTCATTTTTAAATGCTCTTGGAATGATCTGGCAGAATTAAGTCTACTGTCAAGCTTCCTGCAAACTTGTTTTTCACCTTCCCACCCCAACTATATCATTTCTTACTTTTTTAAAAGTTGAAATACTGCTGAAAGTATTACACCATCCTTTTTTTTTTTTTGGAGGTAATCGGGATTAAGTGATTTGCCAAGGATCTCATAGCTAGTAAGTGTCTGAAGCTGGATTTGATGTCAGGTCCTCCTGACTCCAGGGCTGGTGCTCTATCCACTGTACCACCTACATCCCTCTCTCTTCTTAAGAGACATTATATAATGTCGCATATGTGTTCACATTCTAAATCAGTGATTCCTGTGACAGCTATGTCTATTTACCTAATAGGTAGAGCAAGTGTATCTTAGCTCAGGTGGTTTCTTGGTTCTTTTGGCCTCTTCCTTGTGGTGACTATTTTCATTGATTGAACTTCTGCAAAAAATAGTGATAGTTAATATTGTTATATTTCCCCTTATCTTTTCGCAGTTTTGGAGAGACATGAACAGATTGTTAGAATAGGTCACATTAGAGCTATTTGAATTGCATACTGACACTTCTAATCTTTTCCTATCCTCTGATCTTGGCTTGATGTTGATTTTGTCATGTGGTTGATTTCATTTTATTGTGATTTTATGCAGAACAGTCATATCCAGTACCTTCTTCATCCGTAACAGACATGAAGCTTTTGTGCAGTCTACAAGCCTTTGACTGCCTTCGTTTCTTGGTACTGTATCTTATTTTCCAATGTACTTTTTGCCATTTTCCTCTATGTCTGCTTTTGCGTTGAAATCACTCAGTTATTAAGGTCTATATTGGTTTGATTTGGAGAGTCTTTTCTGTCTTCTCATACAATAGAGGTTGGTGCATCAGGTGAGGTTATTTTCATAATTCTTTGTATCCCCATCACTTAACATAGTTTCTGGCACACTAAAAGCACTATACATGCTTTGTTGACTCACTGACTTTATGCTCATCATGTACATTGAATAGCAAAGTGACCAGTAGTCACAAATGATTTTTCTTACTGTCTTAAAATGCCTGATAAAAACCACCTTCACCACCTTCTCTATTTAGCTTTCTAAGAGGAACCCTTGAACCAACTTTATATTCCATAGTAGCTTCCTTATATCTCTTGGCTTCATTTGAATGAATGAACAAATGAAACTGTGTATTATATTCTTACTACATGCTAACCAGTCTGATAAGTGCTGGGGATTCAAATGCAAAATAATTAGAGGGAAACAAAAAATACAAGGCAGTGTTGACTAAAGACGGATATTTTGGTTTGGAAAATCACAGGTATGGTGAGTGGAGTTACAGGGAGTATTTTGATATACCTCTCTGTTAGCAATGGCAGTACTTACTGAACTATAGTTTCAGAAGTAGAAAGGTAAGGAGAGAGTGCATGTGCTGTGATGGAAAAGAAGATGGCTGGGATGTAATGTGAATCATGGCTGGGGTTGATATGGTAGGGCATATGAGGCACTCATTAATCAGACTAGTACTAGTCCTAGGGTGAGAGTTGCAGAGCTGAAAGGGTTAAATCTTTCAGGGCAGGGCTTCATGGAAGGACAGGAAGCATGCAAGAAGATGGCAGGGTTTTAAGGAGAAGCATGGCTAGTCCCAGCTAGATATAGTAAGGATGTTATTATTGATATGAGTCCATTTTTTTTCCAATGGTCTGTTAACATTGATTATTCTCACATTTAGACTCTTAATAGTTAAATTAATATTTCAAGATAGATAAAGTATGTATTAAACACTAACAATGCATCAGGCCCTATGCCAAGTGCTGGAGGCACTTAGCAAATAAGAGCAAAGAAGAGAGTTGCTACCCTCAAGGAGTTAATGTTTTAGTGGGGGAAGACAACACAGAAATTGGGCTAGAGGTGCGCCATACCAACAGCAGCATGCTTTGGAGAAGGCCAGTATGGCCATTGGTAAGGAGGGATGGGGACTGGTAAGATAAGGCAAAAGCTTACTTATCAAGGCTGGACTAGGGGCAGGGCCGGGAACCAGCTCTTACCAGCTTCTGAAAGACGATTCTTAAAATTTCAGCATGAGCATTTATATGTCAGAAATATATAAAGGCTCCAAACTAGGTCTTCATTTATTGTTGTTTTCATTGCCTACACTTCAGAAAGTGGTGAAGAAAATGTTAATAATGAAGATTAAATTTAAAAGTGTATCATGCATACATTTTATTTTTTTCAGAAATAGTCGACAACCCTTGACCAGTATACCCCTGGTTGTAGCTCTGGGCCAAAGTTATCAAAGTCTGGTGAGAGGGAGATGAAGATGAAGGCTGGAAGATAGACAGCATGGTTTGGAGATGGCCAGGACTTGGAGTTTATATCTTTCTAAAATCTATATAACTTTTAGCATCCTCTGCTCCACTTGAAGGTGGCCGTTCAGCAGTGAGGGCCATTTTGTATTTTTCTTTGTTTCATGGGTTGCCAATAACCTGGTGGCTAAGTTACTGGTACTGAGCTTTGTATATACATATTTGCATGCATGTGTGTGTATATATATAACATATGTATATATGTACATATATTTCAAAATATAAAATTATAACATGCCTATATTATGTTTTATGTAAACATACAAATGTAACAAGATAGAGTATTTACTATGTAAAAAAGACCAATATATTTCCTTCTTTGCCCTCACAAGCTAGAGTTAAGTAACTTCTTTTGTGCTCAAGGAGATTGACCTGACAGCGCCATCATGACGAATTTTTAGGAGGAAAGGGAAAAGAAACAAAGGGGTGGGAGTGGGAGCCTCAGAGAATAGGGTCTATCTTTATGGAGAGAGTACAACCACTTTCTAATGAATAGGCCATGTTTTTTCTGTTACTCTTAGAATGTGGGCAGAGGAGTCGAGGCAGAAAACAGGTCACGAGGTGGCACAATGTTGGATTTGGAATTGGGAATGACCTGAGTTTGAAGCCTACCTCAGACATTTACTAGCTGTGTGACCCTGCATCTTTCGGTTTTAGTTTCCTCATCTGTAAAATGGGCATAATAATACCACTTACCTCATAGGGTTGTTGTGAGAAGCAAATGAGATAGCTTATGTAAAGTGCTTTGCAAACCTTAAAGCATTACATAAAAGTTAGTTCTTATTAAAATAGCTAGATAGTTGGTTAGGAAATTTGAGTCATAGCTCTTAGTCATAAGAAAGGAATAAACATTTATTAAGTGCCTATTATGTGCCAGTTCATGTACTAATCACTTTACAAATATTATCTCAATGATCCTCACAACAACCATAAGAGGTAGGTGGTATTATTATCCTTATTTTATGAGATGAGGAAACTGAGACAGACAGAGGTTAAGTGACTTGCACAGGGTCACACAGTTAGCAAGTGTTTGAGGCAGGATTTGAACTTCTGTCTTCCAGACTCTAAGCCCAGTGCTCTATCCACTTACATTTTCAAACTGCCAGCCTTGGCCCCATTTCCCAATTCAGATTAAGACCTGCCCTCCCCACAAACCCGCCCCCCCCCCCCCACAAAGGAGCTGAAGCAGCCAGCAGTTGCTGGTGTCTGGTTCCTGGTTCTGTGCACCCCCACGTCAGAATTAACTCCAGTGTCCTCTAACCAAATCTCTTCAATTTGCATCATGTAAGTTACGGGTGCTCATTTTAGAAAGTGGCATTGCCAGGGAATGTGGAGGTTTCCCATACTCTGAATGCCAGGGAATCAAACAACTCTCTTTTAGCCTTCCAGGGATTCTATCTGTTTGCTAGGAGTTCGACTGAGGAGAGAACACAGAGAGCTCATGATACATATAATATATTGACCCAATAAAACCTGATGAAGCTTTTACTTGTGAATGAAGCCTCTGGACGAATGGTCAGTATCATAAAATAGAACACAGACATCAGGTTTGGAAGAAAGAACAAAGCTGAGGTTGCTCACTGTGATTGTTCTGAAAACCAAATTATAAACTGGGAAATGTTGCCGGTTTAGTCATCTCATTTGCTGCAGGAAACAGAATGGAACCAGTTTACAGGGAAAATGTGTTTTCCAGAGCAAACATCCAAAGTCAGTTTGAAGATTAAAAGTGATAACTTTCAGCTGTTGTTCCGTCAGTGGCCAAAATTCCTATTTGTTTCTTTTTATTGAAAACTGATACTCCGCCTTTTCAGTGAAATTTAAATACACAAAATCGGAATGAGAAAGTCCATAGATACTCAGGCTAGGGAACCCCAAAGCCAGGGATTCTGTCTGCATGGAACACATCCATCTTGTTAGTTCCTCACAATCAGGGAAAGTCAGAGATGGCCAGACCAGGAACACTAGGGGAAGTGGGTTACCAGAAAAGTTTAGGAAGAAAAAAAGTTCTTTCTTTGAAGACTCCCCACCTTCTTGGCCTTGTCATTGGGGCTCCAGTGGAGGATAAATCAAATTAAACCAGCTGGGCTTTAACATTAAAGTGGGAGGAGGATGCAGAGAACAGATTGTACCATCTTTCCTGGAAAATAGCCTTGGGTTGTGGTTTACAACAAGAGATTTTCTTTAAGGATTAGCTGTATTCTCTAAAACCACATCAGACAGAAAATGGAGAGCCCACAGAAACCATGGGCTCACATTATGCTGGAAGATGGTACAATGACATGAACTAATAGGATCTTTGAAGATAGTTGGTGCTTTTTTCCAAAAAGTGGCAAAGTATCATAGCACCTGGGGGACATGGAAACTCCCTCTTACTCAGTGCTGAGAGGGTGACCGAAATGGTGAAACAACTGGAGATGATGCTAAATGGGGGTTGACTGAAGGAACTGGGGATGGTTAGGATGGAGGAGAGGTCTTAGGAAGGATATGACTTCACTATTCCAGTATTTGTCATGTGAAAGAAGGATTGGACTTCTTTTTTAACCCCAGAGGGCAGCAGTAGGATCAATGGATAGAACTTATAAGAGGTAGATTTCATGTTTATGTAATGAAAAACTGCCTAACAATTAGAATGGTCACAAAGTCAAATGGGAAGATAGTGACCTCCTCATCACTGGAAGCCTTCAAGTGAAGGTCATATGATCACATGTCATTGGGGATTAAAATATTGTAAATGATTAGATGATATCTGAGGTCTCATCCAACTCCGAGATTCTGTGATTTCAAGATCCCTACTTTAGTTTATGGGCTAGAAACCAGTGAAATAGTGGGAAGCACCTTTGCTCAGTCATTTTTCAGTCATGTATAAGTCTTTGTGACCCCATTTGGGTTTTCTTGGCAAAAATACTGGAGCAGTTTGCTATTTCCTTCTCTAGCTCATTTTACAGATGAGAAAACTGAGGCAAACAGGGTTAAGGGACTTGCTCAGGGTCACATAGCTAGTAAGTATCTGAGGCCAGATCTGAACTCATGAAGATGAGTCTTCATGACTTCAGTTCTGGCACTCTATCCACTGAGCCACCTAGCTGCTCCAGGAGCCACCTAAAGAAACCCAATAATAACCCTTTCTGATCTCAGGAAAGCAAAATATCTCTGAAAGTCTGTAGCCATCTAGAAAGATCTTAGATATGCCTTTTCTGATGGAGGCATAATCTAGACTTTCTGCTTTACTTACATGTGATAAGAATTGTATGGGGCTCACAATACCTCATGACAACTCACCTTTATATATCTTAGTATAAAATGGACAGTTTTTACTTTATCTAACATCTTAAGACTTGAGTTTGCATGAATTTACTCAGTTTTAGGTCTTTTAGCTAGTTTCATGTGGGTCTACCAAGTTTTATAAAGGGATTTGTCTCTTTTTTTAGCCCTTTCTCTAAGGTTAGCAAGTCATGGAGCCACAAGTTACATGTTTTTCAGAGCTAATTTATTTAATAATATAGAGAAATGTTCAGTAAGTTGTCTAAGTTATCCCAGTATATATCCCAGTATAAGTTGCATAAGGGCACTCAACTGTTCCGTGTCCTGTAGATATTGTAGAGGAGGAGAGCCCAGGCGTTGTCTGGGGGTCTTTATTTGTGCTCACAAATAAGGAACTTATTCTAACATTTACTAATCAGTTTCCCTATGCAAAATATGAAAGCTCTTAGCCGTGGGTGGCAATGAGGATCTAGGACAACATCTGGACATCCATCTGCTATAATCTCTAAAGAGAAGCGCTTCTTAACTTTTTTTTTTGTATCATACACCCCTTTGGCAGTCTGGTGAAGCCTATTGACCCTTTCTCAGAATACTGTTCTTAAATACATAAAATAAAATACATAGCACTACAAAGGAAACAATTTTGTTATAATATTATACACTAAAAAAGAAATTCACAGACCACAAATTAAGAGTGTCTGGGTAAAGAGCATTTGGGTGGCAATTGAAATTAGAGTCAATAAATATTTGTCAATTGTCAGGTTGGCTCACTCATATAAATGTCAGAGCCCACTACAAATGAAGGCATCTGTAGAATGAGGGGCTACAGCATCCTGGGATTTTGTTCTTTTATGGAAATGATGATGATCTGAGAAAGCCCTCATCTTTTCACAAATACATCCTTTTAAAATTAGTTGATTCTCCAGAAATTCCAATAGTAACACGGGGATCTGCTGCTGAGCTCAGGCCTGACTCCATCTTCTTCTATGAGCTGTCTGCCCCCACACCATGAATCATAGCCCCAGAGGCTGGCATTTGGCAGATGCATGATTTGGTGTAAATGCAGAGAACAACATGAAATGCTCCTGGGAGATGGCTGTATGGTTTTCATTGGAAACAGTCTTCCAGTCCCTCTTCCTGGGCAGCCAGTTCTCACTGTGAACCTGTACTTAGTTGCCATGGTGGGAGGGGATGGCTCATTGTCTTTGAACCGAACAAATGAAGGACATGATTCAATTAGAGGCAGTGTAATATAAATCAAGATGGATTTATATTTAGCTGGGCAGGGACATGAAGGGGGAAAAATGAAACTTCCTTCATTTCAGAGCTGTAGAGTGTTTTTCAGAGACCAAATTTTGTTTTTCCAATTTTTCACTCTTCCCCCATTTGCCCTCCCAATCTCAAATTCCCCAGATGTTTCCCCCCCTCAGAGACTGAACCTTCTCAAGTATGGTTCAGCATAGAAAGCCATGGGCTAAACACTGGGACAATGGCTCTTCTGTTCTCTAAATTGTCCTCTGTAGGCCATGGGACAAGGGATCATAGCTAAGTCACCTCAGCTCAATCTCCTCATTTGTAAACTAGGGATAGCAACCACACCTCTTTCTGCAATCAAATGGTTATGAAGAGTCGGCACCCACGTTGGTGGAGGAGCAGACTTTCACAAATCTGTAATTCCCTACCAATTGCCAAAGGACAATTTGTAAGATCTCCCAGGTAATAGCTGGGGATGATTTGGAGAGAAGGGTGTTGGGAGGGAATGATTTTTCACTTGGTATCTTAGCTGAAGGAAATAGGTTGAGAGAATCTTGGTATTTTGGAGCTTGAGGTGATGACATATCATTTATTCAATGAGTTCAAAGCTTGAAAAATATGAAATCATTGTAAGGAGGGAAGTTTCCTCTACACTTTCTTTTTTAGGGATATGGAGACATAAAGAGGTACGGAGCAGACCTGTGATATCCTTGGGAAATACCCAGATGAGAAAACTCCTACCAATGCAGGTCAATATTTCCTCTGCACCTTAGTCTTAGAAAATTGTCCAGAGCACTGAGAAGACCTGAGTTCAGATCTCACCTCAGACACTTGTTAGCTGTATGACTTGCTTAGAGATTGCACAGCTCCTGTGAGTCAGAGGCAGGATCAGAACCCAGGTCTTTCCACTATACTCTGCTGTCTCATTGAGGGTAGGGAGACAAAAATACACCCCTACCTACAACCTCATGTGACCTTGTTTATAATTTGTCCTGTTTTGTTATGTTGATACTTCAATGTATCTGAGACTTTCTAGAGTGAGTATTCCCTCCAACATGCAGATTGTAATCCATCCATGCCTGCTTGTCCTATAAGATTCTTGTTCACATCTTCCTATAGATCCACCACAGGAGGTCCACCCAATGCACTTGGGATCTTTTTCTAGTGCCCTTGACATTGCACGGATCACTTGGAATCCGTGGTTGTCCCTTGTTCTTATTATAGGGTCAGCCTGTCTATTTTTTCTGGTCACATATTTCTCTGATGAGTGCCTCTATGTTTATTCTGCACAATTCCTCATGTATAATGGGTAGCAGCTTCTTCATGCCCACTATGCACCTCTCCATTGCTGTTTGGATGATTCTTGACTTTGCTGGTCAGTAGTTTTCCATGACTTGTAATCATACATTATTAGATATTAGACTATTAGATGGTTTAAAATGTTCAGAAGAGAAAAAAATGGTCTGTACACTATAAGGAGCTAAATGGAAGGATCATTCAATCTTATAAATATTTATTAAGTTCCTACTATGCCCTATACACTAGGGATATGAAAATGGTCCTGTCCTCAGGGAGCTTATGTCCTCTTGGAACAACAACATGTATATGCACATTAATTTGAGGAGATAGTGAATCCTAACAACTAAAGGAAGCAGGAAAAAGCATGAGGAGGTAAATGGCCAAGGCTTGGTGGAGGCATCCTTAAGATCTCAGCTTCCCAATATCTCACAGTTATAACTGGATTTCCCCCGAGTCTGTCTTATTCTTTCCCCACAGTCCATCATGGAAATCTGATCCTGGAACTCTAAGTAAATGAGTTGGGAGAGGGTTGTACATACAGCTATGTTATTTACATCCTTTTCTATCCTGCCTTAACAATGACTCACTCCATGACTCTGGGTAAGTCATCTTCACTTCTGTGAATCTCAGTTTCTTCACCTGGAAAATAGTGACAGTAATATTTTCACTATCTGACAACTGTTGTGAGGAAAGTGCTCTGTTAGTTTTGAAGGTCTATAGAAATATGTCATTATTTTGAAAAGGGCATTTAAAAGCCATGGAGTAGAGACATGATGAAGAATTGTTCAGGGTTCTGGAAGTTGACTGAAGGGAAATTAAGAATACTTCCAGAATGAGAGGGAAGTGTTAAGAAGACAGTATTAGAAAGGCAGCTGCTATAATGGAAAGAGTAACTAGACTTGGAGTGAAGATGATCTAGGTTCAAATTCTGCCTCAGAAGCTTCTTAGCTGTGTGACCTTGGGTCAGTCACTGAATCTCTTTAAATCGTAGTATTATTATCTATAAAACAGAGATAATAACAGCATTTACCTTGCTGTCTTTTTATGAGGCTCAAACTTGATAATCTGTGTAAAGAAGCATCTTGATCCTTTAACTCCATAGAAATGCAAACTTATTAAGGAGCTAATAAATATGTTTATTCTTAATAGCAGTCCAAAGGACTCAAGAGTGATAAAAATATCTCAGGAGTATAAAAGGGCTTTGTGCCCAAGGGACTCTGAAATTGGAACTTGGTGGAATTGTGCAGTATAGAACTGAGTAAAGCTATGAATCTGATCCCCTTCCCTGCCCAGAACTCAGTTGGTACAAGAGGGGATTATTCCTCCTTCCCCTCCTGGGGCGGGGGGAGGGTTGTATGTTTGTTCTTGCTGTATCTTTGAAGTAAATATTCTTTTGTGACAGCTAATCCTACTGTTAAGTGGTTAAAATGGAACTGAGATCCAGGGGCTCCCTAGAATTGAGGGAACACAATCAATAGAGGCTTAAGTTTATGGCAGAGGCTAGAAACCCCCAAGCTCCCTGAGGGTACCAAAGATCCTAGGGGGAGGGGTGAAAGGTAACATACCTGGATTTTAGGTAGTTGGGGCCAGAAGAGAGATGAAAGGGTTTGGGTTTGGTACTTTGAGATGACAAAGCAATCCATTTGTTGGCCTTAGAGCAGGAAGACCTGATTATTCAGTAGATATCTAAAAGGATACTACCCTCAGTGCTGTTTTTCCTTTAAGCTTCAGATTTTGTTGGCATTCTGAGAAGTTTCCCCTGGGGTGGGGTAGGGGAGGCTTATCCTATTGCTGCAGCCTGGATGCCCTATGGTCATAAGCACATGGCAAATAAATCACATGTCCTGTCTAGGTAAGCCTGAGCATGAGTTTGACCTGCCTCTTATGTGTTTGTTTATTCTTTCTTCATCTTGAAGAGGAGGAGTCCTTGAGAGCTTGAGATCTAGAGGTCCTGAGTCCTTTTGGTGAGAGCTGACTGGTAGCAAGGGAAGGAAGCCTTGGTAACGACTCCAGTGCTCTTGCAGAAAACGACCATCAACAAGATGATGGTTCAATTTTGGCCCATTTTGCCAAAAAGATATGGACTTTGAGGAAGATAGTGCACAGCTAAGGTGAAATGTAAGATGACTAATAAGCAGTCCTACAAATTGCTTTATGTCTTGATGAAGTTTAATTTTCTGATGAGCCTCTTGAGAGACTGTATCAATAGTTATAAGTTAAGTTACTGAATTCTGTTTTAAGTTGTTCTGTCAATTTATGTTGTGAATCTTTTGCATAATTTAGGGTTTCTTTTGTGTATAAGAAATAAATAACTGTCCCATATTTGAATCATATTGTACACTGAATACTTTTTTACTTCCCCCTTTGGAGAGACCTAGACATGAGGCCAAACTTAAGCCTTCAGCAATTTCCCCAGGGAGCCAGGTTGGGGGACTAAATGAGTGTGAGAAAGGAAAACCTACTCCTCCTCTTATATAGATCAGGTTCTCCTGCACTGAACCAGTCTAGACCATATCTCTGGATCCAGAATGGAGAGACCCCTTAATGGAGAAGGGAGTGGATCCAGTACCCAGCTCCCTGGGCCCAGAACAAATATTGGGCAGGTAGCCCCAGAAGTCAGATGAAGAAATGGGCTTGCTGTCACATTAAAACACACACACATACATTCTGATGTGTGATTTCATTGAGGTAAAGAGCTTCCAACATAGAATTCCCTTTATTAATATAAATCAACAATGGCTCTGCAATTTACTATCTTAAAAAGTTTCCTGAGGGCATTGACAGATTAAATGACTTTCTCAGAGTCTCACAGCCTGTATATATTAGAGAAACACCTTGAACTCAAGACTTTTTGCATCCTGACTTTGCCCCATAATACTAGATAACATTTCTATAATGCCTACAAAGTACCATTCACTGAAACAACTCTGTGAGGTAGGTGTTGTTATTATCCTCACTTTATAGTTGAGGAAACTGAGGGTAAACAGAGGTTAGGTGACTTGCCCAAGGTCACATAGCTGTTAAGTGTCTAAGGCAGGATTTGGACTTAGGTCTTTCTGACTCCAGGTCTAACATTCTATCCATTATGCCACTTATCTGCCTAATTAAACTCTCTGGACTCCAGATTCCTCATCTGTAGAATGAGGGGGTTGAACTAGAAGGTCCTTCTAACTCTTCTAAATCTATTCTATGATTTTAGAATCAGAGGACCTGAATTTAAATCTTCATTTTACCACTTATCTTAACCTGAAGGAAGTCATTGAACCTCTCTGGGCCTCAGTTTCTTCCTACGTCAAATGAAAAGAATAGCTAACACGAATATAATACTTTAAGGTTGCAAAGTACTTTATATACATTATCCCACTTGATCCTCACAATCACCCCAGGAGGTAGGGGCTATTATTATTCCCATTTTATAAATGAGACAAATAGTGTTTAAGTGACTTGCCCACCATCACATATCTAGTAACTGTCTGAGGCAAGATTTGAACTCAGGTATCCCTAATTCTAGGTTCAACACTCTATCCACTGTGCCATCTCTCTATTTATATAGAATATTTCTAAGTTCCCTTCATCTCTAAATCTATAACCTTTATGTATTTGGAGGGGAAAAATATTGTATTTTACTGCATAATTGTCACCACAATATAATTGTCACACCCTGTTTTTTCAGTCCAGAAATTGGTTTGTAATCTTTCATCGCATAATCCTCGTATGGTATAATTCTGTTCATCACACCGCTTAAAAGGTAAAGAGAACAGCAATGTATTCGTCAGTGGCATATGGATACACATTTATCTCTTGCGCATTGTAAGCTGGGAGCCTAGAATTCTCTGCACAAGCACATTGTCAGTATTCAATTTTAAACTATATTCATGAGTATTCCGTACATCTTAATCTTGCACCAAAGACAGTTTAGTAATAAATGATTTTTAAGTAATACTTGCACAATTTTTTAAAAAAGCTTCACATAATGGTTTTTGCAAAAAAATTTGTCATAAAATCTGCAACAATAGGTGAGCGGACCATGTGTTATATCTATGCCTAAAGAAGGTCTACCCATAGGTACAATTATTCACCTTGGTGGAGCTACCCAAATTTCAAGAGTAATGTCTAGAAATTTATCTACCTACTTCCATGGTCTTGCTTATATCTCTTACTCATTAATATATTAGAGCTAGCTCATACCAGTTCACAAGAGTCAATTGTTAAATTTTCGTTGTGACCATTTACATCTTGGAAATTGGAAAATGCTACAAGTTAAGGCTTGATTCATTGTTTTGCTGATTATCTAGACTTAGGGGAATAACAGAAACTTTTAATAATGCAGAATAAACTCGAAAATGTGTCATGGATGCATTTTTTTCAGGGAGACAGTTGTTAAATATTTGCTATCACAGTCCTGTCCTTATCTTTTACAGTAACAACACCAGTGTCATCCTGCAGACTAATACGCCATTTTGTTGCTTTATTGTGATTAGAAAATCTGAATACCTTTTCAGTAAATCCTGAGCTGTAAAACTCTTTCTCTTTTTCCTTCTCCAGACCCATCAGAAAAGTTTGATAAGAATGTACGCAAGAATCAGCTTTCAGAAGATTACTTAGACTTTCCCCTGGAGCCAATGGAAGCCCTGGACGTTTCAAAAGAGTTGCCCTCGTGGCTGCTTCAGCGTGTTCCTGCCTGTGTATAGAAAACATGTAAAGAAGATTAAATTATCTAATTAAAATAATGACCTCAAAGAGGCTATTTATTTTGGCACAAATACTGCCAGTTCAGCTGGCTTATCCTTTAGTGGCCTGATGTCTCCTCTCTAAGATATACACTTAAGGCTGATGATGACTTGGTTCATGAGCATTGGCTACTAGAAATTGTTGTGTGTGATCAATATGACCAATAGGAAAAGTAGCTAATTTATCTAGTCATGGATCAGATCTTCTCTCTATAAAACAAAGAAACAAAGGATTGAAAAGTAAAAAAAAATCTAGTTAATGCATGTTGAACAGTCATCTCCCTATTTACTTATCTCCCAGCCCTTCTTGATGGAATTAACTAGATTTGAGGCCAAATCAACTGGAATTTTTAGCCCTATGTAGGTATAACCTAATCCTCCTGGATCACTGCCTTGTCATGGCGGAGCAGCTTGGGTAGCTCAATGAAACTATGAGCTATGCCATGCAGGGTTATTCAAGATGGTCTGGTCATAGTAGAGACTTCTGATAAAAAGTGGTTGGAGAAGGGAATGGCAGATGAATCTGGTATCTTTGCCAAGAAAACCCTACAGACTGTATGAAGGACAGAGGGGCCTGATGTGCTATGGTCCAATGGGGTCATGAAGAGTTAGACATGACTGAATGAACAATAACAAGGTATAAACCTAAAGCCAATGCAATTCATTGAAAAGTGAAAAATGTAGCCAAATTTCTAGGGTTGGTTTTGTTGTCTCTTGAACTTCAAATGGCGATTGAGTGGATTTCTTTCCTTTATCCTTCCTCAGCAACAGCTAAGGTGGCTACATGTACAGGACAGTGAAAGTATGTGTTTTTCATAGATGAGCCTAAGATTGAATGTCAAGTCCCTAGCTATCCCCACTTCTTTGGTTTTCTTTCCTTGAGTACAAGACAAGGAACAGCAATCCAGAGATGGCCATTTGAAGCCTTGGCAGCTATCTTATAAATTGGAGAGGTCTGGAGTCTTTGGTTGCTCAGTGGAAGGTGCTACCTGCAACTACACCCTTCTTGGAGGAGATGGCCACCACCAGGAGGATGAGCCACATGTGTCTGTCAAACTCAAAATATATAGACTGCTGAGTAGACAGTATATATCCAAGGTGGATGTGAAATACCTATTCAGTAGTCTTACAAATCTTCCAGGAGTCTTTATGTCCTGGGAGAGCAAAATAGAGGTAATAAGTTATAGTTGTTGTTTTAAGCATCAAATCAATAAAAAGGAATTTTATGTTTTACTTATTTCTTTGTGGAGGAGGGAATAAATAGCTACTCTATACCATATATCTATTACTTTGTATGTTCAGAGGCTTTTCTAGAAATGACTCTATTAATCTGTATTGGGGCTCTCCCTAGATGTGAACCCCAGTTAAGTTATAGTTTTAAAAAGATTTTCCTGAAACAACTTTAAGTGGGAGCAGTGAGGCAAGAAAAAGCCTGACTCCCTCTTTTAGCAGTCAGGCTTCCTCTAAGAAGTCATCTTGAGCCTAGAACTAGGGCCCTTTGCGGAAGAGGGCCGTTCCCTGGTCTACAGGTACCAACAAAGACACAATGCAAGAAAGGAAGGTACTCAGAGACATGTATTAACTTAAGAACTATTAGGCCAGAGCCATGATGACACTTTCATGTGCCCCAGGAAATCTTCAAAAATTGCACCTCATTCCCCCACTCTTTCACCCAATTATGTGATATTTACATTCCCTATGTGTTACTATGAACCTTCCCTTCAGCACACATGATTTGCCAAAATAAATGTGAGCCAAAGAAAGCAGAACATTCTGGTATTAAAAATAGTACAGGTATAAAAAATAACGTTAAGACACGTCTCTCCCTGTGCCCCTTTGCATGTTTCATCTTAGGTGTTTGCCTACTCTCCCTGCCCCTAATTCCAGTTCAATAGCAGGTTACCACTTAGTACATTACAGTGGCTGTGGTGACTCCATACATTTCAAAAGTCACATTTTTTTTTCCTTTCTGAGCTGAACAATCCGATCCAGAGTATAAACATTGTATATTATTTAATCCAAATCAAAACAAGACAACCTTATTGAGCCTACCTTTCCCTGTGATTCCATCATGGATGTATCTCAATAAGACTTACTACTCCTTATTGGTAACATAACTAACCAAGGGACCTCTTTCTTGGAATTGATCCAGTGTATTACCTGAAATTAGAATTTGTGTTGGCAACTTTTTAAAGGTTTGGCACCATGACCAACCATGATTCCGGACGACTAATGATGAAGCGTGCTACCCATCTTCTCACAGAGAAGTGATGGACTCAGAGCAAAGAATGAGACATATTTTTGGACATGGCCAATGTGGTAGTTAGTTTTACTTGGCTATTGATGTTATTGATTATGAAGGCTTTGTTTTTCTTCAATTTTGGATGGAGAAGGAAGGAAAGAGAGTGGAACTAGGGATAGAGTTGGCAGAAGGAGGGAAGATGCTATACCAAGGATCCATTCTTATTATCACTTCTGATCTTGTACCTCAGTTTCTTCACCTGGAAAATGAGAGAAATGGCATTGTGACAGTTATCCTTAATTTCTTTCTGTGGGGATATTATCTCTTTTGTGGTTTGCAACATTCTCCAGCTTTGAGGCCAAAATGGCAGCTGATTAGTTGGGGGCTCATTACGAAGTAGATACCACTACGCATGTATATATATATTTGTGCATATATGTGTGCATATGTGTGCTTATGCCATATGTGACTGAGTAAATCCCTGGCTGAGTGGATCTGACTGCATTACAGAGTTAAGTGTCAATGACTTGGGGATTATCCACTGCTTTGGACAATCTGTTGGTAGGCTTTAGCTCCCTCTATTTGTGTAGCTAATTAAGATCTAATTCCACTTGCCCTTGGCCTCTCATAGGTACTGTGAGAATCAGTGAGTTAAAATCTGCATCAAAGAGCCTAACTCAGTAAATGGAATAGCAGATGTGTTGTCTTATGTTATATCATATTAAATCATATCACACCACACAGAACCATATGGTATCATATCATACCATATCTTATTTTATTGTATTGTACCATGTCATGTCATAACATGTTGTCTTATGCTGGAATGATTCCAATTTTTTGCAAGTGTGGCAGGATGCAAAATATACATTCTGTTTCTAGAGCATGAAGAGAATGGTAGGAAGGAGTATGGCAGAGTGAACCCTTTTTCTCTCCTCCTAGATTTTCAGAAGGAGTGGCAGCCAGGCCGTTACTTTTGTACCAATAGGTTTTACAAATATTATCTCATTTAATCCTCACAATGATGAAGTAGATGCTACTATTGTCCCCATTTTTCAGTTGGGGGTCAAATAGAGGTTTTATTTTTTTTAAGTGATTTGCCCAGGGACATGATAACTAGTAAGTGTCTGAAGCTGAATTTGAACTCAGGTCTTCCTGACTCCAGACCCAGAGCCCTATCCACTGTGCCACCTACCTGCTCCAGTGGAGATTTCATTCAAATGACTGACAAAATAGTAGCTGAAAAAGTCCTTTCCACAGTTTTTTTTTTGAAAATTTATTTTAACTAATTAATTTTTTTAGGCCTTAGGTATGTGAGTTTTAAGAAGAGAGTGGGTACATGGTAGAATTGACAGAGCAACATATTGGAGGTAGGGTCATTCCTTGTACCCAACCTGGCCCAGAAATAATCCTGTCGAGATCTAAGGCAGAAAGACATTCATGTACTCATACCTTGGGCACCTTACCCTCACATAATCTTAGGCTGATAGCCTAGTGCTATGGTATATTATATAATAGACACTGAGTTTGGAGCCCAAGGATCAGGGTTCAAAATCTAGCTCTGCTACTTAACTGTGTCCATATCTGTGCAAGTCTCTTAACCTACTTCTTCCTTAAGTTCCTCGTTGATAAGATAGCGGGCCATCTCAGTCATCCTGATCTATATCTGGCCACTGGACCCACATGGCTCCAGAGGAAAAGTGAGGCTGGTGACTTTGCACAGCCCTCCTTCACTTAAATCAAATTCACTTGCCATGGCATGTCATGGCATCACCTCCCTGATGTCATGGTCCTCATCCAGAATGAAGGACAAACAGCAGCACTGATTAAATAAGGGGGTGGGACTAGATGGCCTTTAAAGTCTTTTTCAACTTTAAATATATGATCCTGTGTAATTCAGGTTAGTCAGCTCCAGAGAGCCTGTGAAACACCCAGAGAGCTAGCCTCATCATTAATTAACTTTTTTAAATAGACCAAATAAAGCCTCTAAAGGTTAGCTTGACCCAGAAAGAATCATAGACAGGCAGGACAACTTTGAAAGCTATAGGCTGAATTTATTAGATATTTTAAAAGAAATGCAAGCTGTATATAACAGATTGACAATTTCATGTGTAATCCTTTTTTCTCTATCTTACTCTGTATATGGAAATGTCTGTTTTATTTGGTGTTTGTTAAATAAACACATTTTAAAATTAAAGATGGGTCTGAGTCCCTTTGACATTAATAAGAATAGCCTGCTTCTTCCACGTATATGTTGGCTCTATGTTTCAGAGTTTCTAGGATGGTCCCAATTTCAAATATCCTGTCCCATTCACAAATCAGATTTTCTTGTATCCAACTATGTGTTTTGATTTGGGGTTCATAAAATGTGGTGGAGGGCAGCTAGTTGGTCCATGGATAGAGTGCCGGGCCAGGAATCAGAAAGACTCATCTTCTTTTGTTCAAATCTGGCCTCAGACACTTATTGGCTGGGTGACCCTGGGAGACTCACTTAAGCCTGTTTGCCTCAGTTTCTCATTTGTAAAAAATGAGCTGGAGAAGGAAATGGCAAACCACTCTAGTATCTTTGCCAAGAAAACTCCAAATGGGGTCACGAAGAGTTGGACATGAATGAAATGACTGAATAACAGCAGCAACAACATGTGATAGCTGTATCCATGTAACTAAACAAAACCAGTCTTCTCTCTGTCCTTAAGGATATGTACAACTTAATCTCCAATGGAACATGCCATCAGCAAGCATATCTTCTTACTGCGGCACTTTGGTGGAATGAAAAGAGCCCTGAATTGAGAGTCAGAAGATTTGAAGACTAGCCCCTTCTCTGCCACTAATTTACCTGCTGGGCTTGGGTGTGTGACTTAACCTCTCTGACTCTCAGTTTCCTCACCTGTAAAATGGGAATGTTAAACTCTCTGATCTCCAAGGTCCCTCCTGGTTCTCAAAGTTTGTGACTGAATATTGCTTTCATGAGGAGAGCTGAATCAGGTAGTACTTTCCCTTTAAGTTTGGCACAGAACCTGTTAGATTTTTTTGTCAGTGGCTCCATGATCTCATCAGTATGGGCAATCCTCCTAGTTTATATCACAGCCCTTCCATACCTTATCCTCTATGAATTGTAGGATTTAGAGCTAGAAGGGCCCTAAAGTACATCTGGTCTAATCTCTTCATTTTCCGAATGAAGAAACTGAGCTCTGTTCTCTCTTGCATCTCTCTTGTTAAGTGACTTGCTCGTGATCACACTGGTAGTGTCAGGTCACATGATTCCAAATCCAGCACTCTTTTCATGGCACCAAGTGATTTTTCATTAAATCAACTTCTAATAGAGACTCAAGAAGGCTTCCCCATATTTCACCTAGTTCCTCCTGGTTCCCTCATTCTCTTGCCACAAAAAATATATATTTACTTTTGTTGAATTTTTGACAGTTTTACTAAAGGTCTTCTGGTAAATATTTAACAACTGACTCTCTGGAAAAAATATACACATGACACATTTTAAGGTTTAGTCTGCATTTTTAACATTTTCTACATCAATTTCTAAAGTCTAGAAATCAAGAAAACAATTAATCAAGCCCTGAGTTGCAGCATTTGCTGATTTCTGAGGCTCAGGCTGAAAATTTAACAACTAGCCGTTTCAAGTTGTTCTGAGCAGGCTCCGGTGCACCGCTCTTCCTCTGAACTAGTGTAGCGCTTTGTACCTTGATTATTGCACATTATGCTTTGTATTGTTGTCTTTCTGCTCCAGAGAGCTGGTACTGGTGGTCTTCTAGGTCTTTGAATGTTACATGGGCACCATTGCAGGACTTGGACTGTTCCTCTGTTATTCCTCATTTTCACTGCCTTACTCATCTGCTTCCTTTCCTGGTCAGACATATCCTTGATTACATGGACTACAGGATCGCTTAAGATCCCTTCCAGGATATATGAAGCTGAAATCCTAACATCCTGTATGTTTAAATCTATTTCTTGTACATGTCATCATTGTTAATATACTGCATCCTATTTGCATGTAGTATGGGTCCTTCCCCTGCCTTTTTGCCTGTAATTTTGATTCTTCTGACCCGATTTTTAGGCAACAAAAGATCAGTATTAAAATTATATGCTTTTGTTACAGAGGATAGATGTGCTATTTCCTAAATGTGTTTGAGCCCATTTTCATTTCCTCACATAGTACATTGACTCCTGAGGTGGTCAAGTCCAAATGTGTTGGTTCCACTATTTGTTGCCAATGGGGAGAGTTTGCTAAGGAAGTGTCAGCAGATCTGTTCTATTTCAAAGCTATTCATTATCACTTTTTTTTTTTAGCTTCCTTTGCTTTTAGAATGATTTGGCTTAGCTGGGTCATATGTCACATCTTCTATAAGTTCATTTTCCACTTGACTACTTTTTGTTATTTTTGTGAAGCAATACAGCTCATGATTTTCATCCTTTTCCTCTTCTGTAATTTTTCTAAAATTAACTTGTACTATAATTGTATTAAATTAGCTTGCGCTATTTTAATTCTCTGCATAAACCCTACCAGTCTGACACCATATTAACTCTGTCCATATACCTTCCTTTATCACACCCTGAGGCTAGTTTCTCCTAACCATACCTCTTGATCACCAGGGTCAAGAGAATGTATTGGCACTACCAAAAATGCATAGGGAATTGTTGATAGTTGTGTACTCTTGGCCCACTATTGTTTCTCCTTTGATGATATTTCTAACTCTGATACCACTTGGTAAGAAGTTCAATTGTTTACTGATTGAAGTCATTTTGAGGGCTGCTTTTGCTTCCTTTTTGTGGCAACTGGTTTTTTCTTGTAGTTATTAGACTTCTCTTTTCTTCCCATTTTTCAAGAGATAATAGCTGGTCTGAACAAGTTAGATTGAGGCTGCTGTGATTGCATGCAGGGATTCATCTTAATGCTTCTTTTTAACTTGGTATTTTTTTACTTTCATTTTGTATTGATTTTGACCCCTGCTCCAACTAGTTGATGATCTGATAATATATAGTTGATTTTCAAATAACTTTTACATTGGTGATTAAGTTATAGACAATTTAATTTTTGTGCTTTTCGGTGTACATACCATTTAGTTCCTTTCCAACTTTTTTCTTAACAATAAATGAGTGTGAGTTTTCTAAGCCTGTGGCCCCTTTTGTTTTTAGATCCTGAATTATATTTTCCAACAAAATTTTTTGCTGTTTTTCAGTCGTGTCCAATGTTCCATGATCCCATTTTGGGGTTTTCTTGGCAAAGATGCTGGAATGGTTTGCTATTTCCTTCCTCCAGCTCATTTTACAGATAAAGAAACTGAGGAAAACAGGGTTAAGTGTTTTGCTCAGGGTCACACAGCTAGTAAGTGTTGAGGCCAGATTTGAACTCAGGAAGATGAGTCTTCCTGATTTCCAAGCCCAGTGCTCTATCCATTGCACTACCCAGCTGCTAAATTTCTCCACTACGTCATCCTTTCCAACAGACGCTTCTGCAAATAGTCCATTTATCTTTGTGGTGATCTGTTTGTGGCGATCAAGCACTGAAGGGGCGGATGATACTTCTTCCAGACCTTGGAGGTACAATGAAAACATGAAAATGAGTCCAACTCTTCATTCACTCCTCCAAGGAGAACCTGTGAACCATCCTCCCATTGTGTCAGCTACAACTCTACTGTGTCTTCTGGTTTCATGTATGGTGAAACTGTCAAGCCAGGTAGTTCTTCCACTAGTCTAAGATTGCACATTAAGAGTAGCAACACTTAAGGTTAATATTTGTAGATGGTTTGTGAATTATGTGATTCTAAGTATCTGCTAATTTGCTTTGTTTAACTCTGCAACTATGGAAGCAGCAAACATAGGCACAGGGGCCACTCTGCCAACTTCAATGGGCGCCAGAAGGTTGGCTCCCTGAAGGGCAACTGCTCTCTCCCCTTAGGGTCCTAGGGGTAGCCTCAAGTGGTTGGAACCTTGTTTTTCTAGTGCCCACAAGCCCCCAGATGTGAGTCTCTCTATGATAATTAGCTGTTATCAATTAGTCAGGGGCAGCTAGGTAGTGCAGTGGATAGAATTCAAATCTGGCCTCAGATACTTACTAGCTGTGTGACCCTGGGCAAGTCATTTAACCTGTTTGCCTTAGTTTCCTCATTTGTAAAATAAGCTGGAGAAGGAAATGGCGAACCACTCCAGTGTCTTTGCCGAGAAAACCCCTAAAGGGTTTTAGGAAGAGTTGGACATGACTGCAAAACAATTAAACTACAACATCAATTAGTCAACTAGACTTAGTTAGCTTTTAGAATAGGGGATTTAGGTCTAGTACCAAGAACAGTTAGCACAAAGCATCCCCCTTAACGTCTGTGACACACTCTCCTACCAGTACAGATAGAGTCCAGCAGAAAGTAGGAAGTAACGAGCTTCCACGCATTTTACTTACTTAATCAGAGCTAAGAGTTAACCACACACCCACCTGCTCTGTGTGGCGACTCTGATTGGGGTGCTGCTTTTGTGTAACAAGTACCGCTTAGACAGCAAGGTAGCTCAGTGGATAGAAGAGCATTGGGCCTGGAGTCAGGAAGACCTGCATTCAAATTTGACCTCAGATACCAACTAGCTTTGTGACCTTAGGCAAGTCACTTAACTACTATCTGCCTCAGTTGCCGCATCTATAAAATGAAGATGATAATAACAGCAATTAGCTTCTAGGGCAGGGATGGGGAAACCTGTGGCCACAAGGCCACATGTGGCCCTCTAGGTCCTCATGTGCGGCCCTTTGACTGAATCCAAACTTCACAGAACAAATACCATTAATAAAAGGATTTCTTTTATAAAACTTGGACTCAGTCAAAAGGCTGCACCCAAGGACCCAGAAGGCCACATGTAGCCTCGAGACCACAGGTTCCCTACATCAATGCTAGGGTTATTGCGAGGATCAAATGAGATAATATTTGTAAAGTGCTAGCACAGTGCAGGGGACATAGTAGGTACTATGTCAATGCTGGCTATTAGCAAATGCAGCTCAGTACAAGTGAGGTGAGAAAGGGGGAAAAGAAAACCCAGAGATGCAGCAATCATCCCCTCCTTGCCTTCCTGCAGCCTCAGAACATCAGCAGAATTCACCCAATCTAAAGTGAGGGAGAAAGCCCAGGTCAGCTGGAAACCACCGTGGGGCTGCTCCACAGAGCATGGGCATCTCAGCTGGGTCTATTTCTCTCTTTCTCTCACGCCTAACCTGCCTAGCAGGAACATTGCCCCCAGGGAGGAAGCTGAATGAGGCCTTTCCAAGAAAAGAAAGGCCACGTGGGTGAGGGGAGCAGCGTTCTACAATATCTGAGGTGTCGGTTGACTTGGACACATGTTTTCCTTGTGTGTTTTCCTCACTGTCATTGTGTTTTCCTAATATGAAAAAATGTCCCAAAGTAACAGGTGTCTGTGGTCAACTGAAATGCAGCAGCAATAGCACCATGAAGTCCTACACTGAACCAGCGCTGTGTGCGTTCTTCCCGGTGGCTCTCGAGCAGCCACACCTACTTCCTTTGGTTTCTGCAGCTCTACTGGGTTGCCCCAGTTACCACATGAGTACACTGGGCTCTGAAGGGACCAGCCCAGGCCCGTTGGAAGGGAAGGAGGCCCAAGGGGTGAGAAAGAACATGGAGCACAGGGTTAATTATGATTTGCCTTGGTGCATTCTCTCTTCGTTTGTCCCAAAAGATCTCTCGAGTCTAAAACAAATTCTTTTTGTGGCTACTGTGCAAAGCTCCCTTCTGTAAGGTAGGTGCTGAAAAATGTTGTTGACTAACTAATCACTGCTTTTGCCTTAAGCTGGTTTTCCATGCCTCCACCCAAAATTGATTACACAACACAAATAAAGGTGTGACTAACAGGTTTTTTCTTCTTCTAAAAAATCATGTAGACACACAGGAAAAAAAAATCCGTGCATATACATATGGATATGGATATACGTGTGTGTATATGTCTATGTATCCAGAACACTTCCAACCTTCTTAGAATTATGACAAGCATGCTCATGCTTGTTTGGTTTCATTCATTGTACCCTTCATAGGAATGCAATGGCCTGTTTTTTTTTTTTTAAATTAGAATGAAATCAAAGATTGTCTTGAGATGCTGGAGAAGAGTTTATGTAACACCCTTTGAGATCATTGGAGATCAGCAACAAAGATGGGCAATCCCTTATCTAGAATTGAGCACGCACAACTTTGTGTATATAAGTTTTGTCTAAAATCACACACACGTACAGATTTATTGAGGATCTGGAAGTACAAATCCATACAAGATTCAAATTCCACAGAGGTTAAACTATTGCTCATAAATAGACTTGGGCTTTTAAAATTGACATTCCAGCTGCAGAGTGATAAAACTGTCATCCCTCCTTAGTTTTTCTTGGAAACTTCTCCATTCCCTATTCACCTCTCCCTCTCCCTACCTCCCATCTTGGCCTTCTGAGCTACCCACTCAGAAAATTCATCTTTCTCTGATCTGAAAATACCTTGAGTTCTAAGCCATGGATCTGGAAGGAAGAAATCTTCTTAAGGTCCTTGCCCCATTCCCATATTCCAAATCCATGTAAGCGTTTGCTTAAATTGTCAGCAGCTGGGGGTGCCAACTAAAGATGAGTCATAACAGAAAGAACACTTTCTTTGGAGTCAGAGAAGCTGGGTTTAAATCTTGCCTCTGCCCTTTATTATTTGTGTGACGTTGGGCAAGTCATAACCTCTCTGGGCATCATTTTCATCTCCTCATATGTGTGAAATGAGGGGGTTGGTCTTAGCCTCAAAAGTCTCTTCTAACTTTAACTCTATAACTCAATGGGTATCTAGGGAGAGTTATAAATTAGGGGCAAATAGGGCAGTTAGGTGGTGCAGTATAGAGCACCAGGCTGGAAATCAGGAAGACCTGAGATCAAATTCAGCCTCAGACATGTACTAGTTGTGTGACCCTGGGCAAGTCACTTCACCTTGTTTGCCTCAGTTTCCTCATCTATATAATGAGCTGCAGAAGGAAATGGCAAACCACTCCAGTGTTTTTGCCAGGAAATCCCCAAATGAAGTCACAAAGAGTAGAGCATGACTGAAAAGACTGAACAATAACAACACCAAGAGTCATAGACACCTGAAGTGGAAATGTAGCTATTGCCCAAGCAGCTGCACCTATGTGCCCAGGTAGGTAGAGGGAGATAACTTATGTGGCAAAAACATTTCTTCAACACAGTAGGATCATAGGATCAGAGACTTAGAACTTAAAGGCTGTCAAAGTCAGCTCTTTCATTTCACAGATGCGGAAACAGAGGCTGAGAGATTTGTTGACTTGTCCGGGGTCTTTGTGTGTGTGATTAGTACCTTGGTCTTCTCGATTTCAAGTCTCATTACCTATCCACTACAACAGGTGAGGGGAATAATAGGTGTCCTCTTCTAACTATTTCTTTCCTTGTCTTACTCCCACCCCATCACTTGTTCTTGGGGCAACAGTAGCTATACCTCTGGTTAGACTATAACTCCCTACCTTGATTCTAGTAAAGAAATTAGGGATGATGTTGACTCTAATGTTACAATGAGATACTTGTGGTTTATACCCACGTAATGTTCATGAGCAGGACCCAGGAACTGTATCTTAAAGATGTTTCCTTCATGAGCATTGACTCTTTCCCTCTATCTTACTCATCATTGAATTCAGCCCCATTTATGCTGAATGTTTTTGTTCTTTCCATGGGAATTTTCCACCTGTTAAAAACACTCAGATATTTCTTATTGAAGGATTTTCTAAATATTTTGGTTCTTGCCTTTTGAGGTTTTCGCTGCATTTAGAGACTCATTTCTTTGCATTTACTCAGTTTCTTTCCCAGGGAACTCTAGCAGCCACAATAATGCCAGGAGCAAGATTTATAAAAGTCATACCAGAATAAAGACAACAATCAACTGCCCATTTCTTTGAACAGAGGGCAGCAAAGAAAAGGTCTATTAGGAAATCATCCTCAGGAATAAAAAATGGGGGGCATTTATTCTTTTTACAATCTTTATAAAGAGTTCCTTATCATCAGAAGGTGGGCTGGGGGGGGGGGATTTTTTTTTTAAAGTCACAGTAGTTCTCAAAGGAGCAACTGCTAAGTTTGTTGAGGGGATGTGATCAGTTCCAGTGAAGGGAGTGTCCATACCTGGTGAGATCATTGGAGTAGTGAAGGAAGTTGTTATACCAGAAGTATAACATATCTCTAATAGCCAAATAAGTGATCCCCCCCAGATTAATAGTATTTTGTTTTTTCCAATTACATATAGTTTTCAACATTCACTTTTATAAGATTTTGAGTTCAAATGTTTTTCTTCCTCCCTCCTGCCCCTCCCCCCTCCCCAAGATGGCATGCAATCTGATATAGGCTATACATGTGTGATCATATTAAACATATTTCCACATCAGTCATGTTGTGAAAGAAGAATCAAAACAAAAGGGAAAAACTATGAGAAAGTAAAACAAAAAACAACAAAAGAAAGAGTAAATAGTATGCTTTGATCTGCATTCAGACTCCATAGTTCTTTCTCTGGATATGGATACATTTTCCATCATGTGTCTTTTGGAATTGTCTTAGATCACTGCTTTGCTCAGAAAAGTTTGTCATCACCCAATGTGGCTGTTACTGTGTACAATGTTCTGGTTCTACTCACTTCACTCAGCATCAGTTCATGTAAGTCTTCCCAGGTTTTTCTGAAATCTGCCTGCTCACCATTTCTTATGGACTAACAGTATTCCATTACATTCATATACCACCACTTGTTCAGCCATTCTCCAGTTGATGGGCATTCCCTCAATTTCCAATTCTTTGCCACCACAAAAAGAGCTGCAATAAATATTTTTGTACAGGTGGGTCCTTTTCTCATTTTTATGATCTCTTTGGGATACAAACCTAGTATTAGTATTGCTGAATCAAAGGGTATGTACAGTTTTATAGCCCTTTGGCCATAGTTCCAAACTGCTCTCCAGAATGCAAGCAGATGATCTTAAGATGGCAAGCTAGAGTAGAAGATAACCATCCCTATCAGTGTTCTCTGATGGCTGAACTTCTATTACTAAGCCTATTTGTTTAGCACTGTTCTGTCAGTCAACACACATTTATTAAGCACTTACTATGTGCCAAGAACTGTGTTAAGAGATGGGAATACAAATTTAAGCAGAAAGACAGTCTTTGCCCTCAAGAAGCTTGCATTCTAATAGGGAATAATATCAAGTGAAAGGAAGCTGAACATGGAGAGGGTGAGACTAAGGTATCAGCTGATGGGGTCACAGAATGGTAGAATGTCTTTCAGCTGGGTTCCCTTTGTCTTTCTGACTACTAGGCTATGTCTATAGTCTTCTCATTGAGGGTAGTCATGGACCACATTTTTAGTCTTCTCTCCCTCTTTGCTGTCAGATTGTCATTTGTCAGTTCATCCCTGAATAGCCTTGAAGTAGCCCCACTTGCCACTGCTAATTTGCTGCTTCTAAGCTGTGTTTCTTACCTATTCCCAAGGCCAGCTATGATTTTAGAAACCAGATAAGCAAACTTGTTAGGGTGGTATGTGTGAAATGAATGAATAAAACAAAGAAGCAAAACTCCTTAGATTTATCTGTATATAGAGAAATTAGTCCTGGATCAAACCCCTATATAGGATGTAATCACCAGAAGTAAGAGATAGATAAAAAGGTATTAAACTAAGTTTAAAGATTATGTCTGTGAAGTTACTAGGTGGCACAGTGTATGGAGTGCCAGGTCTGGAGTCAGGAAGACTCATCTTCGTGGATTCAAATCTGGCCTGAGATGCTTACTAGCTATGTGACTATGGGCAAGTCACTTAAGCCTGATTATCTCAGTTTCCTTATCTGTAAAATGAGCTGGAGGAGGAAATGGCAAACCACGCCAGTATCTTTGCCAAGAAAACCTCAAATGGGGTCATGAAGAGTTGGATAGGACTGAAAAATGACTGGACAACAATAAGATTATGTCTACACCCTTAATCCCTTGAGAAAGTGTGTGTGTGTGTGTGTGTGTGTGTGTGTGTGTGTGTGTTCGAGTAGGAGAACAGCTTTGGGAGTAGAAGCTTTGAGCTATCTGAGTGTATGTGCAAGGGTGGTTGAAATGGGATTTTCTTTCCTCCTCTTTCTCCTCCCCTACCTGCTTTGATATTTTGCATGAACTTCTTAACCAGTAGTGCATGACACACCTCATGCAGCAGATGGTAGATTGAGGCCGATCTGAGACAAATCGAGCAGGAAGCTGAGACACACTCTCACTATAGACATAGACAGAGGAGCAAAATTCTACATAGGAAGCAACTTTAAGGAGTGAGACTACTGATGGGAGAGAAAAAAGTCAACTATGTATTCCAGTGAATTAGCCCTGGCAGTTGAGGGTGGAGTTGCAGAGAGAAACAGATCCAGGGAGCCCAGCTGAGTAACCTGGCCAGCAGAGACATTGCTAGGGGTGGATGGGAGGTAGGTATGGTGGCAGTGGTGGAGGAAACAGCATGAAAGACTTCTACAAGAGAGAAGGACATTGGGTTGCTATGGCACAAGAAAAGTTGACTGAATTCATTCCCCTTGTGTGCACCTCACTGGAACTGTACTCTAAGTTTGTGGTCATTCTTCCCATGAATACTCTGTGTATTGGGGGAGTGTGCACCCAGGTTTAAGGGAGGGAAGTTTTTTGTGGCTACGTTCTTATCATGCCATCTTAGTAAATGCCTTTGCTTTAAGTTCTTATGTCTACTGGTTGACTGCTAAGAGGAAGCTCAGTGGTGGGGGCTTATTAACTATAGTTTTAGTAGTGTAAGCTCACAGGGTATACTAGAACTTGAGAATAGCAGCTCCTCTCTGGGGACCTAACTGGTGCTTATGAGCACTAGCTGGGGGGAGTATTCTCCAAGTGGGTGTTATTTATGGCTTGGCTTTATTTCATGTAAACCTCAGAGGGGCCCTGTATGCCTATGCAGTAAACCTATAGGTATTTTCTTCTGTTTTATATATGATGCTTAGAGAGGTTCAGTGACTTGCTCAAGATCATACAATCAGGTGGGAGAGCTAGGACTAAAACCTAGGTTTTCAGATCCTTAATTCTATGAATAAAATATATGTTCTTTGATAATATTAATAGCTAACATTTAAAAAGTACTTTAAAGTCTGAAAAGCATTTTATGTATATTATGTAATTTGAACCTTACAACAGACCTGTGAAGCAGGCATTTATAGGCATTATTATTCCCATTGCATAGTTAAAGAAACTGAGGATTAGAAAAAACAAGTGGTTTGCTTGTGGTCACACAGATATTAAGTATTGGAGGCAGATTTGAACCCAGGACTTCCTGGCATCAAGCCTAGGACTGTATTTACTATATAATACCATTTCTGAAAGACTTTATAACAGCTCTTTTGACTATTTTGAGGCCCCCTTTTACTTACTTCCTGGCTCAGCCATTTTTCAGATAGATAAGTGTGATATGGTTGTATATGAGAGGTATTACTGAAAATAGAGTATGTTATGAGTATACATTTTTCCAAAAAAAAAAAAAAATAAAAGCGATCATTTTATTGAAATCAGTGCATGTCTTGAAAATGTGGACTGGTTTCCATGTGGGTTCTAGACTGCATTGGTTCTCTAGTGAGTATCTTCTGCACCCTAGGAAGAAGCCTCAGGGAACATTTTTCAGCGAGCAGTCAGAATGCTGGGTGGCCCGACTGAGGTGCGGGCAGTGAATCCCTTTGCCTCATGTTTCTGTGAGCAGAACTGGCCCCAGGTGAGGAATGTGGCAGCCCAGCACACAGCTCCTCCTCCTTCAAAGATCCCCAGCTACTTCACCTTTGACCAGACTCAGAGGGCATCATAAAACAAAATCCCTCCTCGATCATCAGGCTTATTGTGGGGGAGAGTCTGCTGACGACATAAAAATGAACATGCTCTGGGGTACTCCTCCTCCCACCCCCAATCACAGTAATCTAAGTATCTCAGTCTCAACTTGCAATGTTCTTCCTTCTTTTCTAGGATTCCATCAGAACACCCTACACTTCTGATAGCAAGTGCCCTCACTCTCCTTATTTCTCCCCATTTTTCTTCTTTAATGGTCTTCTCTTCTAAGTGACTCAGCCTGTGAAAGAGCCTTATCCACAGCCACACGCAGACAACCTTGGGGATTTATGCCTTCAGTATAACCACTGGACCTCTCTATAGCTGTACTGAAGGGCTTAACTATTTCCTACTCCTCCAATAGAGCAGGATCATGGGATCATAGATTTTTAGCTAGAAGGGACATCATATATTACCTAGTCCACCCTTCCAATTCTATCCCTCTTCTCCTGGGGAAACTGAGGCCCTAAAATTAAGTGACATGCTCAAGATCATACAGATGGTAAGTTGCAAAATTTGCATTGGAGCATTTGAAATTTGAGAGTATCCCCAGTTCTTAGCACAGTGCTGGACATATAGTAGGCACTTGGTAAATGTTTACTAATTGGTTAATCGTACATGGGTACACTGACACCAATTCTGCCCTCTTTCTACTCTACCATTGGACTTCTCTAAACAGTAAATATTATTCTGTTTGCATTTTTTAAAAACTGAATTTGCTATTTAAATGGTATCAGGAATGCCCAAGGAGGAAACTCCTTCTACTAGTGTAGTTTGGCACCTTCTCTGAAACTTGAAGCTTTAGACAGTTGCCTGGGGGCCACTAGGAAGTTAAATTACTTGTCCAGGGTCAATAGGTCAGTATGCATCAGAGGAGGGGGTGGAACCCAGGTCTTCCTGACCGGAAAATTATGCCTTATTGTCTAATTCTATATATGCAAACATTAAAACATGCAGGTCAAATTAAAACGACTCTGAGGTACCACATCACACATGTCAGATTGGCTAACATGACAAAACAGGAAAGTGACAATTATTGGAGAAGATGTGGGAAAATTGGAGTAGTAACACATTGTTGGTGGAATTGAACTGATCCAACCATTCTGGAGAGCAATTTGGAACTATGGCCAAAGGGCTTTAAAAATGAGCATACCCTTTTATCCAACAATACCACTATTGGGTCTGTATCCCAAAGAGATCATAAAAAAGGGAAAAGGATCCACATGTACAAAAATATTTATAGCAGCTCTTTTTGTGGATTGGAAATTGAGGGGATGCCCATCAATTGGGGAATGGCTGAACAAGTCACGGTATATGAATGTAGTGGAATACTGTTGTTCCATAAGAAATGGTGAGTAGGCAGATTTCAGAAAAACCTGGGAAGACTTACATGAACTGATGCTGAGCGAAGTGAGTAGAACCAGGAGAACATTGTACACAGTAACAGCCACATGGGTGATGACGAACTTTATTAGACTTGGCCCTTCTGAGCAATTCAATGATCTAAGACAATTCCAAAAGACACATGATGGAAAATGTATCCATATCCAGAGAAAGAACTATGGAGTCTGAATGCAGATCGAAGCATACTATTTTCTCTTTCTTTTGTTGTTTTTTATTTTTTCTTTCTCATAGCTTTTCCCTTTTGTTCTGTTTCTTTTTTCACGACTTGACTAATGTGGAAATATGTTTAACGTGATCATACATGTATAGTCAGATTGCATGCCATCTTGAAGAGGGAGGATGGAGGTGGGGGAATTTAGAACTCAAAATCTTATAAAAGTGAATGTTGAAAACTAAAAATAAATAAACAGAACTTTAAAACCATGCAGGTGTATTTTAGCTTACATAGTTGATATGTTCCTGAATTAAATCACATTTAAAGAGGGGGAGTCCGCTATTTAAAGGAATCCTAGGTGAATCCTTCTGTAAAGTGAGGCATCTTTCATACGGTGAATCATCCTTTCCTTTGTATCATTTTTGTAAGTTCAGCTTTTTGTATATTAGGTTAACTTGAAACAGAGGCAAGCTTATATAAGATGATCCTCTCAAGGCTGCATATTTATCCTGAGCTAGGGAATAAAAAGACCCTGGCAGAATATGAAGAAAAGAATCATTATCTCCTCTCACTTCTGTAGAGAAGGATCGTGGGCTCAGCAGAAGGAACCTCACAATACACTCTGCTGGATGAATTGCTATTTTTCTTTGCATTTCTTTGTACCTGGGCACAAAGGCTCCATACAGTACTTGTTCCGATTCAATTTAATGAGCATTTATGAGGTGCCTCCTATGTGTCAGGAACTTTACTAGGTCCTGGGCGCACAAGGACTACGAATAAAGCCCGGCCCTCAGAGAGCTTTCATTGTACTAGAGGAAAAAAACAAACACACATGTACACCAATAAGCCAATACAAACTATATATGAAGTGAACACAAAATAATTTGTGGGGCTAGAGTAGGGAATGATCACAACTGGATGATCAAAAAAGAATTTCTGTAGGACATGTCTAAAGGCACTTGAATTGAGCCTTGCAGGAAGCTAGGGATTCCCGAAGGTGAAAATTCTACCTGGAGGATAGCTTGTGCAAGGAAACTGAGTCACAAAATAGGCATTTAGATTGTTAAGGATTAGACCAATTACTCATTGCTCCTCTGACTCCCATAGAGGTTGGTCATTTTCAATCATTACCCTATTTGTCACCATCAAAAACCATTTATTGTGCTAGCGTGTCAGGGGATTCTGCCAGCCACTGTACAGGAAGGAGTTAGCAGAGGATTTCATCTCCTAGAGCTTACCGCTCCAGACAGACCTCATTGATCATCAACTAAATACAGACCACTGAAGGACATTAAATGTGTGATAAAAATGAGCCTCCACTACACTTGTGACTTCTCAATGGAGTCACTGTTCATCTTTTCTCTCTCATCCTGAGTCAAAGATATAGAGTTAACCCTTCCACATTATGGGGCTTAGGGGTATAGTGCCATTGCAAGCTGGAAAATCCATGTAAATTTTTTTGGCCCTCCTTTTGTACCAGAGAAGAAATCTGAATTATTAAATATATTGATATTATACAACTCTCTCTCTCTCTATATATATATGTACATATACACATATATGTATATTACATATATATGTATATATATAATGCATTTCTGAGTTTCTAAACTTTTTCCATGTTGTCTGTTGGCCTTCATGTGTTGTCTGCAGCTTCTGTAAAACTACCCAAAACTTCTCATTTAATTTCTTATGCCAACCTGTGATAGATGGAAACCTTGAAGGGGAAAGATTGTTTCTCCTATAGAGATTCAAACCTTTTCCTAAGTATCAACCCGCAAAAGACATGCTGACTATACATAAGAAACACAAGCAAAATTGACATAAAAACGTAAACAAGCAGCAGTAATAACATAATTGCTATTACATATTCTCTAGGGAGGTTAATACTTAAAACGTGACAATATGATACAGTTTGCAGACTTGCTGAATAGGTATTTCTCATTTTATTTCAGGTCTGAACTGTACAGACAATTCCGTCCAGGTCTTCTGGCAAGCCAGGCCAGGGCTTGGGTATGTCTATCTTACTATTCATGGTCATTTTGATCTGTGGACATAAGAGACACTTGTCTAGTTCAGCCAAGGACCCAGACACTCCCAAGGTGGCCTGCAAGACTGAACATGTCCACTTTAGGATTGCTGGTTTGTCACCCATGCTTAGAGAAAGAAACACATAGTAGAAAAGACTATGAGGGGTTCCAAAGCCTGCCAGGCTCAATTCTCCTAAACTAACTGAGCTCCTAGTCTAGTTACCCCTTGGGACCAATCACCATGCTGCTGGTGCGGAGAAGGACACACCTCTCCTCGTGAGAAGTCTCAAGTTATTTGATGTCTGTCACCTGGAGAGTTAGAAGAAAAGAGAGATAAAGGACAGAATCATTCCTGGCTTAGTAGGCAATCTGATCTGACTTATTTTTGATGTCACAATCTCTTCCCCTCAACAGCTGCTGTAGGGTGGAAGAACAAGGGATGACTCAGGGCTTACTGTGTTATTCCCAACTGAAAAATCCTTTCTTTGTTAAGCCACATATTTCCCCAGGAGTGTGCATGAACCCTCCAGGCTTATCCTCATGGATGCTCCATGGGGGTTCAACCCCCAATACCTATGGGAAAACCACAGGGCTAGATTCCTAGGGGAAACAACTCAGTGACTACATTTTAAAATGTTATGTTGGCAAAATCTGTGGGAGACAAACACAAGTTGTCCAAATGGATGAAATAATGCTTCTCTTCAAGATTCCAGATTGCCAATACCTACTCCTTTGGGTAGTTAGATAGTTGGCCAAACTAATTGCACCATTCTCTTGTACAAGTTCTTTCATTCATAAAATAAGGGGAATGAACCATATGGTTTTTGGGGCATCTTCTGTCTGTAAGTCTTGTGATTCTGTGCAATCTTATGAAACTAGAAGGTAGAATAATCTCTATTGTGGTTATAAGAACAGTGGTAGGTCTACTGATTATGTGGAAAGCAGTGTACATCCTCTTCCTCTTAAGTGCCCCTCTCCATTCCTTTTCTCTCATCTAACAGCAAGGCTCTATGTATTGGGTGTCATCTAGCCTTCACTCTGTGCCAAACTTCTTACCCTTGAAGGTAAAGTTCAATTGATGTGCCCTGGGGTCCCATGGTCACTTGGGTTGGTATCCAGCTGGAAACAGTCACTAATAAAATTAATTTGTACTATGAGAGGTTTAATTGCCTTGACTCCACAGATGCTGTCAACACCAATCATGAGTTAAATTCACTTTTCTGGACATTTTATCCTTTGAGTTTCCCTATTGCATTTGTTTCTTGGGATATGTCATCTATGATCTCACTGGCTACTCTGAGGAGTTGCATTTTCTTTCTCTGCCCTTACATGTTCTCTCTTGAAACTCTGCTTTTTTGTCTGTCCCAACTGTGCATGGAGTGATTCCTAGAACTGTTTCTGTGGTTGATGCTTTGTTGAATTAGTCATTTTCTGCTTGCAAGTGTAGACCATGGCAAAAATGAATAAATGAGTGTCTAAGTTTCCTGTGTCCAATACTTCCTTCTTCTATATCAACTCCATGTATAATGGGGACGATGGGATCTTATTTCCTTCCAAAACCAGCTAGAGCACCAACTAGTCTTTGAAAGTCTCAAGATTGTTTTTCTTAGTGTTTCTGAATTGGCAGAAAGAGTCATCCGTGCTTAACACCTGAAATAGATGTTACCAGCAGATTTAACTACAGCAGTGGGATGTTGCACAAAGTATGTTGGAATGGGAGTTGGAGCTGGAGATAGGAAACTTAGATTTGAACCTCATCACTATGTTTACCTGGATGACCATAGTTAATTCACTTAATTTCTCAGCTTCAACTTCCTTATCAATTAAATAAGAGTAGTCATGCTACTTACCTCATAGGTTTGTTGTCAGGAAAATGTCATGTAACTTATGGTTATCTGGCTAGGAAGCAATTTTGACAAAAAGAGAAACAACCATAACTTTATTTAAATATAAGTGTAATAGAGGTGTGTGTTGGGAGCAGGGGTTGTTTGGTTGTTGTTGTTATTGTTCAGTAATGTCTGATTCTTTGTGATCCTGTAACATTTGGGGTTTTCTTGGCAAAGATATTGGAGTGGTTTTGCCATTTCCTTCTCCAGGCTGTTTTTCAGATGAGGAAACTGAGGCAAACAAGGTTAAGTGACTTGCCCAGGGTCGCACAGCTAGTAAGTGTCTGAAGCCAGATTTGAACTTGTGAAGATGAGTTTTTCTGATTCCAGGCCCACCACTCTATATACTGTGCCATCTAGTTGCCCAGCTGTTTGGCATCAGACTAGATACAGCGCTGCATCTACGCCTGAAGTCAATTACATCCTTGCTCTCCAGGCTTGTTTCCTTGCTTGTGGCCAGGTTCATAGATAGTCTAGTGGATATATTCTGTAGTCTATTGGAAATTATCCCAAGTACAAAACTCTCTTTAGCTTGAGCCTCCATTTTTTTCCATGAGCTCCCTTCAGTCATGACCACCTTAATCATAGGATTTGATAATTCAATGTCAATGGCCATGTACCAAATAGCATAGAAAACAAAGAATGGCAGGCTGGGGATATTTTGTTCCTCCCCTTTCCCCCTCTTCTCCCAGAGGGGCAATGGAAAAGAAAGTGATTGGGAAGGTGAAGGAAAAAGGAGCTTCTCCCGACACAATGCACTGGGCAAACAGGGGCAGAAGAAGGCTATAGACTGGACTGTTACTGTTAAAGCTGCTACTTCAGCCTGAACTGATTTTCTGTGTCTCTGATGGGTTTGTTTGCTCTCTGGATGGCTCCAGACTGCTCCTGGTCCAGTTAGCACCTCTTATCTTCTCCTAATCTCATTGCCTTTATTTTACCCTATGTTGTTGTTCAGTTGTTTCAGTCATGTTCAATTCTTTGTGACCCCAATTGGGGTTCTCCTGGCAAAGATACTAGAGTGCTTTGCCATTTCCTTCTCTGGCTCATTTTAGAGATGAGGAAACTGAGACAAACAGGGTTAAATGACTTGCTCAGAGTCACACAGCTAGTAAGTGCGTGAGGCTGAATTTGAACTTGGGTCTTCCTGATTCCAGACCTGGTGCTCTATCCACTGTGCCACCTAGCTGTTCTTATTTTTATTTTATTTTCCCCTACCCACAACCCATGGAGAATCATATCCTTGCTCTTTGTTTCTTGGCACATGGCAGGACAGGCATGGAGAGTCCTGAAGCAACTTGCTTTCCTTCTTCTTTAACACCTCTTCACCTGATTGTTCTCCCACCAAAAAAGGCCTGAGTACTAGTCTCTTCTAGGCTAAAGAGCTAGAACCTGGAGACCTAAGAAAATCTGGATCTTCACACATTCCAATTCATCAAGTCTTTGCACCTTTTGGCCCTCCAAAGCCTATATGCCCTTTGGTGCTCCAGAGTTCCCTATGATCCTCTGAAGTGCTTCCTGGGTCTTGGAAAACTCAGGCTAAATAAGCAAGAGAAATATTTGGTTCCTAATCCAAGTGTTAATTCTTTTGGGTTCTGGTGGCTTTGCATTGTACCCAAGACAGATTATAGAAAGTGCTCTGGTGACCTTGACAAAAGGCAGGTAACATCAGCAAGTCATGACCCTTAAAATACTCAAGGACATATCAAAAACACATATCAGTATTTCTACTTAGGTATTAGAATAATGTTTCAAATTTAACTTGGAAAAATCCCAAGGTCTTTGCCCTAACTGTGTCAGGTTCCATATCTACTTTTACTTGAATTGAAGGGCAGGTATGAAGACTGGCAGCTCTACTCAAATGATGTTATGATGAAATGGAATACCCAGGGTTCAATGCTGACTTCAGACTGCCTAGGGCCTTGGCAATTGTTGCATCAGAGGATTTAGAGCTGCAAGAGACCTTAGAGATTTCTAAGAATGAAGTTTTACATTTCATTTTATAGAATGAGAGCAGTGAGAAGTTATGTGACTTATTCAAGATCACAAAGGTAAAGAAGGAGTTGAGTTAGAATTTGAATCCAGATCTTCTGACATCAGATCTAGTGTTCTTCCCATTATACCAGGAATTCTCTGAGGTTGTCTTAGCCACTGTGAGAAACAAACATAAATGACTCTGGCATTAAGCTTCTCACCCTGAGTCCTGAGTTTTTATCTCCTTGCCTGTCTCCCTTCAAGTTTCACCTAAAATCTCACCTTCTATAGGGAGCCTTTCCTAATCCCTCTTAATTCTAATGCCTTTCCTTTTTTGATTATTTCCAATTTATTTTATATATAGCTTGTTTATACATAGTTATTTACATGTTGTCTCCCCCATTAGACTGTTCCTCAAGGGCAAGGAGTGTGTTTTACTTTTCTTTGTATCCCCAACACTTAGCACAGTGCCTGACAC
The DNA here is from genome assembly GCF_900497805.2 of Vombatus ursinus. Classification (NCBI taxonomy): domain Eukaryota; kingdom Metazoa; phylum Chordata; class Mammalia; order Diprotodontia; family Vombatidae; genus Vombatus; species Vombatus ursinus. Next base: position 38,521,528 of record NW_020954590.1, on the reverse strand, counting down.
ATAGTAGGAGCTTCATAGATTCTTATTGACTGACTGGGGTAAACAATTTCTATCACATAATGTCTCTTCACAGCAGACCTCACAAACAGGGGAGCAGTGTCGTTAAATATGACTACTGACTCTTCATGGACCACTACATTGATAGAGTGGGAAAGTGACCTTAGGGACCATATACTCTAGCTTCTTCATTTTCCAGGTGAGGAAATGGAGGCCTAGACAGGTAAGTTGAGGAAGGAATTCTGATGCACTGGAAAAACTGCTGGATTTGGAGTCCTAGCTCTGCCAACAACTACCTATGTGACCTTTAGAAAGTTACATAAACTCTCAGGGCCCAAGTTTTCTCATTTGTAAAATGACAGGGTTGTTGACCCCCTTGAAGGACCCTTCCAGCTCTAAGTCTGTGATCCTATGAGGTCACATCTTTTAGGTTACATAGGTTAGTTAATATCAGTGCTGGTTTAAAAACTCAAGTCTCCCAATACCTAGCACAGTGTTCTTTTTACCACACCACACGGCCTCTCATTTTGACCATGGTGAGGGCCATTTCCGTACTAGATGAGTTCTTAAATTTTAAAATTAAGTTGATGGCATTACTGGCTCAAGATCAGCAAAATAAAACCCCCCTTTCCACAAGGAAATCAAACATGCCTAACACGTCCTCCCCCAAAAGACTTATTTATGGCTTTCTTTTCAGAATTCTTTCCTTTGGTTTGGTTAAGACATGCTTAGGGTTCTTTGAAGTGGGCTAGACATGTTTTTTGCATGTGTGCGCAGCTGTTTCACTCTGTAGAGTTGGTATAGAAAAACCACTTTTTTTTCATATGAATTATAGTCATTGAAATGGAGGGTTGTGTATAGGAACTTAGATTCCTTGGTTGTTAGAGTTGGAAAGGCCTTGAGATACTATGAAGTCCAATTTGTCCAATCTTTTATTTGGCAGGTGAGGAAACTGAGGTCCAGAGCTTCTGGGAAGTGACCTACTCAAGGCTATACTATATTGTATCATTGTATGTATAAAGTGGTTATATTATACACTTGTTATCAGAAAGCTGTCCAAAATAGGTGCTTCCATTTTCTCTCACTCTCTTCGTAACCTCCTACAATCCAGCTTTTCTGATCTCTTCATTCCATAGAAACTGGTCTCTCCAAAGTTACTAATGGCCTCTTAATTGTCAAATCTAATGGCCTTTTCTCAGTCTTCATTCTTCTTGACTTCTCTGCAGCCTTTGATACTGTTGGTCACCCTCTTTTCTTTGATTCTTTCTCCTCTTTAGGTTTTTTTGGGAGACCACTCCTCAGTGTCCTTTATTGGATCCTCATCCAGTAACTGTAGGTATCCCATACAGCTCTGTCTCAGGTCCTTTTCCCTTTATACTATGTCACTTGGTGATCTTATCAACTCTCAAGGATTTAGTTATCATGTCTATATTGATGATTCTCAATCTACCTATCCTACCCTAATCTCACTACTGACTTCTAATCTTGCATCTCCAACTGTCTTTCAGACATCTTAACTCAGCATGTCCAAAACTGAACTCATCATCTTTTCCCCAAACTTCCTCCCGACTGCAAACATTCCCTATTACTGTAAAAAGCACCATCATCCTCCCCATGCCCCAGGCTGGCAACCTAGGTGTCATCCTTGATTCTTCATTATCTCTCACCTCCTTCCCCCCATATCCAATCTGTCATGAAGGCCTGTGGACTTCTCCTTTGCAGCATCTCTTGAATACATCCCATTTACTGAATGAAGTGGAAACTGCCATCATCCTGGGGCAGGCTCTCACAACTTCACATTTGGATTATGGCAACAACCTGCTGCTGGGTCTGCCTGCCTCAAGTCTCTCCCACCCCAATCCATCTTTTATTCAGTTGCCAAAGTGACTTTTCCGAAGTGTAGTTCTGACCGTGTCACCCTCCTACTCAATAAACTCTAATAGTCCCTATCACCTCCAGGATCAAATACAATATTCTCTATTTTGCATTCAATGCCCCTTCATAACTCACTACTCTACACTTCACCTCTACTCCCACCTTTCTAGTCTTCTTACATCTTATTCCCCACCACATACTCTTTGATACAGTGATGCTGACCTCCTTGCTATCCCAGGAATCAGACATATCTTAGCTCTGGACATTCTTTCTTGCTGCCTCTCCATGCCTGGAATGTTCTCCCTCCTCATCTTTGCCTCCTGGCTTTCCTGGTTTTCTTCAAGTCCCACCTAGAATCCTATATTCTATAGGGAGCCTTTCCCAACCTCTCTTAATCCTAGTGCCTTCCCTCTGTTAATCATTTCGTATTTATGCTGTATATAGTTTCTTTGAGCATATTTGTTTACTTTCTATCTCCCCTACTAGATTGTGAGCTCCTTGAGGGCAAGTGCTGCCTTTTGCCTCTTTTCATATCCCCAGTGCTTAGCAGAATGCCTAGCACATAATAGGCACTTAATAAATGCTTATTGACCGACATCTCTTTTTTTTATATGTACATCTTACCTCTATATTAGATTGTAAGCCCCTTATAGGCTGAGTCTTTGTGTCATATTAGGCTCACAGTACTTTTGTATTTAAAAGATTGGTGATTTCATTGGTGTGACATCCCTCTATGATGGAGATTACACCCTCTCTATTCCTTATTGGATAGTCATTCTGAGATACTATGGCCAACAATATTTATCACCTGGTGTCCAGTCTTCTGTTGATAAGATTCTCCAAACCTGAACTTTGCTCGTTTTGTCTTTGAATAACAGACACAGTCCTTTTGCTTTTCACAGTCCATCCAAAGTCAATGAAGTCTTTTTTCACTTGGGTGGATCTGCCAGAAAGGGCTTCAGTGATATTGCCTTCAAGAATCCAGGACCCCCTCTATATAAGAATGAATCAGAAACAGTCCTATCGAGCTCCTAGAAAAACCTCAGATGACTAGAGATCAGTTCCACCACACAGGCCATCAGCCTTTTTAGGTTACTTTTGAAAAAAGTGTTTTTCAGTTCATCCCCAATTCAACTCAATTCAAATCAATAAATATTTATTGACTACCTGTTATGGGCAAGGAACTACACTTGTGGAAGTGGTATTAATAACATATAGTCCCTTTCCTCATGGAAGTTATAATCTCAATGGTCCATTGAGATGCTATTTCTTTTAATTTTTATTTACATATTTTGTTTTTATATTATTTTGATATCTGAATATAACCTTCCTCCCTCACCTACCCAATGAACCATCTCTTGTAATAAGAGATAAAAGAAAAAGGGAAAAAAAAGTAATCCAGTAAAACAAGGGATATACTTGAGTCAGCTTGTACTGGCTTATGAGCTGAGTGTTAAATTTTCAGCGTAATCATTTATACTTTAGAAATTGGCAAATTCTACATACTAATCAGGGCTTGATTTATTGTTTTGTGGATTTTCTAGACAAATAATAGGAAAAATGTTAATAACACAGTTTAAACTTAAGATTGTGTCTTGTGAACATTTCTCTCTCTCAGAGAACTGTTGTTAAACATTTACCAGCACACCACTGAGTAAAACTAACTGAAAGTAACTATTACTTTCACATACATGAACAGAAAGGGGTAGAAAAAAGAATGTTTGTATAAGGAAAAATGATAGAACACATTTGTAAAACAACATGGCCTTCCAGATAAACTATGGAGGAGAAAAACAGTCCTGCCCCTCAGATGAAGGTACTGAGAAGACCTGTTTGAAGGTATAGGGATGGCTGAGGTAATCATGACAACAACAGGGCATTGTGGTCCATTAACTCATTTGCATGTGACTGTTTTTAGAGTTTTGAAGTTTTTGACAAAATTCTAAATCAAATAACAGTTTGGTGACTATGGGAAAGTTACATAAGGACTGTTGGATTCATACCTGACAAAAATTGATTTCTTGACTTTTACCTCATAAGATAAAGATGAGTCACTGACCACCAGGAGGCCCTGATTTGAGGCATTGATGGGTTGAGAAATCAGCAGGAGTCACCATAAATTAGGGAAAGAAGATATAGAAGGGTTCCTGCTGAGAGAGCTGATCCTTCAGTTACTTTTTTTTGGGGGGGGGGAACTTGATTATTAGGAAATGCTGCTTTGCTGATTGGTTGAAGAAAGTCTGGAACGCCTCATGCTGCAGGCTCATTGGCTGAGAACTGAATCCTGCATCTGCGTGAAAGGTTATTGAGTTTATTGCTCTCACTCTCTGGTTCCCTGTAGTCTGAGAGAAAGGAAACATCTCCGGGATGCCAGTGCTTCCTTCCACTGTTCTCAAGCTTGAGAAGGGGCAAGTCGGGTTTTACATCTGTTTTGCTGGGGGCTCTAAGCCAGAAGAGGCTTAGGGATGATAAGGCAAAGCAAAATTCACTATTTCCAGATCAGAGGGGGGCTTGGCAGTTCTTTGGCTTAAGGGAACTAACTACTTGTCACTTAAGATTGTAGCTTTGTTTCAGCATCCTTTTGCCAGTGTCTGGGAGCAAAAAGTGGGAGCCACCGCTTCATGGGCTGGAGAGCAGAAGAGAGTGGATTTCCCTGCAGGAGAGTGGTGAGGACCAAATAGGGAGCAGCTGGGAGAAAAGAGACAGCAAAGCTTGCAGTCTAGAGTTGTGAATTGCTGCCCTAAAATGCTGCTGCACTGGGAAGATGGGTGTCCCCATCCGTGTACCTCCAGCTAGTTTTCTAAAAACATATGCCCATTTTCCTCCATGGACGCTCCTATTTTAGTGGGAAAGGGTGAGCCATATTTATGCGTGAATTGGGATATTTGATTATTCCTTATTTTTCCTTCTGAATAAATGTTATGATTGTTCCTATTTTTGCTTGCTGTTGAGTAAATGAGGCAGCTAGGTGGTACATTGAATGGATCGAAGGTTCTGAAGACAAGAAGACCTCAGTTCAAATGTGGTCTGAGCCACTAAGGTAGCTGCGTGACCCGGAGCAAGTTATTATTTTTTTCATGAATGTATTTTATATTTATGGAATAAAACAAGCATTTCCATAACATAGTATAATAAAAAAGTTGATTGCACACAAAACTGCAAATCTATTATATATTACTTGCTATTCCTTTTTCGTGTGTTTGTTTGTTGTTTTGCTATGAGGCAATTGGGATTAAGTGACTTGCCGAGGGTCACACAGCCAGTGAGTGTGAGGTGTCTGAGGCCGAATTTGAACTCAGGCCCTCCTGACTTCAGTGCTCTAACCTCTGAGCCACCTAGCTGCCCCTTATTACTTTTAAATATATAATAAAGTTATTATGTAAATTTCTTTTTTCCTTCCCTCACGCCCCCCACCCCCGTGGCTACCATTAGACACAAATAGTTTATGTGTGTGTGTGTGTATATGTAAAATTGTTATATACATTTTTATCAGTTATTTCTTTGAATGCAGATAACGTCTTTCTTCATTTGTCTTTTATAGTTAATTTGGGTATGTATAATGGTCAAAATGACTTATTTGCTTAAAGTCATTCTTAAAACAATATTGCTGCTACTGTGTACAATGCTGTCTTGGTTCTACTCATTCATTCTTCATTATTTCCTCATCCTTCATTATTGCCCTCACAATCATAATTCCACAATTGCAAATTGGGATAAGAACAGCACCTACTTTACAGCGTTGTTGTGAAGATCAAATGAGATAATATTTGTAAAGTGCTTAGCACAGTGCATGGCACATAATAGGTACTATAAAAATGCTTATTCCCTTTTCTTCCCCCTGTTCTCTCTGGGATTGCCAACCTATTGGGGGGGAAATGGAGAGTTGAAAAACCATATTGCAAATGTAACAGTACTTTCCCTTTAGCACCAATCCAAAAATATCAATGGAATTCTTGGGGAAGGGAACACTATAATTATGCAATTATTATAATTATTAATGAAACTAATTATTGTTTAATAATGCCAATGGGTGTAAGTCTCCAAGGAAATTGTTTTGGAAAGCATTCTATGGTGGATCAAACTTGAGACCTCAAAACAAGATCTCAGGATCATAGATTTAGAACTAGAAAGGACCTCAGAAATCATTGAGTTAAGTGATTTATACGAAGTCACACAGGGAGTAGTAGAGTTCAGATTTGAACTTTTATCCTCTGACTCCAAAACTGGTGCTAACTTCTGTTTTGTTGGGAAAAGTCAGTTGTAGAACTCATGGCTTTGGGAGGATATGATGGATGAGGTATTTAATGGGAATAGAGGCAGAGGATAGTACTCAAAAGAAACTCAGAGAGTCATAGAACTTCAGAACTGCAATGTCCATTAGAGATCGTTAAGGATTATCTACTAAGGCATAGATGAGTTGACAATGGAGGGAATTCCTCTGATGAGAAAGTATAAGTATAAGCCAGCAAAAAAATACTCTAGAGACAGGTCCCAATTAGTGCAAACAAAAAAGTTCCAGTGAAGTGGTTTCATTATTCAGATTCATACTGCATACTTCAACTGGGCTGGAACTAATGACTATATTTTATGTAATTATAACTGGTGTGAATTTGAATACTTACAATCAATTCACATGATTAATTATTCACACTATTAGGGACCTAGCTGCAACTCTTTCCAAAAAAGATTTTCAGTGACAAGCAAGGAGCTTCTGGTTAGCCTTTAGCTAATTAGAAACTACGCTGAACTGGAAATACTGTTGTCTCCAAGCTTTCTAGTTCATCTCTCACACACTACCAATCACTTCTGCTAGTCTGCATCAGCTATTTGTAGTTTGGATTCTTTACACAGTGAGTTAGGGTAAGGACTGGGCAGCCAGCCATGGCTAGATTCAGTGATTATCTGGAACAACAGATAAGAAAGTTCTCACCTATCAGTCCAGATTTTATGACAGGTTTTTATCACTTTTAATAGTAATATGTAATTTCTTGCATCCCTTTTTTTCAGGAGAAATTGACAGCCTGTGCTACCTAGATTCAAGTCCCACTCCAGATGCTACTAGTTGTGACTCTGAGCAAATCACTTAACCTCTCTGAGCCCCAGTTTCCTCTTCTGTAAAATTGTGATAATATCAACATTTGTCTTATTTCTAATATAATGTTTCTCTAGTTAGTGGTATACTTTTGTCAGTAGTGAATAAATCAACATATAGCAACAGAAATCAGACTACCCTAAACAAATTTTATCAAGACATTGACCTTGTTGTACATAAATTCAGCAAAACTGGTGCTGGTGAGCATGAGAGTAGCATGTGACTATACTTTGTACTGTGTCTTTCCTCTAGGTCAGACCAGGTCCAGAGTAAACAGTGGCTCTGGGAGCCCCCAGGGAGAGTAAGGGAAGATAAGAGGATCCACCTGTGCAGTATGTTTTCTCCACCTGCAGAAAGTAACAGAAAAGTGATTTCTGATAATTTATTCTTTACTTGCTTTCATGGTGAGGAGAATGGGACTTAATATATTACTATGGATCATCATGTAATAGACTGTTTAAAAGCTGTGGAAAATTCTCCTATTATAGACAAACATGTTGAATGAATGAACTCACTAAGATGCTGCGTATAAATCTCTACTTTGTATTCTTATTTCTGTAGCACTGCCTTAGTATCTCCAAGGAGGTCAGGACACTAGAGATGTATGCTTGTGGTTCCCACAAAAATATTTAAGGCACCTTCCTCCTCCTCCTCCCTCCCACTCTCAGTTTGCCCTTCCAACTGGCAACTTCCAATTGCCGTCTAAACTCACCCCACCCACTTTTGGATGAAGGGCCTCCGGAGCCAAGGCTGTGTGTGTTAGCTCTAGCCTAGTGAATCCTGTGCTCCGGCATCAATTTGGATTTTGGACCAAGGCCCACAATCTTCAGTTTCTTCCCTTCCCTTTTCCTTTCTCTCCCTAGAAGGTCAATGCAGGTTCCAAGCCCAAAGTTTCGCCTGGCAATGGGAGGCTTCTCCTTTTTTCTTAAAAGTTCATTTACCCTCGAAGTTGAAAATTTTAATTTGTCTTCTAGAGCCAAAATGTGATAAAACTATTGATAAATGAATTGCTAAATGGTGTCTGCTATTGCTTGAGTGAAATTTCCTTAGATGACAATTGGGAAGAGCAGGGGAAAAGAGAAATTTTTTTTTCCAAAGAAATATTTGTGGCTGGGGTCTTGGAGTTAAAAGGAAAGCATCATTATTTTATTTTTACAGTTTCCTAGGTCAGAGGGCCTTCAGCAGCTAAGGCAGTTAGTGATGCAGTCTTTCTGGAGTCAGGAAGATCTGAGTTCAAATCCTACCTTAGACACTAGCTGTGTGACTCTGGGTGAGTTACTTAAACCTGTTTGCCTCAGTTCCTCATCTGTAAAATGAACTGGAGAAGGAAATGGCAAACCACTCCAGTACCTTTGTGAAGAAAACCCTATATGAGTTAACACAGAGTAGGGCATGACTGAAAATAATGGAACAACTAGTTCAAAGAGGATATATTTGGGATGAGTTTATCTGGGCAAATGAGTTAGCAACAGTGGCTGGACAGCTAACTGGCTAGGCATTGAGGTTAGTATCCACTGTTTTACTGCAACCTGGTTTGAAAGGAAAACCAGTCCCCCAGATAGGAGGGAAAGCCGCTGGAAAGTCACATCCTCAGCACCCCCTCTTCCCACCAGCCAAGAGTAATTTATACCTCAGCCTGCTTGCTCACCTGTACCAGAAGAGCAAGCTACCACTGCTACTTTTCAAAGATGTCTTGGGAAATATTTGACTTTTAACAGAGAAAACCATGGATTTTGATGGTTGGGTAAATCTGCTAGAGATTGATTGTAGCTGATGACTGTATTTGAGGGATTAAAAATAAAAAAGGGTCTTGTTTTTGCTTGGCTGGTAATTTTAGGACTTATGCTCTTTTGACTAGAGGTTAGAATGTAGAAAAGGAAACTCACCTGTGTTTTTTATTGATATGGGCAATATGCCTGTGATCATATTTTAGCTAAAACAAATCAGCTTCTGAGTTTGCATTCAGGGTCAGATGTGGTAAGTGCAAACTATTGCCTTTCAGAATTGGGCAGCTGTGGTCACAGTTGGCCCTAGGCAAAATTGTGAAATAAGGAAGTCAACCGTCTCCAACTCAGTTTATGCCTAAGGCCCGCTCTAGTTGGTTTCAGGTGGAGGTCGGAGGAAATTTCACTGATTAACCTATATTTTCGGAAGTGGTTGTCTGGGTGTGTTGTCCTTAGCTCGTTTTTGGTTGGCAGTGCTTCTAGGCTTTCTGGAGGTCAAAGTCTACAGATACAGTTTGGAAGAAGAAGGTATGGGTAACATTGGGATTCTCTAGAAACTTGATGCTCCGGCCCCACCCCTTTTTTAAAAAAATCATTCCACTGTCACCCAATTCCTGTGCATAGAAGAATCACCCCATCTGCTCAAGAACATCCCTGACTAGAGAACTTCCCTCCTTCCAAAGAATAATTCATAGGTCCCAGCACAATGCCTTAGTATATACTTAGCAAATAGTCATTATTTTGATTTTTTTAATCCTGAAGTGAGAAAAATTATCTATTTCAGCCCCTTCGCATTTTTTTCCATGAGTAGATCCTAGAGAGTTCTAGTTGTTGTTAATATACTACTAAAAAGCAGGTGGTACCCAGGTTACCAGATGTTTTTCCTATTAATCCAGACATACCCCTCTTGTCAATTTTATAATTTAAACTTGCATGCTGGATTCAAAACGTTCTTGCTCCTAGGATGTACAATGGAAAAGAAAGGTATTTGCCCTAACTTATCCATGTCCATACCAGGACTAAATGCAGGTTTGGGGCAGGGGAGGGAGAAAAATAAGGCAAATAAAATCTCTCTCTTTTTCTCGTATTCCCAATTACTGATCATTACCATAAACTCCCCTGCAATCCTTTTTCTTCCAAGGAGAGAGAAAGGGAAGAAAAAGAGTGGAAGAGAGACAGAGACAGAGAAGCAACTGCAAAAGAAAAGGGAGAGGGAAAGAAGAGATAGAAAAAAAATTTAGAACATAGTAAGAAAAATAAGGAGATTTTTGTTCTGATTCTTCTTTCACAACATGACTAATGTGGAAATATGTTTACTATGATTATACTTGTATAGCCTATATCAGATTGCATGCTGTCTTGGGGAGGAGAGAGAAGAGGGAGGGTGAAAATTTGGAACTCAAAATCTTATAGAAGTGAATGTTGAAAACTAATTAATTAATTAAGAAAAAAAGAAAAATAGATAGAAAAGAGGAGACAATATGAGAAGGAGAGAAGGAATTAGAGAGCATGTTCCAGAACAGTTTTTGCCCATTCAGGAAAAAAAAAACGATCAGGTAATTAAGCCTTCCTTTCTTCTCCACCTGGAATTTCTGAGTAGTAGTGGTGTAGTAATTCACCCAATAAAAACAGATACTTATTTAGTTCACAAAGTACTTTGCATTTATTATCTCATTTGAGCCTCATAACAATTTTGTGAGGTAGGTACTACAGTTATTAATAGCTATGTTTTATAGAACAGGAACTTCTGGCTCATTGAGGTTAAGTATCTTGCCCAAAGTCATGCAGAGAGTTAATGTCAGAGACAGGATATAAACTCTGTTTTTTCTGACTCCAAGTTCCCCACAGTGTACCACACTGCTTCTCAATAACTATGTGTGTCTTCTCATCCTACCAATTACACACACACACACACACACACACACACACACACACACATTTAGATTTATATTTATGTATTTATATGGAACAATATGCCCCTGGTTTATGGGAGGAATGTTGTATTGTTACTTTTCTCACTCTACTAATTATTTCATTAAATGCTTTTGCTTTGGAACTTATTGTATCCCCTGGCTGACTAATAAAAGAAAATACATTGGTAGGGCTTCTCAGTGTCTCTAAGTGGTTTTAATGCAAAAAGTGTGTGTTTGACTTGGAGTAACTTTTCTAGATTTAGGTGTCTGACATGTGAAGATAATTTTCCAGATACAAATTACTTACTTCAAACCCTAATCTGAAACTAATAACCAAACTATATCTAATCTCCAAATAATGAACATTTCTAAGTTAAGGTAATGAGACAGGAGCATGTCTGGAGGGAGAGAGCAGAAGGGTAGTTAACAGAAGTGTGTTCTTTCTACTCCGCCCCATTCCCTTGGGGTCAAGAGCTTCACAGAGTTCTGAGGAGAAGGATAAAAGGAAAGAGATGAGAGGTTTGCTATTGTCTTATCTTCCCCAGAATTTTCTGAAAATCAAAGAATAACTCTGAGGATGGATGGCTACCAGGGGCTGATTAACAATTAGACTATAGGTAATTTCTTAAAGTTGAGGATGACATTTAATAAATTTATATTCCCTTTATCCTTTTGTCTCATGCCAGGCAGCAAAAATCATGCTTCCTAACTGCCATTCTCTTCACAGTCCAGTATTTGACACGTAATTGAAACTTAATAAATGGTTGATGGATGGTAGCTCCTCAAAATGGAACTGGGATCAGGAACTGAGGTAAGATATCTGAAAAAGCAGTTATTTGAAAAGCAAGGATTCGGAACTTCTTGTCAGATGTATTGGGCTTAGCATTCCCCTGGGTTGAAACTACAGTATATATAGAATTGTGGAGAGGAACAATGACCGAGCCAAACAATGTAACAGATTGCCAAGCTTCATGTTTGGGGGAACTCTTCAGGGAGATCCAACTGCTGCCCAGATGCAGCCAAGAGTTTAAGAGTGTTTGCAGTGATGGGGGCTCGGTATGCAGGGGCTGAATTTGCACCATGTTTTTCATCCATTTCCTAGGAAGGTTTTGTGTAATTGGATGAATAAGAATCCTAACCCCCCCCCCCCCCAGGAAAAACAGGAATCATAAACTTGCAAGTTTTTCTTCATGTCATTTTTTTTTTCTTTTCCCAGGGGAGAAGATGGAAGCTTTCTTTCTTTTTACTTTGTGATGTGATCTGCTATGACAGCTGGCGGTACCCACTGTTAGAGCAACAGCTGGGAATGGTCATGTAATGTTTTCTGGGCAATGTAACCTAGGCCAGAAATCTGTGTCCATCAGCCATCAGTCACCTCCTTAGGAGACTACATGGGAAATGAATTAAGCAGTCAGAGGATTCCCCCAGGCCCCAGATTTTGAAATCGAACTCTGCTTGCTTATATGAGCCTACTGTCCATTTGCTGGATTTTATTAACCTCCACTTTACTTGATTTCACAAACCCCATAGGTAATTGAGATATGTTCTTGTCTAATCAGAGTTTTCATTGCCTTTTCAAAATCAACATCCCTCACATAATAAGAAATTGCAGAGCTCTCTCTCTCTCTTTCTCTCTTTCTCTTTCTCTCTTTTTCTCTCTCTCTTTCTCTCGCTTTCTTTCTCTCTCTTTCCATATACACATACATACATACATACATACATACATACATACACACATAATTCTGAACATAAGCACCTAATAAAATGAGCATTTGTATCTCTGGCCTTACTCTCAAACTCCCTGTTAAGATGGGTCCTCAGAGGGCTGTTGATTACTTTTGCTCTCAGGGTTATAGGAGTTGAACCTAAGGGCTCATGCCTTTTAATCCTACTGATTATGAACTCCCATCCAGTGTGTTCCTGTCAGTGTCAATTATAATCCTTCCAGTTACCAAAAATTGGCATTTTTTAAAATAAAATTTTATTCATATCTTTTATTTTTATATTGCCTAAATCTCCCCCTGTATGCCTTCCAGAGAGCCTTACCACATAGCAAAGAATATTTTTTAGAAGAAAAAGATTGAGAAATGGAAAAAAAAAGAGCAGTAAAAGTAATCAATATAGCAAAAACAACCCCACCCCTGAATACATATGCAATGTTCCCCACCCATGGACCTCCTACTTTTGTAAAGGAGCAGGGGAAATGTTTTCTATCTCTTCTTTGAGGCTAAGTTTGTTCTTTATAACTTCCTCTCATAAAGAGTGTAAAAATCCTCTCATAAGATTCATTTTTGGTTGTTTTGTGGTAGTTCTTTTCATTTATATTGTTTGTGTGGGGGGACAATCGGGGTTAAGTGACTTGCCCAGGGTCACGTAGCTGGTAAGCAGCTCTATCCACTGCACCACCTAGCTTCCCCTTTTCATTTACATCGTTGAAGTCATTGTGTATATTGTTTTTTGGTTCTGCTAACTTAACTTTGCATTACTTCATGTAAGTCTTCCCATGCTTCTCGATACTCATCAAGTACCAAAATTTGTTTAGCCATTAACCAATCCATCTGCATATACTTTGTTTTCAGTTCTTTGCTACCACAAAATGTGCTGCTACAAATATTTTAGTATATGTGGAAAGCCACAACTTTGCTCAGCTGGGCTGTCTTCTTACAGGAAACCATGTCTTGGCTGGTAGGTCAATCTCCTGCTGAGGTGAGTCAATCAAATTACTACTCTGGTGGCTTCTCGCTGTAGTCAACTCCTGCTGCTACTGGCTCTGGTGGTCTCTGCTGCCAACTCTGGTTGCTAAGGGGACTTCTGATGACTCTTCTGACCTTTCAAAGTTCACAAAGGCATAAGTTGGTCCATTTTGTTTCAGGATATTCTTTAATTCCTTCATTCAGTTGATAAACATTTATTAAGGTGGAGTGGATAGAGAGCCAGGACTAGAATTAGGAAGACTCATCTTCCTGAGTCTAGTTCTGACCTCAGATACTTACTAGCTATATAACCCTGGGCAAGTCACTTGACCTCAGTTTCCTCATCTGTAAAATGAGTTGTAGAAGGAAATGGAAAACCACTCCGATATCTTTGCCAAGAAAACCCCTAATAAGGTCATGAAAAGTCGGCAGAACTGAAAGACTGAACAACAGAAGTGCCTCAGCACACTTAGCACAACCAAGCACTGTGCTAGGTGCTGGGGTACAAAAACAAACAAACAAAACAAAACAAAGGCAATTCTTGCCCTCGAGGTACTTACAGTCTAATGAGAGAAGACAACACACAAAAAGGAGCTGAAAAGGGTGAAGAGGGAAAAAAAGTACCCCTGTAGGGCATATGATGAGGTCCAGTCCAAGGGAGTACAGCTGGATGGGAAATGGAGTGATGTCTGGCCTAGGAATCCTCTTTAAATGGAGGTTGGAGGAAGAGTTCTGCTCTCTGCCATCCAGCCTTCTTAACAGAGGGGCTGAGGATACTGATGAGGTGTGAGCATCAATACTGAAGCACTTTTAGAAGAATGATAAGGTTCCTGATAATAAGACTCCTGTCCTGGGGGACATGATGGAGTCCATTCTAAAGTAGTACACCTAAGATCAGCAAAGAAGGAGAAAACAATAGAAATAAAGGAGGCATGTGCTCAGGTCACAGGATGGTTGGGTGGGACATAATGTAGTCTTCCTTGCCCTTACCCAGTGTATCACAGCAATCCTCCTGTTCTCTCAGTTCTGGCCCATTCTCTCCTATGTCATCTGCCCTTTCAGCTCCTTAGTCAATTAGAAACTTCTTCATCACTTCTCTATATCAGTCACTCATGGCCAGCTTCCACATGTTGGATTGAAACCAGGCAGGATATACTGTTCATATTCTTCAGAACCAACCAAAAAAAGAGAATCTTTACATACTCTAAGGACTTGACCTCATTAGACACATACAAAGTAGAAAAGAAAAATAAAATTTTATATGAAGCCATGAATTTCTATTACATATAGTTTGCTTTTCCTTCTAAGTATATAATAAATTCAATATAACTTTCCTTCTTTTTAAATAAATGTTTATTGATGTCTTCTGTTTTTTTATATCATCATAAGTCTTCCCAGCTTCCCCTTCCTCCCTTTCTCAGAGAGCCATCCCATATAACAAATAGTATTTTCTAAGACACATAAAAATAAAGAGTGAAAAAATTCCATGCAACTGATCAATACATTGAAAAAGTCTGAAAACATGTGCAATATATAATACCTGTAGACCTCCCACCTCCCTGAAAGGGTAGGTTGGGTGTATTCTCTCATATCTTTTCTTTCAAGTCATGGTTGATCTTTGTAATTTTGTTATATTCACTTTTGATTTTTGTATGTGGTTTTTGTTCTTTACATTTACGTTGTTGTGTATATTGCTTTCTTGGCTCTGCTTACTTCACTCTGCATCAGTTCGTTTAGGTCTTTCCATGCTTCTCTGTATTCATCTCATATATTATTTCTTATGGCACATTAATATTCCATTACATTCATGTATCACAATTTGTTTAGCTATTCATCAATGGCCACCTACTTTGTTTCTAATTTTTCTCTACCACAAAAGGTGCTGCTATAAATATTTTGGTATATATGGGATTTTCTTTTTTATCAATGGCTTGTTTGGTTTATAAACCCAGTAATGGAGTCACTGGTTCAAAAGTTATAAATATTTTAGTCACTTTATTTGGACAATTCCAAATTGCTTTCTAAGATGGTTGTACCATTTCACAGCTCTACCAGTAATGTACTGGTATACCTATCATTCTACAACCTTATTCAACATTGACTATTACTGTTTTTTTGTCACCTTCTCCAATTTGCAGAGTATGAGGTAAAACTTCAGGGTTGGTTTGATTTGCATTTCTCTTATTAGTGATTTGGAGCAGTCCTTCATGTGGGGAAGACCTTAACTTAAAAAGGCCAAGATCTTCATTTGGGGCCATTGCCAGTCATCCTGACCTAAGGACTTGCCACTGGACTCCAATGACTCTGGAGGAGAGAGTGGGGCTGATGACTTTGCTCTGTTACTAGGCACAGAAGGAGATGCATAAGATAGGATCTCTTCCCTAAAGACACAGCCTAGTAGAGGAAATGAATGGCCCATCATGCCAGCCAGTCAAGATCTTTTTAGGTCTTGACCCTCTAGTCCAGCATTGGAGTGATCTCTCCCAGTTTTATGTGTGTATTTTTAAGGAGCAAGAATGCTGTTTTTGTGTATTACATTCTGATCCAGAAATTCAAACTCTATTCTCTGACACCATCTTCCTCACCAACTAACTTAACTAACTGGTCTCTTCCCAAACTTGACTTTTGCTTTTGAAACCCTTGATTTCAATCAGCAACGGGGCTAAGAACATTCCTTCCTCCTCCTCCCCACCAAGAGAGCCAGTTTCCTGCCCAGGACTTCATAAACCCAGACATAGTCTTTAGGTCCTTTTCTGACTACATGAATCATGATGAGTGAATATTAGAACAATTCAACAAGTCTCAAGAGATTCTCCCTTGCCTGGTCTTGGTTCTGAGCCTGACCATTACTGTTCAAATCACTTATACACTGGTGAATGATTCACAAACCAGGGACACCTAGAAGCTCTAGGACTTCATTATTTTTTTCATCCCTCCCACTTCTCTTCAGGGTGGGTGATGGGCATGGAACTGTATGAATTTTCCAGTGGGAGGCTAAGTTCTTTCAATCCATGCAACGCAGAAGGTTTGCTTCCAAGTTGCTTCAGTTGTAAAAATACAACATGAAATGCAAAAGAAGAGGTGGTTTTTCCAAGGAAGCATCTCTCCTTTAATTTCTCTACAATGATAGACTTTTAGTCAGAAGGGGGCATAGAGATCACCTTCCCTTTATAGGTGAGGACAAAGACCTAGAGACTTACCCAAGTCACACTCTCCAGTGATCTAGGCCTAGGACCCAGACTAATGCTCTGTTAAAGGACACTCCTAGTTACTCAACATCCTTCTGTCTAACATTTAAATGAATGCTTACTGGCTCTCTTGTCCTCTAAAGTATTGAGATTCATCTTCCATAAGTTTTTCTAGGTTTAAAGACGAGAAGAAAATAAAAATGAAAACAATTTCATTAGACTGTATTTATTTGGTCTGGATATTTTTTGGCGGGAGAGGGCAGGATCTTAAGTAGATAGTGCAGTGAAGTGGAGTGTGAATTAACCTTGGGGTTAGAAGAACTGTGTTCACATCCTGCCTCTGACACATAATGGCTGTGTGACCCTGGGCATGTCACAGCCTCTCAGAACTTTGGGCAACTCTCTGAACTGAAAAGCTGCTGAAAAATTGGTCATCTTCTGTGGAGGGAGTTTGTACACTAGGGGCAACTCATACCAATGAAATTGCAGCTGTGAAACCAAATGTAGAAAATTATATGTCAGTTTTCTTTGTTTCAGTAGATTCAACCACCCCCCCCTTATTTGGCATTTACTCTGTATATGTTTTGCACTTATATATACATACATATATATATATATGTATATGTGTGTATCTCCCTCTGTATATATACATATATGTGTATATGTGTGTGCATATATACATACATATACACATACATACGTGTGCACACATACACACATATATATATAAATTTTTTTTCCTCTAGTAAAATGTAATCTTTTAAAAAAATTTTTTTTTGTTTATTTTTATTTATTTATTTTTTTTAGTAGTAAAATGTAATCTCCTCGAGGCAGGGGTTTTGTATTCCTAGTGCCTAGTACGGTGCCTGGCACATAATAGCTGTTTAATAAATGCATGTTGAATCGAATTAAACTTTTTTTGGTGATGGTGGTGGAGAAGGATGGAAAGGAGTCTTTGAAAATGGAAAGAAGGGGGAAGGGTGTTCAGATGAGGAATATCCACTAAACTAATTTTAGAAGTCTGCTTTTACTATCTGAGTTCCACAAACTCAGCCAAAAATTCAAAGTCCAAAATGGTTACCTCATGGCTTAGGAGACATCAGACACATATTTGAACAGCCTTCCCTGAGGCTTCTTTAATCACATGTTCTTTCCCCTAAATTGCAGTTGATATGAGCTGCTAGAGATTCTCAACAGTTCACTCATTAGCATCTCCCTTAATAAAAATATGCTAAACCCACCCTACTCCCTTAAAAATATTTTTTTTTAAATGGCCAACAAACTTCAAGGAATGAACCTCAGCAATGAACTGTAGGGCTTATGGCAATTGGACAATCTAGATAAAATGGAAGTTTATGTTTGGTTTCATGGTTGCCTTTTGGATATGAAAGTGGATATGGGACACTTAGGGCCACTGAGGGCCAAGCTCCAAAGAGAAGGGGTGTAATTGAAACAAATGCTAGCATGGACAGGGGCAGGGGTGGTGAGGTCTATGCTGAAAAAGTTAGGATTCCCATTTTCTGAACAGGTAAAGTGTTTCTGTAGTGCTTTCCAATCCCGATCCCTCCTCTATAGAGTGACCACAGTTTCTTCCCATTTCATAAAGTGATTTTCTTGTGATTCACTTGAGTTGCTCCCAGCTCAGGCTCTGGGTGTCAGCAATTCCTGGCATCCAGTCAGAACAGCATGAGGATGGGGAGAAGACTGCAGAGTTCATGGCACTTCTCCATGTAGCCTCTCCACACTCCTTTCCTAAATCTCACCTCTCACTTCTCAATGAGAACTTAACCTTTTTCCTGTAATATTCAAGGTGTTTAAAAACAAACCTATGGAGAGTTAGCTTGTCATGGTAGATGCAGAGCTGGCCCCCCTAACCCCATGGAGATTAATAAACTATCTCCCCCTCCCCCGTGGGGATTGTTGGGGGGAGGAGGGAGAAGGGGGGGAGAGTGAAACTCAGCACTGAGTTTTAAGTGACTTGCCCTTGGTTACACAACCAGAATGTGTAAGAAGACAAATTGAACCCAGATCTTCCTGAAGCTAAATCTAACTCTACATACACCATGACAAGCTCCTCCCACCTCAAACTCGCTCCAGCATCTGAGGTCTGGGCAGCAGACAGAAATGGAATCTTCCTTCTGTAGAGAACCTTAGGAACTTGTGCCCAGCCTAGGACCTTTTATTCTACACCTGCCCTTCCTTTCATGGAATTGACAACCCAATCACCAATCCTTGGAATCATCCCTGGGTGCCACAATCACGTCCAGGGAGGAAATAGACTGTGCTTCTTATAGCCCTGATAGTATGAAGACTACCTCTCCACACATCCCACTGAATTCTCTATAACCTAAAAATAATATATTTCTTGTCATTTCAGGAATAGTTCACAGATATCAGGGTCATCAAATATGGTGCTGAATGGTGCCCCTAAAAGCCTGCCTGTTCAGGTTATCCCTGGAGTTCATTGGCATAACCATTTATGGCCTGAACAAGACTGCCTTCCCCCTAAGGCCTGGATCTTGCTGTCTTGGGGTCACCCTATGTAGCCTCACAAATTCATGTCACAAAGTCATGCTCATGAAGCCCCTCCACATTCATGTCACTTACAAGATTCTGGGATAGATAAATACCAAAGGTCTGGGGCATGGTTTGCCCAGGGAGACCCTGGCCACCATAACCAGGGTGTTTCGAAGCCACTTCTCATAATTTCCTGGTTCGTCTTTTATGTAGTTGAAGTGATGCTGCTCCAGTTCCTGTTTGAGCTGGACATTTGAACCACATATTTAGAATATCCCCTACTTGGAGGAAGGCAGGCTACAGAGCTTTCAGCTGGGTTCTACTCAGTGCCATGCACCCTGAGGCTCTAGTCAAAGGGACCTTGAGCTCCTCAGCAGGATCAATATTCTTGAGCAAAATCAAGAAGGTTTGGTATGCCAGTGTCCTCATGATTAGGTATCAATATTGTTGATTTTTGTTGGACACTCTTCTCCCCTGATGCCCATAGTCCTGGAACAGGATTAATAAACACTTCGTAGAGCTTAATAAATGCATGTTGATTTGACTTGACTCGACAGATCTCCATCCAGGGACAGAGCCCTCAGCAGCTAGAAGACAACATCAACACAGAACAGGAAATATTATCTGCAATAGCCTACCTTGGGCTTTTGGAAGTGCTATGAGATGATAAATTTCAAAAGAGCTGAAATCTGCATCCCTAGCTAGAATTTTCCTCACTTTGAGTTACTTACACTAATGAAGTCACAGGTCCCCACCATAAAACCAAAACAACCAAATCAAACATCCCACCCAAACTGCCAATTATCTGCAAATTCATTTACCTAATTGAGGCCAGTTGAAATAATTTCTAAGGCAAAACACTGCCTCTCTTCTCTCTGAAACGTGACTTTGGGCAAATTCCTTTTCCTTTCTTGGACTCAGTTTCCCCATTTATTAAATATAGACCATAGATAATCTTGAAATTTCCCTCCTTAATAGAAGAGAGAACACACTCTTCTCTTATTAGGAGCAAAATTTTGAATGATTAAACAAGTACCTACTTCAACTCACATGATGCAGTATAACGAACACTGGATTCAAAGTTGGAAGGCCTGGATTTGAATCTGAGCTCTGCCACTTACGATTAGATTCATAAGATCATAGATCTGGCCATGAGCAAGTTATTTTTCCTCCCTGGGCCTCAGTCTTTTTCATTGTAAAGTAAAGGAATTTAATTAGATAGTTTCTAATGTCCCTTCCAGCTCTGAATCCAGTGATCCTATGAAAATTGAAAATACTTATTACATAGTTTTGGAGCAGCTATGTGGTGAAGTGGATAGAGTCAGAAGGACTCTGGAGAAGGAAATGGCAAACCACTCCACTATCTTTGCCAAGAAAACCCCAAACGGTGTCACAAAAAGTCAGAAATGACTGAAAGGACTCAACAACAATTACTAAAGTGCCATGCGGTTTGGTGCTCATGCCTACGGCTTTATGGAACACCAGGGCAGTTAGGTGAAGCAGCGGATAGTGTACTGGGGATGGAGTCAGGGAAACTCATCTTCCCGAGTTCAAATCTGGCTTCAGATACTTACTAGCTGTGTGACCCTGGGCAAGTCGCCTAACCCTGTTTACCTCAGTTTCCTCATCTGTAAAATGAGCTGGAGAAGGAAATGGCAGACCATTCTGGTATCTTTGCCAAGAAAACCCCAAGTGGGGTCATGAAGAGCTGGACATGACTGAAACAACAAAACAACATCAACATTACATAACTTGAAATATTTCCACTAGGCCCTGGAGAAAATCTGCAGTGAGCTGCTAGAGTCCTTCCAAGTGAGGCCATTTCAAAGATGAGGAAGTATAGAATAGGAAAGGCCAAGCTGGGTGATCGTAAATGGATTTAATCTTTATTTTGCCCTCCCTGTGAAGTTAATGGAATTCACAAGGTTTATCACTTGAAGGAACCTCAGAAGTCATTTATTTCAGCTTCTTCATTTGGGGGATGAGGAGGTTAAAGCTGAGATGAGTTAAATGACTTGTGCAAGGTCACACACACAGCAAAAAGCAGGATTTAAATCCAGGTACTCTACAGTGGAAACAGTTCTCTTCCCATTGGACCATGAAATTTCCCTTAGAAATATCCCTTGTGATTCTTAAATTGTAGCGTGTTCCAGCCTCTCTGAAGTCATCTTAGCGGTAAACTTATCCCCAGAGAGAGGAAGTATTATTGATTACTCTTCAGAAAAAATACTTTGGGGATCATAGTATCCAAGATCTAGATCTCAGGAAGACCTCAAAGACTATTTCATCCACTCACTCTCCTGCTATTGGATGAAATGACCTTCTCAAAGTCCTCAAGTCATGGGCAAATCACTGTGGAGATTTAAGAAAGGCTTCAGCAAGAATCTAAGACTGAGGAGTTTCAAATATTTTTATGTATATATTTTTTACATCACCACTTCTTAATATATTTGAATATATCACTTTTCTTTCTGAATTTTATTAATATCTTTTGTTTTTAAGAGAAACAGTAAATAGAGAGCTGGTCTCGGAGCCAGGAAAATCTGGGTTCAAGTCCTTGCTCTGAGACATATTAGCTATTTGATGCAGGGCAAGTGATTTAATGTCTCTACTGGAGGCTACTCTGACAGATAAGGTGCTGTCCTCATTGGAAGAGGGAGTTTCCTCACCTGGAAGTTCCCCATAATTTTTTTAATAAATTTTTATTGTTGGATTTTTTTTTACATTACCCACATTTTCCTGTGTCCCTCCCCACCCTTCTCTCAGAAGTATCCCATACAGCAAATAAATTTTTTTAAAGACAAAAAAGAGAGTTTCATATATCAATGAAATCATAGGTCCAGTCCTTCACCTTATCTTTTGATTCTACATCATTTTTATTCCTCATTTTACCAATAAGAATATTGTAGCAAACAGCATATTATAGAAGAAGAAACTGAGGGAGGTTGTGACTTATCCAAGGTTTCACAGGCAGTAATTGTCAGAGACAGAATCTGAATCCAGATTCTCTTTCCAATATGTGCCATCACAAATTCTCTTTTTATATTTACTTATTCCACCCCGCCTCATCTCCCACTTTACAGTAAGAAATACTTTGAGGGAGAAATAAAAAGCGGAACTTTAATTTTTAAAAAAAATATTTATTTTTAACATTCTTTTAAAATTTTAGTTCCAAATTCTTTCCCTCCCTCTTATCCCTCCTCTACTCACTGAGAAGGCAAGTAGTGTATCAATTATACTTGTGAAATAATGCAAAACATATATCCATTTTGTGCAAAAATGGCAAGAAAAATAAATAAGTGTGAAAACTATACTTCAATTTACACTCAGACTTCATCAGTTCTCTCTCTGGAGGTGAATAGCATTTTTCATCATGAGTTCTTTGGAATTTTCTTGGATCATTGTATTGATCAGAGTAGCTAAGTAAAAGCAGAACTTTAAAAAAAAATCCACAAACCCACATTTTTCTCTTAAAAATCACAAAAGCATGAGTTTTGTAAACTATAAAGCCTCTTGTGTGAAACAAATCTGCACCCTCCTGCTTCTCTGACGACCAGAAGCAAATCAACAAAAGCCTGCAGAACCACTTAAAGCCCCCCAGAGCCAAGATTCAGAGCTTTACACTTCAGCTCTTTCCTTGCTTTTGTTCTAAGCTGGGAACGTGCCCTGTTGGAGTTTTATTTGCTAGGGAATGCTGGAATGCTGGAGTATTCTTCCACACCACTGAACCACAGGCACAATGGCGACTACCAGTTTTTTCCCTACACACTTCATGTAGTCCATTCATCAGTGTGAAAGTAATGGAATGTAATAGCCTGGCACTGACAAGAGGAAACACTCCAAAATCTCAAACGTCATTCTGACCACTCATTGGTCATTGGTGGCAGTGATTATCTTTTAACCATCCTTTTTTACAGTATAAAATATCATAGAATAAATGGCTACATTTGCATAGCATGTTAAAATTTGTAAAATATTTTCTTTACTTATGTTATCTTCATTCGACTCTCACAATAATGAAACAGGTACTATTATTATCCTTATTTTACAGATGATGAAACTGAGGCTAAGTAAGGTTAAGTTACTTGACCAAGGTCACAGAGCTATTAAGTGGTCCAGGCAGGATTCAGACTCAAGTCTGAACAACTCCAAATCCAACATGCTACCCACTGCACCATTTAGCTGCCTACAAAAAAAAAAGTGGGAGTTACTTGAACATTGCAAATAGATACAATGACTATACTTATTGAATGACAGGTTCTGTCCTGGGCACTGTACAACATCTCTACTGAGGCATAATATAGGAGCAGGAGTCAGGATGACCCCTGAAATAATTGAGGAAACTGAGGAGATTAGGACAGCAAGTGGTTAGTTGTGGAAATTGAGTGAACAACATTGACTCCACCTTGTGACTCAATTCTAGATTTAGCTCAGTTTCCTATCTATTCAACTATGGACCTAGTCCAATTTCAGTCTGGTGAGAAAATTTTATTCAATTATGAGAATCACGAGGAACCTATTTCATTGTTTGAACCTAGACCTTAACGGCTGGGAAGTTGGACTCCTACCTGTCCCTGAGTTCCTTCAGTAAGTACCTAGGCTATGCTGACCAGAAAAACAGTCAGGTAGAAAAGACTAATGCAAGAAGTTTTCTCACAATTGTACATCTCAAACAAATCATAATACTTGAAAACTGGCTCCATATTGATCAATCAGTTATTGTAACCATGTTCCTTTGATTGTTCACAGATACTTGGGGGGGAGGGGGATATCTTTTTTTCTGATTTCACGGAATTGCACCAGTTTATCCTTCCTAACTTGGAAAGTCCCTAATATTTCCTCCAATTAGAATTCAGATTACCTTGTGTTGTATCCTGGTTAATTGTTTCCTTTTAATGAATTGGTCTTATTTGATTAATTGTTTTTAATGTATAAAAATCTGTCTCCCCTTGTATTTGGGGTACAGTGCCAAAGCTGAGGAAAGTGATTGGTTCTGATTGTCAAGTAATGGACATACATTGCTTAATAAATTGATATGCTTGTAAGTTTGAACCTTTGTTTCCTTGGTCATTTCATCTTTCACCCTCCAAACCCATGTTCAAATCTATCTTCTATCACTTATCAGCTCTGTGACCATTGGCAGGTCACTTAATCTTTCCAAGCCTCATTTTCTTTTTCCTGTAAAATACTATAACATTTACCTCATGAGTTTGTTATAAGGCTCAAGTGTGGTATAATATACGAAGTTCTTTGCAGTCTTTAAAGTGTTATATAGGTGTAAGTTATTATTAGCCAAGAAGGGAAGTTGTTGTTCAGTCGTTTTTCAGTCATGTCTGACAATTTGTGACTTTTTTTTTAGGCAATTGGGGTTAAGTGACTTGCCCAGGGTCACACAGCTAGTAAGTGTCAAGTGTTTGGTGTGAGGCGGGATCTGAAATCAGGTCCTCCTGACTTCAGGGCCTGTGCTCTATCGATTGTGCCACCTAGCTGCCCCTTTTACTGGATTGGTTTGCCATTTCCTTCTCTAGTTTATTTTACAGATGAGGAAACCTAGGCAAAGAGGGTTAAGTGACTTGCCTAGGGTCACACAGCTAGTGAGTGTCTGAGGTCAGATTTGATATCATGAAGATGAGTCTTCTTAACTCCAGAAATCTATCCACTGCATCACTTAGCTGCCTCTAGTGTTCCAGTGACTGAGAGGGTTGTCATGCATGCAGGAATGGGCATACCTTGAGGGATCTACACCTTCAGGAAAAGAAATATATTCAGCTTTCTGCTCCACTAATGATTTCTTCCTTGGGCTATTGGGGCTCTTCCTAAATACTCCATTTATTGAACGTAGTGAGTAAAACTACTCCTACTGATGGACGAGTTGAACCAGATAGATGAAATATTTGTGAAGCTTTTAAAGGTTTCTTAGAGGGGCTGTGGGACTTAGTGGAAAAACCACTGGGATTAGGAATCAAAAGGATTGGTTTGAGTCCAAGCCCTGTTACTAATTATGAAAAGTTATGGAATAAATAAAACTCCCACTTATATAGCACTTTAAAGTTGTCTTTAAAAAAAACCTGCTGGATGTAGAGCTGAAATGAATAAAATTTGTGAATAAAATTTTGTGGAGTGCTTACTGTATGCCAAGCACTATGATAAGTGTTCAGGATACGAATAGAAAATCGAGTTAGTGTCTGCTTTCAATGAGCTCACATTCTAAGTGAGGTGGACAGTGCAGAGGAGTTCATCTACATGGTGGATGGAAGGGCCCAATGATTCTAAGCTCGAAGAAATAAGATCACACAGGCAATACAAGTTGTAGAGCCAAGAGTTGGGTTCAGTTCCCCTTCTCTTTTCCAGTCCACTGCAAAGCCAGGAAAGTGATGCTTTTGGAGCCAAAGGGCTTGGGTTAGACTCTGGACTCCCCACTTCCTGCCTGTTTGGCCTTAAGTAAATCATTTAATCTCTCTGGGCTTCAGTTTCCTCATCCATAAAACGAGGGGGTTGGATTAGGTAATGTCAAAGATTTCTTCCAGCTCTGAAGCTGTGATTCTCTTATTCAAGCCTAGGTTTTCTAATCCCACATCTAGTTCTATTTCTATTACTAATCTTCAAACTTCTATTTCATCATCTGTAAAAGGGGAATAATAACTCTTGCCCACACAGGCTTTTGATGAGAATCAACTGAGATGAAGTACTATATAAACTCCTATTTTTGCAAAAATAATTTCCTTGCTTCTCTCCTATTTTTTTCAGCTACGTACCTCAGCATGACCATATTGGATATCTGCAGGTATTTAAGCCATTTTCCCTAGGTTTTCCCAGGTAGATTGATATGAATAGATAGATATTAAGATTTCAATCTCAGAAATTTATCTGAACATATGGAGAGTGAAGTAAGGAGAACCAGGAAAATAATGTACACAATGATTGCAACAAAATAAATGGAAAGAACAGAAAAAGGAAACAAGGTTATGGAAATAAAATACATCTATAAGAAAAAAATAAACCAAAAATGTACATATAAGAAATCAACAAAATGTCCTTTTTTCCTGCCTTTGTAGAGGTAGGAGACTCTGAATATGGATTATTACACATTATATTAGACTTGTTTGATGTTCTGATTGATTCTATTGAATTGCTTTTTTGTTCTTTTAAAAATTTTTTTTTCATTACAATTGTAGCACATATAGACTCTGAAGCTTCTGTCCCAATTCACACCACGACTAACTGGTTGGTTCTCCAAAGAAAGGCTTCAGGGTTCTAGGTGTAACCCTTAAGAATTTCGAGGGTTTTTCTCTTACTATAACTCATGAATCCCTATCCAATGGGTTCCTTCCAGTTAACATTTTCCCAATCACCACTTAGTGTTTTCCTAATATCAGTCAACCCACTGATGTCACCTTTATATCAATTAATTAACATCAATTGCTTTTACAAAAGCATTTACCGGGGGCAGCTAGGTGGCTCAGTGGATAGAACGCTGGCCCTGACGTCAGGAGTACCTGAGTTCAAATCCGGCCTCAGACCATACACTTCACACTTACTAGCTGTGTGACCCTAGGCAAGTCACTTAACCCCAATTGCCTAAAAAAAAAAAAAGTCTCAAAACAAAACAAAACAAAAGCATTTACCAAAGAGCTATAGCAATACCTGAAGTGTTAGGAAAGACACTCTCTCCTAAACACACTCCCTCTGTCCCTGGGAGAGCTGACTCAAAGTTAAGCTGGTGACTACCAACATTTCACCTCACCAAGTTCATTTCTGGGTGTGGCATGGCTGATGTATGAGTCTTTCCCTCAATCCTCTTCTGGCTAGCTCCCCACCAGGCTCTAATACTGTGACCACCAGGAGACATGGCTATCCAGTCTAATTGCCAGACCTTTGATTGTTCTTTTGACCAGGTCAGAAGCTCATAATCTTGTCTGTTCCAATAACATTTATACCTACCATCTGCCAGGCACTGTGCTAAGTGCTTTACAAATATTATCTTATTTGATCCTCAAAATTACCCTGGGAATAGATACTGCTATTGTCCTCATTTCACACATGAGGAAACTGAGGCAAACAGAGGTTAAGTGGTTTGTCCAAAGTCATACAGTTAGTAAATTTCTGAGGCCAGATTCGATCGAAGGTCTTCCTGACTGCATTAGGTCTTCTTGACCGCAGGCCTCTCCATTCACTATACCCTTACCTATTTCTGCTCTGTCTCTGATACTAATCTGGAAAGAATGAACACAAGAAGGACAGAAGAAATTGAGACTTCTGTATGTTCTCAGCCACACTGTGGTCTGATTGGGGAGAGAGAGCAGCTGGTTCCATTACTTTTCTCCAATATTTAAGAGCATACAACAGCTCTTCCTCCTCACTTGAAAGCTTCCAGGAAGAGGAAGGATTTTTTCTGTTTATTATTATTATTATTATTTTTTGTATAACCACTCAGTTCTGGCTAAGGAGTTAGTTAAAGGCTTTTCATCATCATGTAGAGGCCTACAAGAAACAGAGAATACCTATGCATGGTCTGAAGTCTGAGGTAAAGGACCACCATCAAACACTTCCATAAGCAAGTTTGCTAAGCATTCATGTGGGGTTGAAACCAACCAGACCTTATTTCTTTTTTTTTATTTTATTTTTAATTTATAAAATAAAATAAGGATTTCCATAACATAGTATAATAAAAAAGATGGCTGCACATGGAACTACAAATCTATTATATACAACTTGCTAGTTCCTTTTAAATATATAATGAAGTTATCATGTAAACTTTTTCCCCCTTTTTTTCTTTCTTCCCCCCATCCCTCCCCCAAGGACTGGGCTCCTATTGGCCAGTCCCCAGCTACATAAGGTTAGATTTTTGGGTAGAGTAATGGGGAGGGATATATTCAGGAATGAAAGTGATATAAAAACAAAGTATATTAATTTTTAATAGTTTTACAAAGCTCTTCATTAAAATATCATTTCCCCCCTTAAAATAAATCTTAAATGCAAAAATTAAAATTAAAACAGATCAGAGAGTGATTAATCTTCTTGTCAAATGATTCATTGTAGGTTGCTTTTATAAAGTTGCTCCTTCAGTATATATAAAATATAATTTGATTTATACAAGTCTGCAAAGTGAGGTATACTCATAATCTCTGAAGGAACAACATAGAACAACAAAAATGTTCTCCCCCAGAATCAGGGTCATGAGAAAAGATATCAATTTTTTAAAATGTAAAACAACTTCAACCTTAAGTTCTTGTTGAACTCTCTCTTAAATATCAACATCTGAATGCCTGCCTGTGACCTGTAACCTCTTGAGGATGCTGGTTCACCCAAAAGCCTCGTGGTTTGTCCTGTTGTCCTCTTCCTCATCTCTTTTCCCTCCAACTGTAGTAGATGTCTGCTTATTATTCACAGATTGTAAGGTCCTAAAGGGCAGGAACTGAATCGTATTTACTTTGTACAACCAATAATGTTAGGCGCAGTGTTATTGAGTGCAATGTTTGTTTAAAAAATACAACTATTGAAAGGATGCTTTTATGGATAGGCTGCTTAGCAGACAGACACCAGGCTTCAAAGTTAGGAAGACCTAGTTTCATGGTTTCTTCTGACATATACTGGTTATGTGAACCTACTACTCATTCAGTTCTCCAGGTGACTCTTCAAGTTATAAATTAAAGGGAGGATGTAGATCTGCACTGATGAACTTCCTAGGCAGGAGTTTGCTATCCATCTGCTCTCCCTATAATATAACTAGCTTCACCTGGCCTCAGTTTGCCCAGAATAGATCAGATTCTTGTCATGTTCCACCTACTACATGTCTCTTAGTCTATGTGGGGCCACTCATTAGCTACAAAAGGTTTTAGTGTTAGGCACTCGGGTGACCTTGCCATTCCAAAACATCTATAGAGATTTTCCTAGCTCTACAGTGAGAAGGAGCAGGCTGCTTGTGCCCTGCTCACCTCTATGGAATGTTTGGAAGCCAAATGAGAAAATATGGGTGGAGATCTGGGAGCTCTTTGGAAAGGGACTTGACTACATAAATCAGAAGTTGTACACACTCTGTAATTCCCACTCACTGATTAAGAAGTAAGCTGTGTGGTCAGTGTGATGGAAACTGAGAACAGGGCTGATAGTTCTGTGCTCTGCACCTTGAGCAACCTCTATCACAATCTCTCCCTCCCCCTTCACTACACCTGGATCCCTGCCAGGAAGATGGTGTAGTAGAGTAGAAAGAGAATACCTCACTCTGCTACTTCTACCTGTCTGCTCTTTGACAAAGCACATAATGCCTCAGTTTCCTGATATGTAAAATGAGACAACTAGATTAGATAACTTCTTAGAGATATAGATAAAGCATTTATTAAGTGTGTGGGCAGCTAGGGGATAGAGCACTGGGGATAGAGCACTGGGCTTGGAATCAGGAAGACTCATCTTCCTGAGTTCAAATGTGGCCTCAGACACTTACTATACCTGTGGGATCCCCGGCAAGTCATTCAACCTTGATTACTAAGTTTCTTTGTCTGTAAAATGAGCTGGAGTGACCCTGGGCAAGTCTCAATTGCTTCCTCCCAATAAGCTGGAGAGGAAATGGCAAACTAGTATTTTTGCTATGAAAACCCCAAATGGGGTCACGAAGAGTCGGACACAACTGAAACGACTGAAGTTAAGAAGGGGAGCTAGATAGCATAGTGGATAGAACATAGGGCTTGAAGTCAGGAGAACATGAGTTCAATTTGACCTCAGACACTAGCTGGGTGACCTTAGGCAAGTCACTTAACCCTATTTGCCTCAGTTTCCTCGTTTGTAAAATGAACTGGAAAAGTAAATGGCAAACCACTCCAGTTTCTTTGCCAAGAAAACCTCAAATGGGGTCAGGAAGAGTCATACATGACCGAAATGACTAAACAACAACAAATATGCCAGATACTATGCTAAGCACACACACAAACAAAAAGATAGACCTTGCCCTCAAGAAGCTTACATTTTAACAGAGGAAGACAATACATGAAAGGAAGCCAGAACTGAAAAGTGTGTTTGTGGTGGGGCGAGGAGTAGGTCAGGGAGTTAGAGGATGAGGCTCACCCAGGGAACTTCCTTAAGTGAAGGTTCTGGGAATGTACTCACCAATCAAAGGAGGAAATTGTAAAGGAGGAAGCATTGGTTCAAGGTAACTGGAGTAGAGTTCGAGAAATAGTCTGGGGAGTCACAGGCTGAGGTGGGCTTGGAGTAACTATAGATCCTAAGACCTCCTTCCCCCTGGTCTATTGGGGTTTTGCCACTAGACCTAGAAATACAGGAGTTGTGGGGCCTCTGCATAGGAAGATCATAAGAAGACCCTGTACCAATGTTAATAATAACCACAACTTACATCTGTATAAGATTTATAGAGCACTTTCTCTACAATGACACTTTGGGTGAAGCAGTAGGAGGCATGTCATTTTCATTGTACAAATGAGAAAACTGAGGTTCTGAAAA
The DNA here is from genome assembly GCF_900497805.2 of Vombatus ursinus. NCBI lineage: Eukaryota > Metazoa > Chordata > Mammalia > Diprotodontia > Vombatidae > Vombatus > Vombatus ursinus. Next base: position 38,491,078 of record NW_020954590.1, on the reverse strand, counting down.
ATGGGTTTTCATCACAGATCTCTAGTCAGAGCCAAATTGGGTTTGGAACTTAGGCCTCAACTTCCAGTCCAGTTGGCTTTCCACAGAACCAACAGGTACACAATGCTAGCAGTTATACCCAACCTAGATATGACCTTTTCATTTTTACATTTTTCAAAATTTGGAATGTCTATTTGGGAATAACTTTGAAATATTCCAGACAGTACATTTCTGAAAGGTTATTGCTCGTCTTGGTTGGCTGACAACTCCCATGCTTTTGGCATTGAGCCTTACTGTGCACCCAAGGTATGCTGTAAGCCCCCGGAAATACACCCTTCAGCAGGCTCTTATTGCTTCCTCGATAAATCTCACATTTCTTGGGGGCTTGGAATTATGATGAGAGAGTGGGATGAGCCCCATCTACATTCTTTCTTCTCCCTCCTCCTAAGCCCTTTGCATCCCTCTTCTGACATGCACACAGTGCATTTCCTCTAACACATATATCCTCTGCACTCCCACCTAGCAACCCCTTTTTCCTGTCTCTCACCATTTATACACACCCTGACTGTACTCTCCCAGCTCCCACAAACATAACTCCACAAATCCTTCCCCATCTGGATGATAGAATAGGGTCTGGCTGTATCTTGACTGAACAGGTTTGGTTTGGGATGAAACCAGGGGGTAGACTGTTTTCTAAAAGCTGGAACATCTGGTAGCCTTACTTATTCCCTTTTAAAAGTTTCCTTTTCTTCATGCTCATTTCCCACGAATAAGGGAAAGGCAATCTTCTTTAGCTCTTAAGCTTCCCAGATATCATCAGTTACTTGGTCAGTCAATAAATATTTATTAAGTTCCTCCTATATGCCAGACATTGTGTTAACTAAGTCCTTGGGGATACAAAGAAATGTAAGAGACAGTTCCTGTTGTCAAGGACCTCCCAGTCCTTGGAGAGAACTCTCAGTTCTCTTCTCTAAGGCTCAATTAAAATGAGTACAGAATTGAATCAAGGGGACTGGATCTGAGAGCCAGTTTCATTTTATTCAACCCCTACCACAAAATCGGAGCAAGAAATCTCCTTTGTCAGATCTTCCTTATAGTGTCCCCCCAAAAAATCTCCTCTCCATAGGTTGCTTCAAAATATTGGGCCCAGGGCTCGTGCTCTGCCTTAACTCTTCAATAAAGATGAATTTATTCCAGTGAATTGAATTTAGTTCAATTCAACAAATGTAGAGTCAGAGGGCAAGGGTTAAAATCCAAGTTTTGCACCTACTACCTATGTGACTTTGGAAAAATACTAATATTAAAAAACTAAAATTTATATAATTATAAATAATTCATATAATAATTATTAAAACTGCCATTTGTATAGCACTTTAAGATTTGCAGTAAACTTGACATATACTAGTACTGCATTTGATCCTCAAAACAATCCTTTTAGATTGGGGTTGTTGTTATCTCCATTGTATGAATGAGGAAACAGTCTCAGAGAGGATTAGTGATTTGTTCAGGGTCATATAACTAAGTCAGTATTTAAGGCAAGATTCAAGTTAAGCAAGTAAAAAAAAAAACCTGCCTGAGCCTCAGTTTCCTTGTTGATGAAATTAGAAGGCTGAATTAGACAACCTCTCAGGTCCTTTCCAGCTCTAAATCTATGATTCTGCTGCAGTTGAGGTTGAATTGGCCTGTAGGGATGATTCCATGGTGTGTGTATCTATAGCTCCCCTGGAAAGTTTCATGGACTCCAGGGCCATGATAACTCAATGTTTGGGCCCTTTGGGGATGATGAACTTATTGACTGCTTTGGGCTATGTGGTGGCTGAAGAATGAAAAGACTTGCTACTTTGGTGTGATGCAGGAAACCTTGAGTGGTTCCTTGGACCTCTTTCACCCTAGTGACAGCTGTAGGGAGGTAGGATACTTCATTACTAAAAAGAAGAGGCAACTTCACTCCTCTCCATTGACCTTTTTGGTGGTATTACATAACTCTGAAATTTCCAGTGAGGTCTTGGGGATAGGCTGGCTCTTTCCTGCTCTGGCATGTGATGACTATTCTCTCTTGGCTGCTAGAGTAGGGAGTTCTACTACACAAACTTGCTCCTGGGTCCTAGCTGCCTTTTTTACTTGGTGTGTGGGTTTTTTCCCCCTGAGTAGGTAATCAAGCATTAACTTTACAATGGATTAGTCCAGGCTTGGAGGTGACCTTACGAGACCTTATGAGGTCTGGAAGTCCAAAAGGTCCAGCTGATGTGTGGCAAGCAGCATTTCTTCATTGGACAAGATGGCCATCAGCAAGAAGGTGACCGGGAGTTGTTTGGACAGCGTGGAGTTAGTGTAAAATGTTTCCATGCTTATTTTCTGATCACACAAATTACTCTATGTTCTGATACTGTTTAATTGTCCGACTACTGGGAGAGGTTGTAACTTGTTACCAGTTAAGTTACTGAACCCTGTTTTAAGTTATTCTGTCAATGTATGCTGAGTTTTTGGTGTTCTAGCATTTATTTTGCATGTAAAAGATAAATACTTATCTCATATTTGATTCATATTGTACATTGAATACCTTTTTACTCCCTCCTTTTTGGGGAGTCCCTATACACATGCCAAAACCTAAATTTTAAATAATTTGTTTTTGAGACTCCCTTGAGGAAGGGGTTTGATGAGCCAGTAAGTATAAGAAAGGGGAGCCTAGTTTCCTCTCATTGAGGCAAGGGTCCCTTAGGATTGACTGAACCTGGTTCAGAGGACATGCATGGGTTTGTGGCAGAGGGGTTCCTAAAGGGAAAGGAATGGATACAGCTCCCTTGGGTCCAGTAATGATTCTTAAATTTAGATGAGGATGATATAAAGTGCCTACTGTGCTGGACTGTCAGGGAGATACAAGGATAAATTAGAAATGGTCCCTGCATTCATGAATCTTTTACTTTGAATACAACGATAAGCCATTGATGACTCTTCATTTTGAATTTAGAGACTGGATAGAGCTGTGGAGCAGACTTGCCTACTTTAATGCTCCCTGGCCTCCTTTGCTTCTGGGATCAACGGGTAAGTGATGTTGGTGTTATGCCTGCTTCTCCCTATGTGAGATGTCAGCCTCATTTAGAATCTAAGGCCTAGAGAGACTATTTTCTCAATCTCTTAAACCCTCACCATTCATAGGAGCTCTAGGGATTTATTCTTTGACACTAGAGGGCCAGACTATCATGGTGGACTTGTTTGAAAAGTGAAAGCCTATTTAAAGACAACCAATTGCTCCCAAGCTTTCCTTCCCAAAGATTATCAGTGGGAAGAGAACTTCTGTGTTTGGTGATCCCAGAGAGATCATGGAAACTTCTCATAGAGCATACTTATGTTTATAAGACAGATAACTCAAGCTGCCTTACCCAAGCATGACGCTGACACGTTTCCCACCCCCTTCATTTCTTTCTGATAATAATAACTTTTCTCTCTCCTGAGGTCATCTGTTTGGAAGTTGATATTTCCCTTCTCCTGACATGAGTGCTTTGTTTGTCTGCGTTAACATCTTTGTGGTGAAGAGCCCATCGCTTATTCCTGGAAAACTATAAGCAAAGGAAAGGAAGTTAATCAAATGCCCCAAAAGAACAAAAAGAAACCCTTGACTGACAAATTTTCCCACGACCATTATGGAAAGCTTTCATGTTGCTTCTCTCTGCTCACACCACATGGGGTGGAGGCTCAGTAGAATTACACAACTGGTTTCAGGGCTCACATCAGGTGAGGAACAGGCTGTTGGGGCCCCTCATGCCTTCCAGTAATGGAAATTGCCCATGTGGATGACAGGGCTCTGTTCTTGGGGTATGATTTGAGGTCAAATGGCCCAGAACCATGAGAAAACACAAACCCATTGAATGTCACTGCTCCCCAGTGACATCAGTCAGTGACAACAGCCTCCATTTCATAAGGAAGCACCAAATTGAAAGGATTTACTCAGAAACAGAGCCTGAAATTCCTAGCCCATTATTCTAGTTAAAATGAAGAAAGGAAGTACGGAGAAATGGAATGGGAGCTAGATTTAGAATCGGAGGAGCGGGATTCAAATCTCAGCTCTGGAAAGAACACTTAAGTTTTCTGAGTCTCAGTTCATTCATCTATGATGGAATTGGACCAGATGACCATTGCATTCCTTTGTATGAACCTAGAACCCTGGGTTGTTTTCCTTCAAGACAATGTGAGTTCCTTGAGGACAGGGACAGTTCCATTTTTTTTTCTTTGTATCCCTGGGTCCTAGTATACTGCTTTACATACTGTGTGCAAAGTATGTAATGAATAAGTTCTTGTTGAATTGAATTAAATTCACAAAAATTTCTAGGCTTTGAAGATATTTTGCAGGTCAGAAATTATTTTTTCCAGTGCCTAATATGGTACCATATTTTGTAGCTCAGAAGGAAAAGCTGTGCCTGCCTACTGATATGTTTTACTCCATACCCTCCCCCAAAGTGGTTATCATTTTAGAAACTGCTATTATGAAGAAGCCAGGAGGAGAATTTATATATCTGACCCTGTGAACTTAAGCCTGCCCACACTCTGGGACCAATTTGGACCCCAAACAGGAAGTATATAAAGAGCCCCTTCCTCTGAAAGGTTACTATCAAATGTTGTTCTAGCTACTGGTGCCATTCAGCTGTTATTTAGACCTCATGTCTAAATCCTGACCCTGGAGTACTCAGAATTTTTATCTTGAGTTTGTAACATAAGCTTGTAAATAATTTGATCAGAATTTTAGAGCTTGATGAGACCACAGAAGTCATTTAATCCAACCTCTTCATTTTACAGGTGAGGAAACTGTGGCCCTAAGAAGTTAAGTCATTTACCCAAGGTCATACAAATGGTAAATGAACCTACATTCAAGCCAAGGTCTTCTGGTTTGTTTTCCAGTGGTCTTTCCACTAGGTTGTGTTGCTTCTTAGCTATTCCTAGAACAAAAGCCCAGGAGTTCCAGCTTCTGTCTGTGGCTATGCCACTCATTGGTCTGACCTTACAAAATCCCTTTATTTTGGAGCGTGAGCATTTTCCTTACTGGAAAGATAGTTTCTGATGCTGACTGATAAATTGAATTCAATTCTCATTTATTAAATGCTCACAAGGGGCTGGGAATAGACAGAGAAAGGTGATAGTATTTCTGTTTTCAAAGAGCTTGCAATCTAATAGGAAGGATAAAAAAATGTACCTAAATATGTATGACAAAAGGTAGAATGCAATAAAAGCAGAGAAGAAACACAACACAGAAATGAAGAATATTTGCAGAGGTCTGGTTCGTTTTCAGTTGAGGGTATCAGGGAAGGTTTCATGGGGCAAATGGTAATTGAACTAGGCCTTGAAGGAAGAGAAGGATTTCAACTGGAAGAGATGAAGAAGAATTGCCTTCCAGGCCCAGGGAATGGTTTTTGTGAAAGGAATGAGTGAAGGCATATCAGGAGTTGCAGAGGGTGGCCAGGGAGGCAGCTTGATCAAGGCCAGGCTATCATGGTGGACTTGTTTGAAAAGTGAAAGCCTATTTAAAGACAACCAATCGCTCCCGAGCTTTCCTTCCCAAAGATTATCAGTGGAAAGGGAATTTTTGTGTTTGGTGATTCCAGAGAGATCATGGAAACTTCTCATAGAGCATAGTTATGTTTATAAGACAGATAACTCAAGCTGACATGTTTCCCATTCCCTTCATTTCTTTTTTGATAATCATCATTTTTCTCTTTTCCAAGGCCATCTGCTTGGGATTTGATATTTCCCTTCTCCTGACACAAGTGCTTTGTTTGTCAACATTAACATCTTTGTGGTGAGGAGCCCATCTGCTTATTCCTGGAAAACTATAAGCAAAGGAAAGGAAGTTAATCAAATGCTCTGAAAAGTTTCTGTGACTGCAAGTAGGTGGAAAAGGCAAGAGAGGTATGAAGGTAGCAAACATTATTGTATTTTTTTTTTGGCTAGGCAATGGGGTTAAGTGACTTGCCCAGGGTCACACAGTTAGTAAGGGTCAAGCACCTGAGGCCAAATTTGAACTCAGGTCCTCCTGACTCCAGGACCGGTGCTCTATCCACTACACCACCTAGCTGCCCCCAGTCTTCTTTACTTTTGTCTTGCCACTAGCCTTCAGTGACTCTGGAGAAGAGAGTGAGGCTGATAACTTTGTGCAGCTCTGTCTCACTTAAATCCAATTCATGTGCAAGTCAACACATCACCCTCCTGATATCGTTGGTCCTCTTTGAGAATGAAGGACGAACAACAACAAAAACAATAACAACAAACTTTATGAAGGGGAATAGTTGGAAATAAGGCTGAAGAGGAAGTTAAGCCAGATTATAGGGGGCCTTAAATGCTAGAGTCAAAGACATAGAACCATACATTTAGAGCTAGGTAGGATCTTAGATCGTATTAAGCCCTTAATTTTATAGGTGAAAGAACTGAGTCTCGGAGAGTTCAAATGATTTCCCCAAGGTCAAACAGGTAGTAAGTGTCAGAGCAGAAATTTGAACTCTGACGTTGATGTCTTATGTGATGTATTATAGGGAGTCATGGAAGAGACTGCTCAAAAGAGAGCGGGGCAGTGGAATGGCGAGAGCCACATGAATGCACAGAA
>NW_020954590.1:38371488-38484500 GCF_900497805.2 Vombatus ursinus | reverse complement strand
ATTCAGTCAAGGTTGCACCTGAGGATCTAGAGGGCCACATGTGGCCTTGAGGCTGCACGTTCCCCATCCCTGGCTAGTCCATTCTATCTTCAATATATCTTCACTTAAGGCAGGAAGGAATAGATATAACAGGAACAGAAGCAGCAGAAGGTCTCTATTCTCCTGACTTCATGTAGACCTGAGTGGGACAGTGGGCTATAGGTACTCTCCTTACCAGGAGGCTTACAGCAGTTACTGCTTCCTTACTCAAACACAGCCAGGCAGGAAAGAGGCAGTTGCCTCTTGGGAGTCTTTTGTATGCATCTGACTTCTGCATCAGCAGCCAATCAAAAAAATACGTAGGAAGTGTGCCGGAAACAATTATATACCTGTACATGTTCTAAAGTTCATGTTGTGATCACGTGATCATAAGGGCTGGACCCTCCTAGGCCAGATTCTTGTTCTGCTTACAAATTAATCACAGAGAACTTCAGAGTGCTCACTCATTCCCGTGGCTTTCTGACTCTACACGCTCAGGGCAGCAAACAGGAGCCGGCTCAAAGACTTGTGCCTGGACATTGTCCCTAGAGTAGGAAGCACCCCTCTCCCCTACCACCAAGAAGAGGTAGATGCTGATGCTAATTCTCTTAGTCATGTGAAGGAAAGGAGAACTATGAATAAATAATATCAATAATAAACAATAATGATAAATAAATAAATGAATAAATAAATAAACAAAAGGGAGAATCAGGTAAACTGAAAACACAATCAAGGGCAACTATTTTGGGTAAGAAGGAAAAGGAACTGGGAAACTAGCTTAGGCATATCCACTCCCCCTCACCCTCCTGTCTCCAGGGTAAGATTTTTCCTGACTGAACACCTCCAACTGTCATCCCACAGGGAACAACAAATTTGATTTTATTGTTCTGTGTGAAAAAAAGATGGAGAATGGCTGGAGGCATTGAATGGGCTAAAAACATGTAAGCAGAGGTGGCTACATCTGGCCAGAGGGAAACTAGAAAACAAGTTGGGTGTATTCCTAACCTCTAAAAATGACTCAGAACAGAGACTCAGGCAAGTTTCATGTCCCCTCAGACAAGGCAGGGGTCTGCCTACAGGGGAGGGGGTGGTGCCAGAGAATGAATGATGAAGGAATACAAGAAAAAGTCAGAAATACCAAAAATATACAGAGGAAAAAGTCTCAAGAAAAGCTCAGCATACATGCAGAAAAACCAGTAGAGAGGAGCCCAAAACCAGAAGGAAAATGAGTAAAACCTTATCATCTTTTCTCACTCTATTTTCTAAGTCAGTTGTTTTTTCAATGAGATATTTCACATTTCTTCTATTTTTTTCATTCCATTTTATTGTTTCTTGATATCTCATGGAATCATTAGCTTCCACTTGCCCAATTCCATTTTTTTAAGGAAGGCTTTCTTCATCGAGCTTTTTTTTTTATAAATTTATTTATTTTTAGTTTTCAACATTTACTTCCATAAGATTTTGAGTTCCATATTTTCACCCCGTCTCACCCTTCCTCCTCAAGATGGCATGCATTCTGAATACCTTTTCCCCTAGTCTGCCTTCCCATCTATCTCTCCCCCTCCTTCTCTTATCCCTTTCCCCTTCTATTTTCCTGTAGGGCAGGATAGATTTCTGTACCCCATTTCCTGTATTTCTTATTTCCCAGTTGCATGTGAAAACATTTTTTTTAAACATGTGTTTTTAAAACTTTGGGTTCCAAATTTTCTCCCTTCCTCCCTCCCCACCCACCTTCATTGAAAAGGCAAGCAACTCAATATAGGTTATACATGTGCAGTTATGCAAAACACTTCCATAGTAGACGTGCTGTGAAAAACTAACTCTATTTCCCTTAATCCTATCCTGCCCCTCCCCATTTATTCTATTCTTTCTTTTGACCCTGTCCCTCCTCAGAAGTATTTGTTTCTGATTACCCCCTACTCTTTTGTCCCCTTCCCCCCCCCATTTTCCTGTAGGGTAAGACAGATTTCCATACTCAATTGAGTGTGTATGTTATTCCCTCCTTAATTCAAATCCTATGAGAATAATATTCACTCATTCCTTCTCACTTTCCCCTGTTTCCCCTCTACTGTAAGAGCCTTTTCTTTTCTGTTTTTTTTGTGTGAGATAATTTACCCCATTCTACCTCTCCCTTTCTCCTTCTCGTAGTATAATCCTCTCTCATCCCTTAATTTTATTCTCCAGATCAACTCACCCTGCACTCTCTATCTATTTATCTATCTATCTCTATCTATCTGTCTATCTATACATACATATAATTTTTTTCCCTCCAACTACCCTAATACTGACAAAGGTCTCATGAGTTACAAATATCATCTTTCCATGCAGGAATGTAAACAGTTCAACCTTAATAAGGCTCTTATGATTTCTCTTTCCTGTTTACCTCTTCATGTTCCACTTGAGTCTTGTATTGGAAAGTCAAATTTTCTATTCAGCTCTGGTCTTTTCATCAAGAATGTTTGAAAGTCCTCTATTTCACTGAATGACCATTCTTTCCCCTGCAGGATTATATTCACTTTTGCTGGGTAGGTGATTCTTGGTTGTAATCCTATCTCCTTTGCCCTCCTGAATGTTATATTCCATGCTCTGTGGTCCCTTAATGTAGAAGCTGCTAAATCTTGTATTATCCTGATTGTGTTTCCACAATACTTGAATTGTTTCTTTCTGGCTGCTTGCAGTATTTTCTCCTTGACCTGGGAACTCTGGAATTTGGCTACAATATTCCTAGGAGTTTTCCTTTGGGGATCTCTTTCAGGAGGAGATGGGTGGATTCTTTCGATTTCTATTTTGCCCTCTGGTCCTAAAATATCAGGGCAGTTTTCCTTGATCCTATCTTGAAAGATGATGTCTAGGCTCTTTTTTTGATCATGGCTTTCAGATAGTCCAATAATTTTTAAATTCTCTCTCCTAGATCTATTTTCCAGGTCAGTTGTTTTTCCAATGAGATATTTCACATTGTTTTCTAATTTTTCATTCTTTTGGATTTGTTTGACAGTGTCTTGATTTCTCATAAAGTCACTAGCTTCCAATTGCTCTGTTCTAATTTTTAAGGAAGTATTTTCTTCAGTAACCTCTTGGACTTCCTTTTCCATTTGGCCAATTTTGCTTTTTAGGGCATTCTTCTCCTCATTGACTTTTTGGACCTCTTTAGCCATTTGGGTTAGGCTATTTTTTAAGGTGTTATTTTCTTCAGTATTGTTTTGGGTCTCCTTTAGCAAGCTGTTGACTTGTTTTTCATGATTTTCTTGCATCACTCTCAGTTATTCCTCTACTTCTCTTACTTGCTTCTCAAAATCCCTTTTGAGCTCTTCCAAGGCCTGGGACTGATTCATATTTTTCTTGGAAGTTTTGGATGTAGGAGCTTTGACTTTGTTGTCTTCTTCTGGTTGTATGTTTTGATCTTTGTCACCAAAGTCAGATAATATAGTCTGACTCTTTTTGCACTGCTTACTCACAATCCTGGCTAATTACTTGAGTTTTAAACTCTTTGTTAAGGTAAGAGTCTGTTTCCAATGTGAAGAATGTACTGTCCCACACTTTGGGGGTTTATACAACTGTTTTCAGAGGTACTTCTAGGGACGTGTAAATTTTCAGTTCTTCCAAGGTGGTATGATAAGGGGTAAGGTGTTTCCTCTCCACTGCCACAACAAGCTCCACCATGCCAGTGCTCCTCCTCACCCCAATACTGCCCCTCAGAACTGGGACCCACATCCAAGCATGGGCAAAGCAAGAAATTCCTGCCTCAGCACTGGCAAAGAGATCCCTGCAATCCCCCTCTGATCAGCTACTTGATTCCCCCTCAGTCTGTGGGCTGGAAGCTCAGGAGGCAGCCACTGTAGCAGGGGCAGCTGAGACCTAGCTCCTTCTCTCACCGCAGTCACAGACTTTTCCCACTGACCTTCTAAGTTGCCTTTGGTTTTCATGGGTTGAGAAGTCTGGAAACTGCCACAGCCGCCTGAGACTCAGTCCTCTGAGGCCTGCTCCAGGGTTGCTGCAGCCTGTGCGCCCATGCCACACTGCGCTCCTCTCCCTGCCTGGCATGATATACCTTTCTGATCAACCATACAAGTTGTCTTGGGCTGGAAATTTGTTTCACTCTGTCTTTTTGTGGGTTCTGCTGCTTTAGAATTTGTTTAGAGCCTTTTTTTACAGGTATTTGGAGGGGTTTAGGGGAGAGCTCAAGCAAGTCACTGCTTTCACTCTGCCATCTTGGCTCCGCCCCCTTCACCAAGCTTTTGTACCTCTTTTTCCATTTGGTTAATTCTGAATTTTAAGAAGTTATTTTCATCAGCGAAGTTTTGTGCCTCTTTTTTCCATTTGGTCAATTCTGTAAAATTCTGCATAACTTCAGAGAGGATTAAAAGTTCCACTAGAAAATATTATAATGTGAAAGTGAACTGAAAGTGCCTGACAAAAGTCAGGACATCCAGAGAGCATGGATCACCAAAAACTCCAGCATGGTTCAAAAAGAAATATAAAATAAAAAATTAATATTGATCATAAAAAATCTGAGAGTTCTTCAAGGCAAATGTGAGAAGGGAGTATGTGGGAGACAGTCTGCTCCAAGTAGAGAAGGGGAACAGAAAGTGGAATATAGGGAATAGCAGATAGGTCAGTCTGGCTGAATTGTAGAGTAGGTGAAAGAGAGTGATGTATAACAAACCTGAAAAGGGAGGCTGGGGTCATATTGTAAAGGGCTTCAAAAACTAAACAAATAAATTTCAATCTCATTCTAGAGGAAATAGGCAACCACTGGAACTCTTTTGAGTAGGTGAGCAACATGATTAGATCTATGCTTTAGCAATATCAGTTTGGCAGTTTGATGGAGGATGGATACACTGGAGAGGAGTTACACTGGATACTGGGAAAGCGATTAGGAAATTATTTCAGTAGTCCAGGCAAAGGTTGATGAGGAACTGAACTAAGGCAGTGCCCATGTTGGCACCATGTCCTCTCTCTGTGAGAGAAAGGGAAGGGATAAAAGCTATATTGTGGAGGTAGATTTAACAAGACTTAATAACTGTTTGGATGTGAAGAGTTCAAGAGAGAAGTCAAGGATAACTGCAAAGCTGTAAACCTAGGTGACTGGAAGGATAGAAGTGCTCCCAACAGAAATAGGGAAGTTAAGAAGAGGAAAGAGTTTGAGGGTCAAGTCCTATTTGGGATATGTTGAGTTTGAGATATTTGTTGGACAATTAGTTGGAGACATCCAAGAGTCATTGGAAAAATGGAGTTTAGGAGAGAAACTAGGACTGGATTTATAGATCTGTGATTCTCCTCCAAAGAGGTGATAGTGGAACTCATAGGAGCTAATAAGATAACCAAGAAAGAAAGCATAGAGAGTGAAGAGAAGAGAATTTGGGACCAGGATCTCATAGGGTAGAGTATATCCATACACAGGTGTTGAGACATGGATAGTGATTCAGGAAAGGAGACTGAGAAGGAGCAGCCAGACAGATAGGAGGAAAATCCGGAAACAACAATGTTATGAAAACCCAGAGAAGGAAGAGTACCTATGAGGAGGAGGTGGCCAACAATGTCAAAGACTACAGAGGGGTCAAAAAGGATAAGGACTGAGATAAAATCATTGGCTATGGCAATTAATGTATCATTGATAACATTGAAGAGAGTAGTTTTTGTTGATTAATGAAGCCAAAAGTTAGATTGTAAGGAATGGGAGAAGTGGGAGTGTTGTGAGAAAGTGAAGGCAAAGAGTTTGAATTTGATAGGTTGATTTAGAAATAGAGAATGTAGCTTGAGGTGGTGGTAGGACCAAATGAAGGATGGGAGGGGAGGGACTGCTGTAAGCAGTAGGGAAGCAGCCAATGAATAAGGAGAGACTAAAAATTAGGGAGAGAGAGAAAGGGAATGATCAGTAAGTAAGTTGCCAAGGAAGATGGGAGGGAATAGGATCAAAGGTACAAATTATGAGAGATGAGGAAGTTGAGGAACTGGGATTTAGGAGTACTTTAGGGGACAGGAACATATAAATCAAAGTTCTCAAGGATAAAGGAGGGCCTTGATAAGGAGAGAGAGAGAGGCTACAAGTCAGGTACTGAACTTCTTGAGGAAGGAGGTAGACATTTTCAGTGGAGACATGACTGGTTCTAGTCAGAGTTCCTGGGTTCAAATCCCATTTCTGATGCTTACTACTTGTATGACATTGGGAAAGTCATTTAATCTCCTCAGGCCTCAGTTTTCTCATATGTAAAACACGAGGTTTGGAGTGGATGGCTTCTGAAGTCTCTTTAGTTTCATGTTCCCATGACATAGGGCCTATTATATTGTAACAGACATCAGGCTCTGGATAGGTTGCTATGTCTTCTCAAAGGAGGAGAGAACCAGAGTAATAACGATAGGGATGGTCTGGAAGTGGCCCTGAGGAACAAAAAGCATGTCTACTCTCCCTCCTGATTCAGTGTGTTGAGGATATGATTGAAGGTATATCTAGTCCTGGAGATGATGGCCAGGGACACAATGTCTTCTGGGGGTTTGAGGTAGGAGTAGGGTGGGAAGAGACAGGTTTCTTTGACTCTAAGGAGACAGAAGGAACAGGTCTAGTATGAAGGATGGTTTGTCACCAGCAAAAGGCAATGCTCTATAAAGAACAATGGAAGGGAAGGGATCTTATGGTCTATAAAATATAGGGCTGACGTGAAAGGATGAATGGAAGGATGGATACATGGTAGCTAGGGAAGGGAGTTTCTGCCTCATTACCCAGTGATACTGAATCACAAGGATGCTGAGTGGAGTTACAGGACAATGAATTGTCATGAAACTAGCAAGAGTATAAGTAATTTGATCATCCATTCCTAAGCAAAAGGGGGAGTGGTAGTAGAACATGGCAGCAAGAGAGGAGATCAAGAGTCCCTGGTTTCCTGCTGATCAAGGCAGAGGTCAGTTGAATAGTTGGGCCTGGCTGATTACAGAGAGGTAAGGGATGGTTGAAGTACTCACCCTTTCAATCACCATTAGTTCTGCCCCAGGGCTTTGCTGTGACTCAAAATGTGGATTACCTAGTGGACAGCTTTATAGTTCAGGTGAGCTTCTACCAACTGAGTTAGGCGGGATACTAAGGCTACACTCAAGGCCATTGAAGGGTTTGGGTTTGAAATATCTATAGTTTGTGCTACACTGGCATAATTTATAAGAATTCAAAGTCACTTCTATGCCAAGATGAGACATTAGGACAGAACTTTAGGGGAAGGAATATCTTCAAGATAACAAGCCAGGAATAAATTTTTTGGGGAAATGCATAGGAGGAAAGCAAGGGGCTATGTCTGTTTGACAGTAAATATCTAGATGAAAAGAAATTCATTCAGTCTTCTGGATGATTTGTTCCCATTTTGGTACATGTTCAAATACTTGGGACAGATATATTTTTATTTTCCTTTTGGTTTTCATCTAGATATTGGGTAACATGGAGCCATAGCCTAAAGGTCATTTGCAGAAGAATAATTTAGTCAGTTCACAAAGCCAGATCTCAGAAGTATCTTCTTTAGATATATTATGTACAACAGGAGTGTATGGGGGTGTTCAGTGAGTATCAGCACCTCTAGTGTGAGGGCTTGCTGAACTCTTTTCAGGGCTACTCATCCACCACTGGTGTCCCTCTGGCACTCATCTCTCACCTGTGGCTCCAAGAAGCTGTAGCATGGGCAGTGGCCATGCTTTGGTAAACTGTCTTGGCAGACAGGCTAACTCAAGTGAAGGGTAACCAATGGGCATCACACACGTAGGTGAGTTAGGGGCATGTGAAGACTTCCGCAGCAGAATGGGTGGAGGAGAACAATTTGTCCCATGAAGGCAGCTGAAGCAGGCACTGTGGAGTGCTTAGAGCCTGATCAGACGTTGAAGAGGTTAAGATGCATCAAAGATGAATAACGGGACACTTTGATGACTCTGGAAGATAGAGTAAGGCAGATGATTTTGTGCAAATCTGCCTCACTTCAATTCAATTCATGTGCAAGTCAAGATAACACCCTATGATGTCACTGCTCCTCTTGGAAAATTAAGGAAAAACAGCAAACAACAAGTACAGCATCTGAAATAAAACACAGACACGGTCCCACAAAGAGCCATCCATATTCAAAACAAGCTCCTAAAAAGAATTGGTAGCTTTAGTGAGGAATATGGCCCCTTTGTCTTCTGTAATCACCATTAGAACAATACAATATAACTTTCCCTTTCCCAGTGTTGCATACACACACACACACACACACACACACACACACACACACATATGCAGACACATCTATGAAAGCAAGCAGAACGGAAAAAATCAGCACATCTTGGAACTGAAAGGTGGGTAGACAGTTATCTGGGCTTTTAGAGTATTCAAATTAAGCTACTAATGGCCAAATTCTTCCCCAGGCTATAGTAGGTCTTCTCAAAATTACTGAAATTGAATCCAAGAGCCGTAATTTTGCTGAAGGTACTTAGTATGCAGCCATCAATTATAAACACATGGAACAGTGCTGAAGAAGATGGAGAGTAACATTTGGCGTTGCTGATGAGGCAGCATAACCACATGAAAAATCATTCATAGCTCTTTCCCTTGCATATAAGTACATATTTATTTACTTGCCATGCCTAAATGTTGGGAAAATATCTCATGGAAATGCGTAATGGAAGAGTGAAGTACAATTCCAAATATTTGAAATTACCCAGGACCTGAGGATGGAGACTAAAAATGGAATCTGACTGCTTGGATTTCAATGGGAGATGTCTCGCAAAACAAGTTACCCAGTGTAAAAACTTCCCTGATGCCAGATTAACAAGGCAGATTAAAATTCATCTGAGGCTTCCAAGCCTCACCAGGATGAGGAGTTATGGTGGATCAGCCTGAGACTATGCTGACATGTTAGTGCAAGGTGAAGGTAGGGAATACAGGTAGCTGCCATAAGAGATCAAAGCTTGGTGAGGTGTTTTGAAAGAGACAAATGGTTACATTTTTTTTTAACACATCCTGCATCTTGCCTTGTGGTCTAGTGCTGACCTCTCAGCCTAAGTCTTTTGCTCCTGCAATTACTTTCTCATTTATATTCCAGCCCCTCTGATTTTAGTGCTCTGGAGAAGCTCTGAAGCTAACCTGGTCTGTATCCATCTGGATTGAATCCAGAAACCTTGCGCCTCATTAATCCACACAACTTCGAATCTATAGTGCTTGGACTGAGCTGTCCTGATTGGCGAGCTAGTGCAAATTCACCCAGCTCACCAATCTAGTCAACTAAGGGGCAACATGGGATCAGACAGCCAAAATGTTTTCCGGACTGCAGCAATGAAGCAGACCAGCATTATTGGTCTAGAATCCAAAAGGCACAAAACAATATGGATCTCCAAGGAAACACCATCATTATTTTACCACACTGCCCCGTACCCTACTCATACCATATAAACCTTGGTTTTGACCAGTGCTTGCTTGAATGAACAATGAGTCCCAACAACCTGGATTTGGAGAATGTAGATAAAATTTCAACAAAAACACCTTGGGGTTAATGGAATGTAACTGTGCAGGAAACTCCAGGGAAGGCAGCTGGCCATCAGCATGTTTCATAGACGTGGAATTTTCATTACAATTGACTTCATCATAACATGAACCACTTGTATCTGTTTAAATAGCTATTGGCCGTGAGATACAGCGTGGATTTACAGAAAGCACATTCACTCAGGAGCCTTGGAATTTTATTTTGGTTTTGCCACTGACTTGCGGTGGGACTTGGAGTGAATCCCTTAACTTGCCTGTGCCTTTATTCATTTTACTTCCTTAACACCTTTCCCTTACCCTTTCCTTCCCACAGTTTTTCTTTTACAAAATAATATTGCCTTGAGTCTTTTTCTATCACTTTCTATAAACACTGCTTCTCCTTAGTACTTTTATTGGTTGTGCTCATCAACACTGCCTATAATATGATGCAATATAATCATGCAATAGTAGCCAGTTTTAGGGTCCTTGAAGCAATGTGAGGCATTCAACTAAACAATGCTGAGTAGGTGCTTATCTCTGCTTGTAATTTCTCTTGCTTTCTATTTCCTACACACAACTCCCTTGTTGTTGCTGTTCCTCCAGATCCAAAGAAGAAACTGAAATCCATTAAAAAGGAGCCAATTCTATTCAATTCTATTCCAATTCACCTGAACTTAAGAAAAAAAAAAGAAGCTTAAACCCACAACTATTTATGGGTAGAGTGAGCCAATATAATCAAACTGATAATATGATCTAAATTTATTTATTCAGTGCCATATCAATCAAACTACTAAAGGATTATTTTATAGATCTAGAACAAAATAATAAAATTCAGCTGGAGCAGTAGTTACGCTAAACTCAAATCGGGATGGTGGCTACTAATCCATACATAAGAATTCTCATGGGCCACCTACTGACTTAATTTTAAGATGCAATGCTATTTACGTTTTATTGTATTTTTATATATTTTGTTAAATATTTCCCAATTAAATTTCAATCTGGTTCAGACAGTACTTGGGAGAGTAGGCAGCTTGTTTGACGCTCCTGATCTGGAGGAACAAAAGGTCAAGAATCTCAAAGAAAATAATGAAAAAAAGTAGGAAGGAAAGAGTATCTCAAAGGGGTTATCATCAAAACAATTTGATTAAAAAATGGAGAGGCAGATCAGTGGATTAAATTATTATCATCTCCACTGCCGCAACCACTGTCTAGCATTTAAATAGTGCTTTAAGGTTTACAGAACGTGTATTACATGAACATATATAATAGAACATGTATAATGTATAGATATACAGAATATGAACATATCCATATCCATATATATATTATATCATGTGATTATCATAACAACCCTGTAAGCTAGGTGCTATTATCATATCATCATTTTACAAATGAAGAAACCTAGGCTGAGAGAGTTTAAGTGACTTGCCCAGTGTCGCAGAGGTAATAGGTGTCTGAAGTGGGATTTAAATTCAGGTCTTCTGAATCCAGATCCAACACTTTATCCACTGCAACACAGCTGCCTGATTAGACATATAATATATACAAGGAAACAAACATAGTACCCTAGTGCTCAATATACTCAAAGACTGACTCAGCTACTGGGGGAAGGACCCACTATTAGACAAAAACTGCTGAAAGGGTTTAGAACAACATCTGACAACATCTAAACTCCAAGCTAAGTTCCTAGGAGACATATGACTTAGATGGCAAAAGTCACATGGTAAACAAATTAGAGGATCACAGAGGAAATTGCCTTTCAGATATATGAATGAGGGGAAGAGTTCATGATCAACCAATGGGTAATGAGGATAAAGAAGATAAAATGGACAATCCTGATCACATAAAATTAAGAAAATTTTAATAGGTATGAGGTTGGACCTCAAAGTTAATTTAATTTTCTTTACTTATTAGGGCTTTAAATAATTTTTCTTTCTTTCTCCTTTTTGTTGAGGCAATTGGAGTTAAGTGACTTGCCTAGGGTCACACAGCTAGTAGGTATCAAGTGTCTGAGGTCAGATTTGAACTCAGGTCCTCCTGACTTCAAGGTCAGAGCTCTATCCACTGTACCACCTAGCTGCCCAATAATTTTTAATTCAGTTGGTGATAATTTAGATTTCTTCATTTGGAAACATCCTGTTCATATGCTTTAATCTTTTATTGGGGAATGGCTTATAGCCTTTTAAATTAGAATCAATTCCTTATACATCTTAGAAATGAGAACTTTATCAAAGAAATTTTTTTGTAAAGATTTTTCCTAGTCACTTTTTTCTTTTTAAATTTTTACTCCATTAGATTTATTTGTGCAAAAGAGTTTTAATTTTATATACTCAAAATTGACTACCTTATCTGGTGTGAGCCTTTTTATTATTTGTTTAGTTATATACTTCTTATCTCTAGTTAGCATTTATATAGAGCTTTAAGGTTTGCAAAATGTTTTCTTCCTTACTCCTGTAATTTGTTTATGATTTAACTTTTTCTATCTAAGAATGTCCATCTGGATGTGATATTAGGTGAATGAATGAATGAATGATTAAGCAGTTACTATCTGCAGAGCACTGTATGCTCTGGGGATACATATGGAAAAGCAAGACATTACCTGCTTTCAGGGAGCTCATACTCTAATGGGGAAAATAGCACATATGGAAAGTTTCAGCTACAAGTCAGATGGAAAGGTTCCATGATCCTTAAGTCTTTCTTCTTTAACATCATTTCCACTTGATAAATTCACATTAGTTTCTGATGTTGAACCATTTGGCAGTGCTAAGAACCTTCTTCTCTGGGTCTTCAAAAATGTGGCTGTAGCATCTGACGGAGCAGTTCTCAACATGGGGTTGCTTGCTGGTATGTTTACTGAGGGCACTGAGCTGGAAGCATTGCTATTCCAAAGGCTCTTGGGTTCAGGGTCCTGGGCTGTCTCTATCTGGGACTGAGGTGAGATGTTGGTCAAGGTGGTAGAAGTGATTTAATCTGCCTGGTACACATTGCCTCCTATCTCTTCCCCAGGGAGCTTTACTGCTTTAGCTAGTCTAGCTGACCTGATCTGTGAATGGCAGTTGGTAGGGGATGGCTGACCCCTCTTGCATGGGATTTGCTTCCCTGGATGATTGATGGTTGTGAAGGCTAGTCTGGAAGCAGGACTGATGGCCTCTGGGTGTTGTTATTTCAAGGGTTCTGGTCCTTAACTGCCTGTTGATGGTGGCTGGTCAGCAGTTGGTGGTGATGAAGAAGGTGGACCCCTTCTCCTCAATGATTTATCCCCTCAATTATGGCTACATTAAGCTGGAAGCAGGTCAGGTGATTGAAGAATATTGCCATTCCCAATGCTCTTAGGCTTAATGTCCTAAGGCTGTCTTCATTAGGATTTGAGAGGAGATGGCATTCAAAATGGTGGTTATGGTGGTTTAACTAATCTGGCACATGTTGCCTCCTGTCTCCCCCTTCAGGGTGTCTAACTGATTCAGCTAGGCTGGGCGTGGTGAAGATGGCTAGCCTTTTCTTCGCAGGAGTTGCTTCCTCAGATGATGGCAGTAGGGGCTTGGCTAAATTTAATTTCTTTCAGACTGGTGTCCAGTTTTCTCAGAAGTTTTGTTAAATAATGAGACCTGAGTAACTCAAGTCTTTGGGTTTATCAAATAGTAGACAACTGTGTTTGTTTGCTCCTGTCTGTTGTATACCTAAGCTGATTGACGTATTTTTTTTTTTAAGAAAACTAGTACCAAATCATTTTAATAATTACTGTTTTGTAGAATAGTATGAGATCTACTATTGATCAAGTCATGTCTCATTTTTGAGATTCTTGACCTTTTGTTCCTTGATATTAATTTTATTATTATTTTTATGGGTCTGTAAAGTATTCTTTTGGGAGTTTGATGAGTTCAGCACTGAATAAATAAATTTAGGTAGTATTGCCATTTTTATTATATTGGCTTAATCTGCTCATGAACAACTATTGATTTTCAAATTATTTAGGTTTATCTTTTATTTCTTCAAAAAATATTTTGTAGTTAAATTCATATACTCCTTAGGTGAAACTTAGAAGATACATTCTCAAGTATTTTGTAGATTTTGTAGCTATTTTGAATGGAATTTCTCTTTCTAACTCTCCTTGCTGGTTTCATTTGTCATATATAGGATGATTTGTGTGGATTTATCTTACATTTTTCAACTTTGCTGCAGTTATTAATTATTTTGACTAATTTTAGTTGACTCTCTAGGATTTTCTAAGTATACCATTGTATTATCTGCCCAAAAGAATAATTTTTTTTCTTACTGCCTATATTCTCTCAATTTCTTATTCTTTTTCTTGTCTTACTGCTATAGCTAACATTTCTAGCACATGTTAAATAGCAGTAGCAAAAATAGACATTTAAAAATATTACAGACTGGGTCTCCTTATTTTTTGCTCAGGCTAGAAGGGCAAAGGCCACTTATGGGGCACATCCCACTATCGATCAATGCAGGAGTTTTGACCTTCTCTGGTTCTTCACTCCTGGTGAAGAACAACCTGGTGGCCCCTACTCCCAGTGGCTCAATATATTAATGCCAAACTTAGTGCAGAGACTTGATCTTTATAGCCAATAGCTCAGAATTCCTGAGCTCAAGAGATCTACCACAATTAGTCTTCCTCATAATGGGTATTCTGGGTGTATACCACCATGTCCAGTGATAGCAGGCAACCTTGCATTAACCCTGATCTTATTGGAAAAGTCTCTTTTTCTCTCTTTTTTTTTTAATGGAGAAAAGAAAAAAACTTTTTCTCCATTACATATAATGTTTGTTCTTGGATTTAGATAAATACTATTAGTATATAAAGGAAAGGCCTATTTATTCCTATGATTTCTAGATTTTTTAGAAATGGAAATGAGTATTGGATTTTATCAAAAGCCTTTTCATCATTGATTGACATAATTACATAGTTTTTACTATTTGTATTATTATCATGACATTATATTTATAGTCTTCTTTATGCTGAATTTACCCTATATTCCTGGTATAAACTCAACCTGGGAATAGTGTATAATCTTCCTTATATATACTGTCATCTTTTTGTTAATTTTAATTAAAAATTTTGTGTCAATATTCTTTAGGGACAGTGGTCTATAGTTTTCCTTCTTTGCTTTGTCTCTCTGTGTTTTAGATATCAAGACCATATTTATATCACTGAAAGAGACTGGAAAGGTTCTTTCTTTTCTTACTATTGCAAATGGTTTATGTAGTATTAGAATTAATTGTTCTTTGAATGCTATGAATGGATCTGGCAATGGAATTTTTTTTTCCTTTTGGGACTTCAATTATGTCTCATTCAATTTTTAAATGATATATTTCTTATTTTGTTAATCTGAATATTTTATATTTTTGTAAGTATTTCTCTATTTCCTCTAAGTTATCACTTTTGTTAGCCTATAATTGGGCAAAATAGTTTCTGATAATTTCCTTCATTTCCTCTTCAAGTGTTGTAAATTCTCCTTTTTAATTTTTTGATAGAATTTGGTTTTTCTCTCTTTTAAAAATTAGGTTAGCTAACGCTATCTAATTTGTTGATTAAAAAAAAACCTCCTAGTTTTATTTATCAATTCAGTGGTCTTTTGCTTCAATTTTATTAATCCCTTTAATTTTCAGAATTTATACTTTGAAATTTAGTTGGGGAATTTTAATTTGTTGCTTTCAGTTGCATGGCCAGTTCATTGTTCTGTTCTTTTGTTTATTAAAGTATTTAAAGATATAAAATTTCCTCATAGAACTGCTTTAATTGAATCTCATAAATTTTGATATGTTGTCTCATTATTGTAATTTCCTTTGATGAAATTTTCTATTGTTTCTATGATTTGTTCTTTGACCCAGTAGTTCTTTGGAATTATTTTGTTTGGTTTCTTACTATTTTTAAGTGATTCCTTTAAGGGCCTTTTATTGAATACAATTTTTATTATATTATCTTCAGTAAATATGTTGAGTATTTCTGCTTTTCTACATTTTTTGTCAAAGTCTTCATGCCCCAATATATTCTCAACTTTTGAAAAGGTGCTATGTACCACTGTGAGGTATATAAATTCCTTTTTATTCCCATTCAATAGCTGCTAGAACTCTATCATCTCTAACTTTTCTAAAGCACTATTCAGGCTTGTAAGTTATTTCTTGTTAACATTTTGGTTAGATCTGTCTAATACTGAAAGTAGTACATTAAATTCACCAATTATTATAGTTTTGCTGTCAATTTGATCAACTTTTCACTTAGGTATCTAGATGTGTTCTTAGGTGTTAATATTGATTTATTTTCTATGGTGCTTTTGAGTATAAAGATTTTTTTTCTTATATCTTCCTATTTTTCCATATTTACTATAATTTTCTCTGAAAAAAATTAAAGCTACCCTTTTTTTTAGTTTAGTTGAAGCATAATACATTTTGCTCCAGCACCTTATTTTAACTCTTTGTGAACTTTGTGTTTCAAGTGGGTTTCTTGTTAACAACATATTGTTGGATTCTGCTTTTTGATACTTTCTAATCATTCTGCTATCCTCTTCCTTTTAATAGGTGAGTTCATTCCATTCATATTCAGAATTATTATTGTTATTGCGCATTTCCCTTCTTCCTATCCTTTTGAAAGTTTTCCCGTCTTTATTTCCACTTTCCTCTTTAAAAACAAGGTGGTAGAAGAGACAGAATTTGTATGGTACTTTTGATCTTATAAGTGAAACAGTTGATTTCTTTTCCATTACAGCTCTTCTCTTCTTACCCCACTTCCAACAGATTTCCCTCTTGTCAGTAGGCAGTTCTCAGTAATACAGAATAAAGTTTTATTTAAAAAGTAGAAAAGCAAAACTGAAACTCATGAATGAGGAATCATTCGTATCAAAGAGCTATGCATATTTCCAGAACTATTTGCAGTCCTGAATATTAGAATTCTTCTCCTATTATGGTTCCAATAGATTTTTTTTTTTGTGCTTTTCTCTATAGGTCTTTACTCTACTCATGAAGACCAGGCCTACTAAGGCATGAAGATGATGTGACCTATTGGTTGAGTACCTACAGCAATGGAGTTGTAGTCCTTTTTAACTACTGAAGAAAGAAAACCAACATTCAGGCAGTTAATTATACCCAAGTCATGCTTCTGTCAGTCAGTATTTTCTCTATCTTATGGAATTACCATTTGGTAATGGGCTCAGATTTGCAGATTTGCAAATTAAGCTAGCTGTTTAACTCTGACACAATAGGAAGAAACATTTAGGACTCTTCAGTATTAGCTTTGTTGGTTCTGGCTTCAGATAAGCAGGATAAATAAACCACTCCCTGGGTGGGAACTAGTTCTCCTTTTCTAAGTCATCAGAGACAAATTTACCAAGCCTGAACTCCTTCTAAATACTTCAGTTTTCCTTGTTTGCTTTGTTATGCTTACCAATAAGCAGGCAACTTCATAAAGTGTATCCCTCTTTCAGAGTGTCAGACACATGACTGTTAATATTATTCTATATTTGGGCTGAGCTGAAAGTCTATGTTTCTTCCTTAGGGAAAGCTCCACATATGGGCTGTAGCAATCATAAGGGCTAACATCTTACATAGTACTTCAAAATACGTAAAGTATTTTCCATGCATGATCTCATTTCAGCCTGCCAGGCAAGGAAAGTGCTATAGGTAGAGCAATAACTAGGTGTTTTTATATCTCCTGGAGCAAGCAGCATGAAAGGCACCCTCATTTGGGGTGGTAATTTTGGTGAACTAATCATATGGGGGAAGATAAAGACCCTAAGATATCACAAAGTGGATGATGGGGAGAACACTCATTTCTGAGGAACCTGGCCATTTGGTTGTCTCATGATCAAACTAAAAATTACTGATAACTCTCTAGACAATTCTTTAAAGTGCCAACCTGCATTGGTAGAGGGAATTTCCTTAGCTGAGAGTTCCCTAAACCAGTGAAATCATAGGTCCAGTCCACAACTCTATTACTGACAACTAGGTGATAATGTCAGTTGTTCCTTTATTTTTGACACCCAAGAAGCCTCATTCTGGGGATGGAATGCACTAGTTACTCTTTCAGCAAAAAGATGGTGCTTTTGGGGGAAGAGGATGAAAGAAGGTTTAAATCAGCTTCACTTTCCCATTTCCCCTAATCCTCAAACTATCATGTTAGAGCTGAAAGGAGCCTTAGGAATCATCTAATTTAACTCTTTGATTTTATGGAGGAGGAAACTGAGGCAATAGGGAGAAGCAACGTCACAGATGAAGGCTTATTAAATCCTTACGGTATCTGAGGCTGAGATAAGTAGAATCAAATGCAGTCTAACTCTCATAGACTCATAGATTGTTAGAGCTGGAGGGACCTTTGTGACTCTTATTTTACAGGAAAGGAAACTGATACCTGGAGCTAGTGTCTAGTGTCTCGTAAGGGCTGGAACAAAATCCTCCTGACTCCCAAGACGCTGATTTTTCAGGTTGTTGAAACTAGCCCTCTCTTTGGGGCACATGGGCATAGGCTGTCCCAAAATAGTGTCCCTGGTCTCATGAGTCAAAATAAGCTGCTAAGCAGTGGGAGAAGACCCTCTCAGCTTGCTGCTGGTCCCTGAATTGCCTCCTTACTCTAGGCAGTGAAACATGCTAGGAAGTGGCCCTTGGGACACTGCTGTCGGCATTAAGGGGATCACCGGATCAGCCCAGGCCTTTCTTTCTACTGGTAGGCAGGGCTTAAGCTTGGGTTCTACCAACTTTGGTCTCTGTGGGAAAACTCTAGTCCCCTAATCCCATATCTGCCTTTCTGCTTGTCATCCTTTATATTTCCTGCCCTGGGCAATTGTCTGCTCTGGGTCAAAGCCTTTGCAGTCTATCTTAGTTACTTTCACAACTATAGGCATTTTTATCCTCATTTTCTATATGATAAAACCTAAGTGCAGAGAATTAAAGTGACTTGACTATGGTCACACAAGTAAGAAGTATCCTAAGTGGGACAGCTAGGTGGCACAGTGGATAGAGCACTGGCCCTGAAGTCAGGAGGACCTGAGTTCAAATTTGGCCTCAGACCAAACACTTGACACTTACTAGCTGTATGACCCTGGGCAAGTCACTTAACCCTAATTGCCTAAAAAAACTTAAAATATTTAAAAAAAAAAGAAGTATCCTAAGTAGTGGGATCTAAATCTAGATTTCCCCAAATCTAAGGCCAGAAACTCACTTGTTCAAGGTGGGAAGCAGAAGAGAATAAATCGTACTATCCTATGTACTAGGCTTTCTACTAAGTGCTTTACAAGTGCTTTATCTCATTTGATCTTCATCCCAACCCCTGGTAGGTAGGCGCTATTATTGTCCGTGGCTTACAGTTGAGGAAGCTGAGGTACATAGAGGTTAAGAGACTTGGCCAGGATCCAATAGCTAGTAAGTTTTTGAGGTCGATTTGAACTCGTGTCCTCCTGACTCCAGGCCTAGGGTTCTATTCACTACGCTCTCTAGCAACTTCAAGCTTATACTTATAAGCTGCCGAAGGTCACACAGGTAATAAGTAAGTATGAGTCAGGATTTGGATCCAGATTTGCTGACTTTTGTCTACAAATGCAGGGCTCTTTCTACTTTACTATATCACTATATTAATAATGATATGAGAATTCATTTAAAAAATTTTTTAAAATCATACTTATTTTCTCATAGAAATTTGATTATGTGTATTATTCTGTGTAGTAAATGGAGCTAGTGTCTATGTCCAGTAAAAACACTTTTCTACCCTCCTTTTTCCTTTAGAAGGGAGTCATTGCACACATGAATCCTATTCAGCCTAAACATGAGATAGCTGGTGTGCTAGTCAGAGGCATATGGTTTGCTAAAAGGTAAAGGAGTTTGTAGTTAATTTATAGTTAATTTGGGTACTTGTAATAGTCAAAATGACTTATTCACTCAAAGTTGTGCTTAAAAGAATATTGCTGTTATTGTATACAATGTTCTCCTGGTTCTGCTCATTTTACTCTTCATTTCATGCAAGTATTTCCATATTTTTCTAAGATTATTGAATTCATCATTTCTTATAGCAAAGTAGTATTCTGTCCCAATCATATACCATAACTTGTTCAGCCATTCCCCAATTGATGGGCATCACTACAATTTCCCGTTCTTTGCCACCACAAAGAGAGATGCTATAAACATTTTAGAACAAATAGGTTCTTTTTCTTTTTCCCCAATTATCTTTGGAAATACACTTTGTAAGTGGACTTGCTGGGTCAAAAGGTGGCAGTTTAATAACTCTTTGGGGATAATTCCAAATTGCTCTCTAAAATGACTGGATCAGTTCACAATTTCACCAAGAATGAACATGTCCCAATTTTTCCACATCCCCTCCAATCATTTTAGCCAATCCAATAGGCGGAAAATGTTATCTCCAGGTTGTTTTAATTTGAGTTTCTCTAATCAATAACAATTTAGAGCATTTTTTCATGACTATAAATTGTTTTAATTTCAGAGTTAACATAACTTGTTAAACTCAGTTAACCAGAAATAGATTTGAGACCCCAGATCAGCTCTGCAATCAATCAATCAATCAATCAACTGATTGGCCATTTATGATATGCAACACACTGGTTTAGGTACTATGGGGATCATGTAGAAGTAAAAGATGTGGTTCCTGCCTTCATTCAACCTACAATATAGCTAGAAGATAATAATAATCATCAGTTAATAAACATTAAATACATACCATGTGCCATGCACTGTGCTAAGTGCTAGAGATACAAAGAAAGGTAAAAGTCAGTCCCTGTTCTCAATGAGTTCACAGTAAAATGGGGAGACAACATGAAAACTACCAGGTATGATCTATATACAGGATAAATTGGAAATAATCCATAGAGGGAAGGCACTAGAATTAAGGGGAATCAGGAAAGGCTTCCTGTAGAAGGTGGGATTTTAGTTGGGACTTAAAGAAAGCCAAGAGGTAGAGATATATTCATGAAATGATGACTTAGAATTTAAGGCTGAAAATGAAAAATATGGATGAAGAAGTAGGATCACAAAGGACTATAAGAGTTCAGAAGAGGGAGAAGGTATTATTGGCTGAAATTGTCAGGGCAGGCTTTGCAGAGAAGATGGGATCTGAGGTTGATCTTGAAGGATGGATAGCTGAGAAGTAGGAGAGAAGCTATTTTAATGTGTGTAAGGTGGAGCTGGGGGGACATAGGAGGCAGGATTTAGAGAGTGTGGGAGTCTTTCTGGAGCAGAGGTTTGATGCAGTAAAGTTGTAAGAGTAAAAGTTTGTAAGTTGGGTTAAGGCCAAATTGTGGAGATGATTGGATGCCAGATCCAGGAGTTTAGACCTATAGGCAAGGACAAATCTCTGAGGTTTTGCATCAGAAGGTGAAAGTGTTTTAGGAAGACAACTTCTTTAACCTCCTAAGGCTCATAGTCCTCAGGGATATTCTCTGTGGGAAGAGAATCTTGGAGAAAATTGAGTCCAACCCTCCTCATAGAACAGGGCCTCTTAAACTTTTTCCATTCACAACCCTTTCAGCGCTTCTTAAACTGTGGGTGAGGACCAATATAGAGTACATTTGGGCCCAGAATGGCAAGATGACTTGCCCAAGTCATATAGGAAGTAAGCGGCAGAGTGAGGATTTGAACTCAGGTCTTCTGAATCCAAATCCAGATACCAAGTTTCTTCCTTGACCTGACTTGGAACAGAAAAGCTTCTTAAGATGTGTGTGGCTGTGGGCAGCACTGTTTTCCAGGCTGTTCATGGACCTCATGGAATTTAGGGCTTTGCTAGCAGAGTTCATTCAAAATCATGGTCATTCTGTTGGCCAAAACTTCTGTCTTGTCCTCAGTGGAAGGACATTTCTCTTCCATTATAAAATCGGAAAACAAAGCAAAGCAAAGAAAAATAAACAAATCCAACAACCCTCCCCACCCTGTCCTGAAACCACCCCCCATCCCCCACCCCTTGAGCAATCCATCATTCCTCTCCATTTCCTACAAAGCACTGTGTCATCTTCAGATCTGGGGACTTGAAAGCTGAAGCCAGTTGCAATTTCCGATGGACATATTGTGCGTTTGGAATTTTTTTTTCCACATCAAATTAAATCTGTCTTGGACCAATTTCCTGGAAGTGTTTTTTATTAGAATAGTAGACCTCAGCTGAGAGATCACAGAACCAGATACCACAAGAGAGAGAAACAAAAACATTGGATCATCAAGTCCAGGGATGGGAGGCAAGGGGAGCTAAGGAAGCTAGATGGTCTTCGTTAAATTTGCAGGACAGCACAAGTTTTCTCCATAGGGCAGGCAGGCAAGTGGAAAACAGGAATTGGAAGCTGGCGGGTAGGGAATGTGCCAGTCTTCACCATGCAGAAACAATCCAGAGTGAGAACATCTTACTTTTTTTTTTCCACTGAAGTCTTGGAAAAGGAAAGTATGAAGTGGATCTACCCACCCTATGGTAAAAGTATAAGATGACTGGCAGAATCCAGTGCCAGGAAACATAGGTACAGCAGAAGTCAACACATCTTTCTGATATCCAAGAAGGTGCTTTATTGTAATGTACCTATCTATAGTGCATTTTGTCTGACCTGTCTGAGGCCTCCAAGATGAATGGGGGAAATCCCTCAGAGGGTTTTTTTTTTTTATGTTCTGCTCTCTCTGATTCATTACTTGTTTACTGCAGGCTGTTAACAGCCCCAGGATTGGCTTTAATCCTTAGCCAGAGTCTTTAAATATAATACATCAATAACAGGTAATTATTCACTTTGAACTCTTCTGCTCCCTTTTCTCCTTTCCTGGTGAGGGGAGGCCTTTCAAATGCTGTAACAGATTCTTTCTATCAAGGTGTCAAAAGTAGGGATACGAATGTCAAGGAATTAATTTGCTTCCTTTGACCACAGAGGATTATTTCTGCCCCTCCCCCGCTTCTTCCCCTTTCCCTTGGACTCTGCCACAGCCTTTGAGAATTGTTGAGTTGATGGATCATTTTTATTTATGGGTTTTTTTCTTTCTTTCTTTGTGCCCTTGTGGAATCTGCCTGTTCTTATGTATATGTGTACCTGACCTTCTTGTAATTAGAGTTGCATGCATGGGAGACTGTTACTTCTGGCCTTTCATGTGATTCCTGTTTTGAACATGTCCAGGAAAATCCTGTCCAATTCAGAACTTCCTTTTGAAAAAAAAATCTTTGATCTGTGAGGTCCAGGCACGGCTGATGCTGAGCTTCTTGATGCTCGGAGCCTGCTGACGGGCAATATCCCTTGGTGCCCAGTTGGACAAGTGTCTCATAGTGTGATATCTTTGTTTATTCTTTCCACAAGTGTCCGTTAATGGCTCTTGTGATTCACAATAAACTCTACTGAAAGCAGCCTCCAATGTGAGGACACATCACCCTCTTAAGCTATTAAGGGGCAGACAACTTCACTTGACGCTCAGGATGTCCAGGGATGGTCCTTTGTTCCCAGGGAGCTGGAAGCTTCTTATAGCCTGTTTTCATTGGCTCCTGTTGGCTATTATACCCTCAGGCATTCCTTCTATGTGCTTTTCTTTTTCTAAAATCTTGTATACAAGGATGTTGTTCTAATAGAGTTGCTAGATCTATTGGAGTTTTTGATAATTATAACTTTGCTCTAATTGCACGTACAAAGAGATTTAAAAAAAAAAAAAGCAATTAGGTAAAGTGACCCAGAGAGAACAGTTTATTATTAAGAAGGTAAATGACTACTAGCCTTTGGCTACAAAGTAGTTAGAGGCAGAATAATAGATTCTCAGGAAGACAGAAGAGATCTTGAGAAGTTGTAAGACACCTCTCTTCTACTTTTAGGTCAGGAAGCCATAACTAGAAATCCTGACACTCAATACTAATAATTGATAGCATTGATATAGCTCTTTAAGGTTTACAAAGAGCTTTGCAAATGTCTCATTTTATCCTCACAACAACCCTGGGAGGTAGGTGCTATTATTATCCACATTTTATAGCTGAGGAAACTGAGGCAGACAGAGGTTAAGTGACTTGCACAGGGTCATACAGCGAGTAAGTCAGTGAGGCTTTGAATATGAACTTAGGTCTTCCTCACTCTGAGTCAAGCACTCTATCCATTGTACCACCTAGCTGCCACTTTGGATAAATTCAATTTTGTGGGGGTGAAGGAGTGTGTAGTGGTGGTGGTGGTACAAGTAGACCCTAGAAGAGACAGTCTGACCATGAGTACAGTTGTGTCCTTCCTTCTCCTCACTAAATTCTACTGCCTCAGCCTTTGACTGACTTATTCACCCTGATCCTTTGCTCTCTCCCCAAACCCTGTGATGGTGTGGGCTGGTTGAGGACTGTGAGGAATGGGGATGGTCCCAGGACCTCCCTAGGGAGGAAGCACCGACTAGGTCTTGGTTCCTGGGACAAAACCCAGGTCACCACACCCTAGTAATGTCTCTGTAGACACTTGAGAATGTTTGCTGTTTTAAAATGCTATCAGAGAAAGAAAACTCCATCACTAAACCATTCCAGGGTCAGGAAATTCTCTTGCTTCTCTACTCAATCCAATCAGCTGAAACTTTAACCCCAGCCCATTTCATCTTGTTTGGTCCTCAGTGGAAATGGAGAACATCTGGTGGATGGAGATATTCAGTGTCTCCCTCTTCTTATCTTAGTGCTCTTCTCCGTTAGGAAACTGGATCACTGCAAAACTAGTCATTCATTACAGAGCTCCTGAAATTCAGCCACGCCTGTTCGGGGAGATAATGAAAATACTGCTTGGAATCTAACTAGCTATTTCCATCTCTATTCCCCAAATGATTCAAATTGGCTAATAAAATTCATTAGTGTTACTCATTTTTTAAAATACTTGCTAAGGATTAAAATTGTTTTGCATGAAAAGGCAGGATGATAAAACATGTTGTTCTGTAGGCCCAGGAGGGAATTATGACTGGTGATTTTGGAGTTCCTGTTTTTCATTCTGGCTTTACTACTGGCTGCCTATGTGATTTCTGGCTAATTGCCTTGCTTTTAATTTTTCCATCAAAAATGCTTAAAACAATACTATACAGTGCCTCTTAATAGGAGACATTTAGTTATTGAAGAAAGTAGATGAAATTCAGTCTCTGTCTACATGCAGTGAAAGAAAAATTAACCTTGATGTTTGCAAAGAGAAGTTTCATTTAATCAGCTATTTGGGCAACATGCAAACAGTTTGCCCTATATAAAAGAATACTAGCAAAGAATACATTTCAAGATATCACTATTAGAGAAAGGTCTATTTCTTTTCTCAGGAATAGAGCGGTGCATCTTTGGATGCACCTTTGGAGCGTTAAAGGAATTTGGTCAGGTTCATAGGCCCTGTGTAGAAGAGGGACTTTGGGGAGCACAGGGACATCTGGAAGAAGAGATAGCCATAGTGCTTCCTGCTCCTGTGTTTTGTTTCCCTCATTCCCATCTCTTTGTTGTTGTTGTTGTTGTTTTTCCCTACTCCCATCTCAGATCCATGGTAGGCTACATTTCACTGGGCAGTCCTTACCGACCAGGGACCCAACCATAGCAAGTCATGGGATGGGAGGCATTGAAGCTCTTTAATTCTAGATGCAGCCTGATGACCTGGGGTGATGGCTTAGGGGAGGGCAACTCCACAGTTTTGTTACAATGATCTTAAGGAGCTTTTACAGCCTTATGGTGCCCATGAGGAGTCCCTGGTTTTGGATCCCTTTTCAAAAGAAGAATGATAAGCCATTGGGAACATATCAGGTTATTTTTCAGAGGGTGTGATTATTGAGCAAATGTGAATAATGGCCACAAATACCACAAGATTAGGTTGGTAATACTTAATTACATCAAAATATATAAGATTTCATATATATGCAAATGGTGTAGGCAGTGGGATGGATAATGGATCTGGGATTAGAAAAACTAATTCTGGTTTTGCCACTTAAAACCTGTGTGACTTTAGGCAAATCAATTGATCTTTCTAGGACATGATTTCATCATCTGTAAAATAAAGAGATTTGATTAGATGACTTCTAAGGGACCCAATGGCTCTAAATATATGAATTATGAGCTATCACCCTTTCTACATCTTAGTAGATGGCATTTATGAGTTCCTATGACAAAAGTAAATTTATTACTTGCTGGACAATCTTCTAGTGACGTTCCTTTCCCAATTTAACTAGACCAGTTTTCAGGCATAGTCACAATCTATTACTAGGATTCAACCAAAAGCATTTCATTTTAGTAAGAAATAGTGATTATCTTGTGTAGAATTGTCCTTCAAAGATCCAGGCTCACTTGCTCACTACAAAGAGGCATCTCAGTAGAACTTGGGAGAGATGTGTTGATGGACGATACCTAAACAATTTTTTATTAGTATCTGAGATACATCTAACTAACATTTCAAAAGCGGGTTAGTGAAAACAGAAACATAAGCCAGCTCATCAAATCACTTGGACAGAGTAAACTCATAAAGACCTAGTTCAGAACAGAGCAGTTTTACCTTTCAAGAGAAGCTCCAGAATGAATTCAGGGTGATCTAATTCCTTCTTAAATAAAAGTTATTGTAGATCTAATGAGAAAAACAAATAGTACAACCCCTCCAAAATATGTCTTTCCCCTTTCCCTAATGACATAGAAAAAAAAAGGCCCTCTGCCCTTAATATTAGAAGGTTTAAAGCTAGCAAGACCTGATTTCACCCTTTCTTATCCATGAGATCTTTAGCAAATGATAGTCCTTTCCTCAATTATGAACACTTGACTTAAAAACATCCCTTGCAGGGGATGTGGAAAGACAGACACACTAATGCATTGTTCGTGGAATTGTGAATTGATACAATCATTCTAAAAAGCAATTTGGAATTATGCAAATTAAGTGGCTAAAATGTCCATATCCTGTAACTCAGAGATTATAATGCTAGGAATATAGCTCAAGGAAGTCACTTTAAAAAAAAAAAGTTGTACATATAGTATTATGGCAGCACTTTTTGTGGTAGCAAAAAATTGGAAACAAAGATATGCTAAAAACTGCTAAACAAATTGGGGGACACAATTGTGATGGAATAATATTATTGTGCTATAAGAAATGGTGAACCTGTTGAGTAGAAAGAAGCATGGAAAAACTAATTTGAACTGATGCAAAGTGAAGTAAGCAGAGTAAGGAAAACAATAAAAACAATGGCTACAGCAATGTAAATGGAAAGAAAAACTGCAAAACAATTGAAAATGAATGTTGCAGAATAGAAAGAACAAGTTTGGTCCTAAAGTAAAGGTACTCCTTTGCAGTAGGGGTAGTGGGGAATCTACAGGTGTGAAA
This sequence comes from Vombatus ursinus, assembly GCF_900497805.2. NCBI lineage: Eukaryota > Metazoa > Chordata > Mammalia > Diprotodontia > Vombatidae > Vombatus > Vombatus ursinus. The sequence goes on along the minus strand of NW_020954590.1, from coordinate 38,457,785 downwards.
CGTTGCATAGGATGTCAGAGTTTTTAATGCATTGATCAGTTTTGCTGAAATGTCTCTGCTTCCTCTTTTTTTCTTTTATTATTTGTTAAAAGAGATGACTTTCTAGAATGGGGAAGGAATATAGAGTGGAATGTAGGTGATATAACAACAAAAGATTGTGAAAAATCTATTAAAATACCCTCTTGCAAATCATTGTGCTTTGATGAAAAATTCAACGATATTCTGTGATGTTCAGGCTTTATTTTTGGACATTAAGTTTACTTCTGGTTATTACATCTTAAGTGGGATAGTCACAACTTAAATGTCCAAGATGTTGGGGGCATTGAAAACCATTCCATAGGAAGCATTGTGGTTCCCAGGGGGGACCCAGGGATGTTAAGGGGATGCCTATTTTTTAAAATCAAACATTTTTTAATCAAACATTTGAAATGTGGTCCTAAAAGGAAGGAGAAGACAAAGTACATTGTGGAAAGAGAGCTGGACTATGAATCAGGGGACTTGGGAGCTAGGCTGTGCAGTGGATAGAGAGCAGAACCTGGAATCAGGAATGCCTGAGTTCAAATCCAGACTTAGACACTAACTGTGGGACTCTAAGCAAGTCATTTAACCTCTGCCTGCTTCAGTTTCCTCATCTATAAAGTGGGGATAATAATAGTAACTACCCCTCCCAGGGTTGTTGGAAAGATGTAATGAGATAATATTTGTAAAACATTTTGCAAACTTTATGATGCTATATAAATTCTAGCTATTATTATTGTTATTGTTATCATTATTATTAGTCCTGATTTTATCACTAATCAGTTGTATAGGGCCATGGAAGTAATTTAATTTCTCTAGATCTAAGTTTCTGAATCTGTAGAATAAGAGGATTGGACTATATGATAACTAAGGTCTCATAACATTTCTCATATTCTATTATTATTATATTATCCAGTGGTGAAGGGTGGGTGGGAGGAATAATTTATACTTGATATTCAAAAGAACTTTTCCTACTAGAATTATCCAGTCATATAATTGGCTGCCTCATGAAGAAGTGAGCTCCTTGCAGGGAAAAATTTACCTGTCAGATCTGTGGATAAGGGAAGAGATTATGACCAAACAAGCAATAATGGGCATCATGGGAAGTAAAATGGATAAATTTGATTACATGAAATTTAAAAAGGTTTTGCACAAACAAAATTAATGCAGCCCAAATTGGAAAGATAGATGGAAACTGGCAAAAAAAAATTACAGCAAGTTTGTCTGATAGAGGTCTAATTTCTCAATTATATAGGGAACTGAGCCAAATTTATAAAAATAAGAGTCATTCTCCAATTGACAAATGGTCAAAGGATATGAATAGGCAGTTTTCAGAAGGAGAAATCAAAGCTATCAATAGTCACATAAAAATGCTCTAAATCAGTACTGATTAGAGAAACACAAATTAAAACAGTTCTGAAGTACCACTTCACACCTATCAGACATACCTAACACAGAAAAGGAAAGTGATAAATGCTGAAGGACATGTGGAAAAATTGGTGCACTAATGTCCTGTTGGTGGAGTTGTGAACTTATCCCAACCATTCTGAGGGACAATTTAGAACTATGCCCAAAGGTCCATAAAACTGTGTATATCATTTGACTTAGAAATGCCACTACTATGTCAATATTCCAAAAAGATCAAAGGAAAGGAAAAAGACATATTTGTATGAAAATATTTATAGCAGCTTTTTTTAGAGTGGCAAAGAATTAGAATTTGAGGGGAATGCCCATCAATTAGGGAATGGCTGAACAAGTTGTGGTATATGATTGTGATGGAGTACTATTGTGCTTATTAAGAAATGATAAGGATGGTCTCAGAAAACCTGAGAAGACTCATTTGAACTCATGCAAAGTAAAGTGAACAGAATCAGGAGAACATTATATATAGTAATAACAATAACAATTTTGTAAGGATGATCAACTGTGAAGGACTTAAGTATTCTGATCAAGACAATTATCCGAGATAATTCCATAGGACCCATGATGAAAAATGCTATACATATTCAGAAAGAACTGCTGAACTCTGAGTGCAGATTGAATCATACTTTGTTCACTTTGTTTCTTGCTTTTTATTTTTTGCAATATGGTTACTATTGAAATATGTTTTGCATGACTTTACATGTATAATTGATATCATATTGCCTTCCTTCTCAATGGGTGAGGGAAAGGGCTGGAGAAGCAGAGAGAATTTGGAAATTAAAACTGTAAAAAAAGAAAAAGAATGTTAAAAATAAATAAAAAATTTAAAAAAACCCTTTTTTTTTCTTAAAAAGGAAGTGAGCTCCTTGTTACTATAGATAACAGAATAATGGAAATATTGAATTTTAGGGCTGTAAAGGATCTTAGAGGTCATCTCATTTTTCATTTTACAGCTGATGAAACTGAAGTTAAGTGACTTACCCTTGGACATACTACTACTGGGAAAAACAGAGACTTGAACCAAGGTATCCTGATTTCTTGAGGTGTTTTTTTTTTTTTTTTTGTTCATTTTTTTATTTGGTTTTGCTTTTTGGTGAGGCGATGGGGTTAAGTGACTTGCCCAGGATTGCATAGTAAGTGTCAACTGTCTGAGGCTGGATTTGAATTCAGGTCCTCCTGACTCCAAGGGTGGAGCTCTATCCACTGCACTACCTAGCAGTGCCGGTGGAGCTCATCAACTATCCATCAGTTATCCTTTGTTCTTGTCATGTGATCAGTTTATCTTTTCTGTTCTCACATTTTCTGATGCCACCTTTTTTGTTTGTTTTTTTGCTGTCAGATTGCCAGCCACTTACTGTACTACACCAAGGATGAATGACCAGGGATGTTTTAGAAGGAATTCTTGCAGCAGTATTCTTTTTTTTTGGGGGGGGGGGGCTAGGCAATGGGGTTAAGTGACTTGCCCAGGGTCACACAGCTAGTAAGTGTTATGTTTCTGAGGCTGTATTTGAATTCAGGTCCTCCTGAATCCACGGCTGGTGCTCTATCCACTGCGCCACCTAGCTTCTCAGCAGTATTCTAAAATTCAATGATTTTATGAATGCTTCTTCTTTCTCCTTTCTCTTCCTACCTCAGGGCCAATTCACCACCCTAGCCACCAAATTGTCTTGGGCAGATACCACTTGGATCAAACTCTTTGATCCAATTTCATCCTCATCACTACATTTTTTTTTCTCCAAGGGAAATTGAATCCTGCTCCCTGACTTTCCCCTGTCTTTCATCCTCTATAGTTTAGTTGTCTATTCCATAGTCCATTCTCTCTTTTTTAGGTGTAAGCACACTGTTTTTTTCTTAGGTGTAAACATACCACACATCCAAGTACCCTTCCACTTTCAAATGCCTGTTTATTTTCCACTTCTTTCTTAATTACTTAGTAAAACCTCCTCCTTTCTGTTCTTTTTTTCTTTCTCCTTTTTATTTAACAAATAAAACTCTAATAAATACAAATAAACTTCTATAAAAGTCACTTTAATTGCTTCTGATACATTAGGAATAGCGATAATAGCATATGTGTATCAAAGAAAGGATAATTGTAAGTTATGAAGTAAATTTAGGTATCATAAAGAACAGGTGCCATTGATTTCAAAGCCTTTGAAAGTATCCAGAACTCTCCTTCAAAATTTTCCAACTTTCTAATTTTCTAGTAATTAAATCTACTTTTCCCTCAAAAAGAGAATCCATATTATCTTCTAGTCTATGACACACAGTTGGATGATCAGCCCATAGATCTCATTCATCAGGAGAGGTATCTTGGACAGGTTCTATGGATGGATGACAAACTGGTCCCAAGATTGAATAGAAGGTAGAGAGCAGACTGGATTGCCTTCAGGAAATTGTGCAGTGCTTTTAATTACTCCAAGGGTCTCCCTTAAATGAAGAGCCATCTTCTTTTAACAACAGTAGACTTTTGGTGATGCTGTGTAGCTGTGAGTCATGGAATACCAGTCTCTAAAAAATTAAAGTTGAGGGGCACCCAAAGGGCAATGGAGAGGCACACGGTGGGTGTGAGCAGGCTGTAACACATCACAAGTTAAGAATTGTGCCAGAGAAGCAGTACAAATGTTGTCATGAGAGAGGTGCATGAATGGAAAATAAGAGGTTGGTCATATAATAGCTAACATTTAAGGAGAGTAAAAGATAGCCTATGGCTATCCCATGTGTTGCACCGGGATCCACGAAATGTCAAGAGAGCTAGAGGAAGTTTCCTAACAGATTGAGTGGAGAAGTACCATAAAGCATGGCATCAGAAAATGTGAGAACAGAAAAGATAAACTGGTCACATGGCAAGAACAAAGGATCACTGATGGATAGTTGATGAGCTCCACTGGGATCCATGTGAAGTAGAGGAAGATGCTTAGCATTTTTGTTGCATTCCTTTGGGGATATTTGGAGTCACACAGGCTGGGCAAATATGGATGGACGGCAATCTGAGTCACTGGAAGGAATACGCACATCGATGAGATTACAAATCCTTCAAAATATCAAAGTCTTTCCTCAAAACCCAGCATTCAAGATAAATAATGATTTCTTATTTTTGGCCATTGTCCAATAAAAGTTTGGTGGCAAAAAAGCCAACTCTCACACCTATTGATCCATTCATATTTATAGACATAGTCTATTGTCCCATTGGCAGATAAAAAACCTGAGACACCACCAAATCAGTTTTCCACTCACACATTGGCTTCAGTTTCCTTATCTATAAAATGAGGGGAAAGGACTATATGATTTCTAAGATCCCTTCCAGCTCTGATGTTCTATTATTTTCTGACTCTGTGGGCCAAAGTTCACTGAATTGTTGGGATGTGAAATGTCCGCTTGACAAGAAACAATATTACAAATGGGTTAGCCCTCAAAAAGCTTATTTCATTCATAACGAAACTGAACTGTTGCATAGTTGCAATAAAATAGCAGAAAAGAAATGTTAATAATTAAACGAAAGGGAGAGATTCTCATTTATTTTGAGCGCTTGAGGGAAACACAAGTGAAGAGATAAAAAAGGAACGTGAGGAGGCAGGAAAATAATCCAGAAATATTGAAATGAAGTTCTGACACCTTTCAAGATATTTAGAGGTCAATATTATTGACATCTACTGACAACAAAAACAAACAAACAAAACCTTGACTGAATTAAGTAATTTGATTTAGAGTCATTCATTTCAGTGGTAAGGTCAGTTGGTTTCATAATCCAGTCATAAAGGATCTTTGAGTAATGAGGCTGATTGTGAATATAGACACAGCTAAAATATTTCCCTGAGAAAAATATAAGAAATAGTATGTTTAACTGGATACAATAATAACAACATTGTAAAGAAAAACAACTTTGAGAGACTTTAAAATTCTGACCAGTACAAAGATAAACTGTGATTCCAGAGGACTGAAGATAAAGTATGTGCCTACCTCCTGCTAGATGAGTAACAGTCTTAAAATGCAGAATGAGATGCAGTTTTGGGCACCGCCAGTGTGGGAATTTATGTTGCTGAATTATGAGATACTTGTTATGAAGAGTTTTTCCTTCTTGTTTAATTGGGGGTGGGAAGGTTGGAGAGAGAGAAAATAAATGTTTGTTATTCAGAAACGAGTTCAGGGAAAGCCCTATCACCAAAAAAAGAGATAATGTTTATTTTCAGCTACAAACAGATTTATGTATTCACATTCTATTGAATTTAAAATGCAATATGACTGAACTCTGAACTAACTCTACTTTTTTTAGAGGGGAGGTTTAGTGGAAGAGTATATCTAGTTATGACTTAGAATGCTTGGTAGATTATTTTTTTTATTTGCTGAAATTCGCAACTTTTTCAATCCAATCCTTACCTTTATTGTAGTTGACTGACTGTATCACAGAACATACTCACCATTACCATAACGGAGCAGAGTAAAGAATCATTTAAAGAAAAATGTATGAGCTAGTAAATGAAGTGAATGTTCTCTTGGTTTGGGATTTTTTTTACACCATCCCCTTCACTCCATTCTATGGCACTTTGACTATCAAAAGACTCATTACTAGGCATTTAAATGAAAACCAGTACAAAATCAATCTTACCTATAAACCAAGGTATTGGAGAACTTTATTTGATTAACCCAAGAACCCTCTCCATACTTCTATTCATGGACTATTCTATTCTGGACTTCTGATAAGGAGTTGACACACATGTGGAACAGTCATGAAATGCTAAGACTATTTCCAGAATGCTTTAGATATTGCCATCTCTCAAACAATTGGAGTCATAACCTGGGTATTCTTCTTTTTTTTTTTTTTTTACTTTTAGGCAATTGGGGTTAAGTGACTTGCCTAGGGTCACACAGCCAGTAAGTGTTGTGTTTGGCCTGAGGCCAAATTTGAACTCAGGTCCTCCTGACTTCAGGGCCGGTGTTCTAGCCACTGTGCCACCTAGCTGCCCCATCACCTGGGTATTCTTAAAGTCAGCTCTGTTTTCTGCTGCTACCCAACAGTGAAGTCTCAGTTTCCAAAACGCCTGGTAGAACCTCAGCCACTGCTTGGTGCTTTCTTTCTGAATCCCTGTCCAATTCCTGCAAATCCTGACAAAATCTGACAGCCGCCTGAACTTTTCAGGCCATAGTATTTTGGTCACGTAAATGTATCTGGTGCCAGCACATGGGTTTTTTTTTTCTTTTTCTTCTTCACATTGTTATTAACTCGGCAGTAAAGAGTGGAGACTGGCTGACAAAATTGGCTTGGATCCTTTAAGTTTTTTTTTTTTCTCTCAGATTTCACAGCCTTTGTAATTTGAGCTCCTTGAGTACAGAGGGTTAGCTCTTAAGGCCAAAGTATGGCTTTATCCTCCCCTGTCAGCTGGGCTCTATGTGCTCAAGAGTCAAAGTTGGATTAAAACAAAAACCAACCAGGGCCATGTTGGTATATATGGGACATTAAAAGAACAGGTTGACCAAATGATCTCTGGATGGGTGTCTGTGGTCAATATCGCTATCTTTTACATCTTTAGCTATAATGGTGTGTGCATTACGTGCAACAAGGTAAAATTATTGCCAAGCAGTAACACAACTTTTTATGGCTTTAAAGAGCTATATGCATTATAGGTGCCTTTTGATGCAGTCACCAGTTTTATATGATTTGACTATGAGATCACAAGATTTTGACACATATTCTATATTCTTTGCAGTGAAATCACTTTTTAAAAATCACATTGCATATCAAGCATACTTTTGATGAACAGTCCATTTTTCCAAGTCTAACTTTGATTATAGCCCACAGGTTTTAATGGGATTTCATTTATGTGAGTTCTTAGCCTACCGAAGCATGTTTATCTCCATCCTTGGCATATATTTCTGAACCTTTCATGATGTGTAGCATGGTGCAAGTCTGTGTTGTAGTATTCTATCTCCACTTGGGAATTTCTGTAATTTCAGATTAATTTTATTTCTTAATATATTAATCTGTTAATCTGAATTAATCATTCTCTCAAGAGAGACCAGACTTCCATGCCCATTGAATATAAAAATATCCTCAAAACTATTTTTAGGGGTGGTGGTGGATGTTTTACAGCCAGATAAAGATGTTCAAGTGATATAGGTTTATCTAGACTTCTTCTGACAATGGTTTTGGTATAACCTTGAATGAAAAAATGAGTTTTGTTGGTAAAAATTGCCTTTATCCAGGCTTTGGGTACTCTAGACTTTGTATTATTTTGCCAAAGTCAACCTCATTGACTTGTAATTTTCAGACTTGGTTTTCTTCCTTTTTCTTGAAAATTTGAACATTTGCCCTTTTGTAAATCTTGTGGATTTCTCTGTTTTTTTTTTCCCTCTAATGTTTCAAAGATCACTGACAATAGCTTAGCAAACACATCCACCACTTCTTTCAGACCAGGATATAGCTCAATTGGACCAGATGACTTGAATTTTTAAAGGCAATTAGATGCTCCTCTACTTTCTCTTTATTTATCTTGGACACCCCTTCTCTGTTAGTCACTTGTGTTCTGTCATTTCTACTGCACTGATCTTTCTCTTGGATAGAGAAAACAGAAGGGAAATAAGATTCATGACCAATGCTAAGAACCAATATTGGGACCTACTTGTTAGTTTGTCAAAGAATTTAGAATGGTCCGAAGTTCATGGCCATGGCTCTCTTTGCTTCTGCTCACGCAGGGTTTGCAGGGATTAGACAGGTATGCTTGAAACTCTAAAGGTGTTTTTTAAGTCTATGAATACAGTGTGGCTGTTGTGTGCACTCCTTGTGTGGCTATTTATAAATACACTTACTTCTTAGTAACTGTACTATGTGGAGATATAAATATTTTACTTCTTAGTAAAAATGAAAATAGTTTTCACAGACTCTTGGCAGGCGGAAACACAACATATCCTGTCTCTTTCATCCCCAGATCTTAATGTAATAAAAGTATTGATCTAGGGAACAGAACTTGTTTTGGGGCTGCATTCCCTGAAAAGCATAAAACCAGATTGACCAGGGCAAATAGGTGTTTGGCTCCACCTTAAACACTTTGGATTTTTATTAATGCTTTGTTGAGTGAAGCAGAGATACACAGTGATAACAGAGTGAAAGACATTAGACTCTTCTTAGGTTAAAGGAGCCTTTATGGAAAAGGATTTCTTTGGGTTGGTTGGCTGCCTTCTCATTGTAATTAAAGAATATATTTTATGTGGTGCTTTTCTGCTGGCTTGTATATGCTATAAACTTTTAATGCGTTCAATAAAACTTCTTTGGTGAGAAACAGAGAGATCCTGTTGCTATGCTCTTTCCCAGGGTGGGACGACCCCAACCTTCCATGATGGTTTAGTAGCTTCAGAGAAGAACCAGAATACAGGAGAGGTTCCAATCCAATATGAGGTAGCCAAAAACATCCAGGGCAACTGGATCAAGGATGAAGGCAGAGCACAAGAGAGAAAAAAGGCCTTAAACTACTGGTTAGTGACAGAGAACTTATTCCCTTTCTATCTGAGACATCATGGACATTAAGGAAATAAAATGACACGGGAAGATTTGAATACACAAGGAAAGAATGAATGCCATTTACAAAAAGGAATAGAAAAATCAAAGACAAATGTGAAGAATTTGCTGCTGTGGTTTCCTATGGACATGTGGCAAAAATGGTAAGTTGGGCCACGCCAAGGAAATGAAACATATAGAGGTCAGCACAGGCTACAGTGTCGGTGGGCAGGCTAGCAAGGAAGTGGCTGTGTGCCTAAGGATAAAAAAGGCCTAAGGCTCATCTATGTATAATAAATTCATAAGCACTGATCCTTCCCCCTGTCCCAGACCCTTAGCTTTATCCCTGCTCATTGTATGGCATTCACTTATGATCTTTTTATGGAAAAGATATGTGAGGGTTAGATGAAGGGGGAAGGGAATAAGCATTTATATAGTACCTGCTGTGCTATTATTATCCCCATTTTACAGTTGAGGAAACTGAGGCAAGTAGGGATGATGGGATTTGCCTAGGGTCACACAGCGAGTAAAGGTCTGTGGCTGGATTTGAATTCAGGTCTTCCTGATTCTAGGTCCAGCACTCTCTCCTCTGTGCCACCAGAGTAGTCATTAATGGTTTAATGTTAAATTGGTAGGTCTCTAGCAGGATGTCTCAGGGCTCTGTGCTGTTCAACACTCATAGCAATGATTTGGATAAAGGCATAATGATTGTACTTGTCAAATTTGCAGATGATACAAAGCTGGGAGACAGCTAGCATGCTGAGTGACAGAACTGAGATTCAAAAATATCTTTATGGGCTTTGTGCTGGACTGGATCTAGTGAGAGGAAATTTGATTTGGATGAATTTAAATGCTTACACTTGTGTTTGAAAAAAATCGGTATAATGAGTAAAAGATGAGGATAGAGTGATGGCAGAAGTGAAGTTAGCTCTTTGGAAAAGATCTGAGGCTTTAGTAGCCTCCTCTGATACTTATTTCCCATGTGAATCTGGGCAAATAATTTAACCTCTTTGGAACTCAGTTTTTCTCCTCTGTAAAATAAGGACGTTGAACTGTATGACCTCTGACATCCCCTCCAAATTGAGATCTAGGATCCTATGAGGATTGTCCTATTACTACAAGCTCAGTATGAATCAACAGTGTGATATAATAGCTAAAGAAGCTAAAGTAATCTTAGGCTTCATTAAGAGAGAGATAGGAGTGTGTAGACCAGTGAGCTGATGCTACTGCTACACTCCACCTTGCTCAGATAACATCTAAAGTATTGTGCTAAGATCTGGTGCTACATGTTAGGAGGGATATTGATTAAGTGGCAGAGTATTCAGCTAAGCAGCACAGTGGATAGAGCACTGGGCTTAGAATCAGGAAGACTCATCTTCCTGAGTTCAAATATAGCCTCAGATACTTACTAGCTGTGTGACCCTGGGCAAGTCACTCAACCCAATTTGCCTCAGGTGCCTAATCTATAAAATGACCTAAAGGAGGAAATGGCAAACCACTCTAGCATCTTTGCCAAGAAAACCCCAAATAGGGTCACAGAGTCAGAAACAACTGAAGATGACTGGACAAACAATAGAGCATCCAGAGCAAAGTGACTAGGCTAGTCAAAGACTTTGAGCTCAAGACACAGAAGGATTAGTTGAAATAATTGGGACTATTTATCCTAGAGAAGAGGCTTTGGGGGAGGCAGGATAACTGTTTTTTGAGTATTTGAAGGGTTTTCTCAAGGAAGAAGGCATAGCTTTATTCTGCCTGTCCATGGAGGAGAGACCAAGGAGTACTTGGTTGTTGCAAAGAGGCAGATTTAAGCTTGGTATAAGGGAAAAAAAATGCCAATAGTTAGAGCTGTTCATAAGTGGAATGGGCTGCCCTGGGGGGGTCATGTTCCCCTGTCACTTGTGGTTTTCAGCCAAAGGTGAGATCACTATGTGTAGGGTGTATTGTAGAGGTAGCTAGGTTGCACGATACCTAGGACAATGGACCAGATGTCAGGAAGACCTGAGTTCAAATCCAACCTCGGATACCTACTATGTGACCATAGACAAGTCACTTAAGCGCTCGATTTCTTCATCTGTAAATAATGATAAATAAATAAATAAATAAATAAATATGATAATAATAATAGCATCTACCTCTCAGGGTTGTCGGGAGGATCCAATAAGATCATATTTGTGAAGCACTGTGCCAACCTTAAAGTGCTGTATCAGTGCTATCATTGTTCAGTCATTTTTCAGTCATGTCCAACTCTTTGTGACCCCTTTTGGGGTTTTCTTGGCAAAGATATCAGAGTGGTTTGCCATTTCCTTCTCTGGTGGATCCAGTAGATTCATTTTGTCAGGTAATCAGAGGTTAAGTGGCTTGCTCAGGATCACATAGCTAGGAAGTGTCTAAGGCTGGATTTAAACTCAGGTCTTGATTCCAGGCCCAGTGCCCTAGTCCCTGATCCACCAGCTGCTAGCTATTATTATTATTAGAGAGGAGTGTTGTTTAGGTATGGGTTGTAATAGAAGACTTCTGCGGTTCCTTCTAACCGTGAGATTCTGTGAAGTCATATCACTTGTATGTTGCTGGTGATTTTTTTTTTCCATTTCAAAGTTTCCCTTGCCATTCATCTTTGTAAATCTGGTTCATATTTTTAACCTGGTTTCTCCTATATAAAACAATGGTAGAAAGGGTATGCATTGTGTAATAGTTTAAACCCTCTCCTTATATGTAACTGTTCTTTTTCAAGTGGATCCTAGGGAATGGTAGTCTAGGGTAGATGCTGAAATATGATTTACCACCTCAGAGATCAAAATGATAAACTAGTAACTGATGTATTCAGTTCAGTTGTTTCCGACTCTTTGTGACTCTATTTGGGATTTTCTTGGCAAAGGTACCGGAGTGGTTTGCTATTTCCTTTTCCAGCTCATTTTACAGATGAGGAAACTGAGGCAAACAGGGTTAAGTGACTTGCCCAGGGTCACACAGCTACTAAGTGTCTGAAGTCAGATTTGAACTTAAGATGAGTCTTCGCGACTCCACACCCAGTACTCTCTCCACTGTGCCACCTAGCTGCTGATGGTCCCAGCTGTAAGCAAAAGAATTGGAGCAATGGATTTGGAGTCAAAGGACCTAGGTTCAAAGCCATTTCTGACTTTTGCTACATGTATGATCTTAATTAGACTATTTAATCTCTCTGAACCTAAACTTTCTCAATTGTAAAATGGCCTAGATAATCTCTATCTTCCATTCTAGCCCTAAATCTATGACACTATAAAATGATTTGACGTAAAGAAAGAATATTCCTTTCCAAGGCTGGTGGCCTTGTAAGCTATCAACTCCCACGTGAATGAAACCTGCTGCTCCAACATAAATCATTCCAGAAAATTATTCCATTGGGGTGTGTGTGTGTGTGTGTGTGTGTGTGCGTGTGTATGTCTGCATGCGCATGTGTGTGCACATGTATGGGGAAGGGGAGAATGCTAAAGATGAACAGAATTGAAACATTGGGGGAGGTGGAATGGGTAAAGTATGAATTAATCCACAGGTATTACTATGTTGTTTTCTTTTGGAAGATAATAATTCAATTATTTAATTAGAATGTAAGCTTTTCCATTAGAATGTAAACTCTTGGAGGGCAAGAACTGTCTTGCTTACTTGTGTTTGTGTTCCCAGCATTTAGCACTGGTGTCCGGCATACAGTAAGCGCTTAATAAATGTTTATCTATATCTGTCTATCTATCTACTTATCTATCCTCTATCTAGAGAGAGTGGAAAGAGTTTGTGAGGTCAGGGGGCTGGGACAAACAGGAATGTCTTTAGGATGGAAGCATATGGACACGGAGAGTAAGTTTTTCCTTAGAGGCATAGAGAGGCAGGTTTTTCCTTCGATGGGCACAGTCTCTGCTGAGGTGGCTTAGGCAACCATGTTTGTGTTTCCCACCTCTGACCAGAGCTCTGGAAAGCAGAATGTAGGGTGGAAAATAACTTTCCTGGTGCTTACCTGCAGTTTAGATCTCAACACTGATAAGCAGTGGCCTCTGCCAACACACACTCCCTTTGGCTCAGTCTTCCTTAACTTCTTAATGGGAGGAGGTGCCCCTGGGAGTACAAGTGTGTGGGGAAGGGAGGAAGATTGGAATGAGAAGGTGAGAAGGATCCCTGCCTGTTATCCCCTCCTACAGGAAGGAGAGTTGGCCAGGAATGAGATGGGAATGAGCAGAATATTCAATGATGAATCTGCCAGGGCTTGTTTTCCTCTGAAGGGGAGAGAGAGAGTGGGGAAAAAAGGAAACTCTTTCCAATGGCCTTTATTTAAATCATGGTGCCCCACATTTCTCCACATCCCTTTTTCCCTATTTCTAGCTACACAACTGGATAACCGAGGAAAACGAATATTCCACTAGTGACAACACATCATCTTTCTTTCTATTCAAAGTGTTGTTGTTCATTTGTTTTGGTCATGTCTGATTCTTCCTGACCTCATTTTGGGTTTTCTTGGCAAAAATACTGGAGTTGTTTGCAGTTCTCTTCAGCTCATTTTACAGATGAAGAAACTGAGGCAAACTGGGTTGGTTAAGTATCTGCTCAGGGTTACACAACCACTAAGTGTCTGAGGCAGGATTTGAACTTAGTAAGACGAGTCTTCCTGACTCCATCCACTGCACCACAAACAATGTATGATCCCTAAAGTTCCTCTCAGCTCTGAATTACATGATCCTGTGAGGTACAGGCTGCTGATGACAAGAGAGCTGGCTTGTCAATCTGGAAGAGCTGGATTCAAGTCCTGTCTCCAATAAGGAATGGCTGTGTGAGCCTGCTCAAGTTACGTAGCATCTTACTGCCAATAAGTTGTAGAAGAGCTGCAGATCTGCATTGATAGAGGGATTTCCTCATCAGGAATTCCTTCTACCAATGAAATCACAGAACTGGACCAAAACCAAAATCACTTTAAAATAACCAATGACTACATTCAGCATCCTTCTTCTATTCTGTAAATTCTGGGCATGTGACCAGGGATTCCCTGAGTCATGTGAGAACTATCCTACCCAAGGTCCTCTGTGCATCCCAGGCTTCTGCTTGGCTATTTGATTAGAAGTAAGGCTTACTAACACATTGGTGCTCCTCTTCCCTTGTGGAGATGTCAATTAATTCACAGGGAGGGGGTATGACAGCACTTGAGTGATACAGAGGTATCACCTCAAGCTGATATGGCAGTCTAAAAGGTGTTGTCCAGTCTCGGATTTCATGTACAAGTCAGGGGCTACATCAGAATCACAGCCCAGATTTCAAGTCTTGAAATACACAGAATCCTTTGGCAGCCTGCAAAGAGCAGCACAGGAAACTATTTTTCCCAGAATGCTCACCAAATGTAACTCGTACAACTGAGGTTTAGGCTTTTGGTAACTGCAAGGGTACAGAGCAAATTCACAAGAAAGCTCCTCATTTCAGCCATTTGGTTTCATTAAATTTCATTTTTTGTCTTCAGGAATGGGTGCCTGGAGGATGATGTAATGCCAAGGTCCTCTGCTCTTTTCATAATTCTTTGCCTCATTTCTTACCTAGCCTTAATGACTGAATGGGTGTTGCCTCAGTCAAACTGAAACCTGTTAAAGACCTTAGCTTAAAAAGGTCAAGGTTTCCCAGTACATCCAGGGCCATTTCTAGTCATCCTGGGCTATATCTTGCCACTGGACCCAGATGGCTGTGGAGGAGAAAGTGGGGCTGGTGACTTTGCACAGCCCTCCCTCAAATCCAATTCACTTGCATGTCATGGCATCACCTCCCTGATGTCATGGTTCTCTTTGAGAACAAAGGACAAACAACCACAAGGGGATAGGTGGCACAGTGCACTGGACGTGGAGTCAGGAAGAATTGAGTTCAAATCTGGCCTCAGACACTAGTTGGGTGACTTTAGGCAAATCATTTAACATGTACTTGCCTCAGTTTTTCCATCTACAAAATGGAGATAATACCTTCTACCTCCTAGGATTGCTGTGACAGTCAGATGAGATAATATTAGTAAAATACTTTGCAACTTTAAGGCACTATATAAGTGCTAGCTATTCGTATCCTAGGACCACCTAGGTGGCACAGAGTGCTTGTTGTGACCCTGGGCAAGTCATTTAACCCCATTTGCCTCAGTTTCCTCATCTGTAAAATGAGCTGAAGAAGGAAATGGCAAGCCACCCCAGTATCTTTGCCAAGAAAGCCCCAGATGAGTCAAACATGACTGAAATGACTGAACAACGATGACATTTTTATCCTTATTTTTATTATTTCTTATCATTCATTTGGATTTAATTAAATTAATGCTAAAGTTACTGAATAATTGGGTTTTGAAGCAGAAGAAGAGTGGGACAACCTCAGAGAAGTACTGGACATTTTGCCAGTTCAGGTAAACAACTAGTTTTTGCACCTTGTCGCTTTGGAAGAGGGGAAATCAATGTTCTGCTCTCCTAGGACACCGCCAAGTAAAGGAGTACAATAAAAATTTGCCTGTCTTACTTGGTGGAAATTGTCCACCTGGAACTCAAATTGAAGAAAGTGAGAAAGGGTATATTCAGCAGTGCCTGAGAGCAAGCCCCAAGTTTAGGGGAGATTGTGAAGTTGTGCTGTCATTGGATTAGAACTTGATCTCCATCATGACCCGGTTTACACCCAATCCCATAAAAGCTGAAGCTTTAAGTCACAGTGGAGTAGAAAAGTCAGCCTATATTTAGTGGCATAGTGTAATCAGACCACCTGGAATCAGACCACCCGGATTTGAATCCCAGCACTGCCACTTAATTCCGTGGGCCATTTAATGCCCATGCCTCAATTTCTCCACCTGCAAAATGAAGGGGTTGGACTAGATGACTTGTATGTTCCTTTCCAACTCTACATGTTTGAGCCTACAGTTCTACATTGCCTACACTTTAAGTCAACTCTCAAAGAGAACTACTAGTCCCTTTAGAGAATCTGGAGAAGACGTTCTTAATCGGGGGATCTTAACCTTTTTTTGTGAGTCACAGACCCGTTGGGCAGTCTAGTAACATCCATTGAGCCCTTCTCAGAATGATGTTTTTGAGTAATTGAAGGAAATGCTAAATTTCATTTAGAGATTAGTGAAAATAAAAGATGTCATTTGCTCCATTCAGCTTCACAGATGCCTTTAACCCCTAAGATCTATTTGCCTAATGTAGCTAATATATTTATCTAATCCAAGATCCTAATTTTACAAAGAAATAAATCGAGGCCCCAAGATTAAGTGACTTGGCCAAGATCTCAAGGTAGTAGAGCCAGGATTCAAATCTGCCTCTTCTGACTGCAGATGCATTATCCTTTTCTCTACACTAGGCAGACAGCACATCCCTCATTGTACGGTGTTATTCTAAATTCTATATGGATCTCCTAGGCCTCGTTCTTAGCTCTCTCACAGCTATTAGTCAATTCAACAAGCATTTATTAAGCACCTACTAAATGTTGGAAGGATTGGGGATACATAGACCAAAAAAAAAAAGAATCCCTTCCCTAAAACATCATTAAGCAGAAGACAGAGAATTAGCAAGGAAAGGATTCAAATCAAGCCTCACAGCAAAGAAACCGCTGCTGTTAAATATATTGTAGGCTGAGTGAATTGAAGAAATAAATTGGAGCCCACAGTGCTGTTGGCTTTTTAAAGCGTTTTGATTTTATTTTTTACTTTTTCTGTTTTAATAACAAAGGAAGAAAATACAACTTTTATTTGTCATTAAGTTGTGTCTGATTCTTTGTTGACTCCATTTTCTTGGCAAAGGTACTAGAGTGGTTTGTCATTTCCTTCTCTAGCTCATTTTACAGATGAGGACACTGAGGAAAATAGGGTTCAGTGACTTCCCCAGAGTCACACAGCTAGCAAGTGGTCTGAGGTCACATTTGAACTCAAGAAGATGAATCTTCCTGGCTCCAGGCCTGGTACTCTATCCATTGCACCATCTAGCTGCCCATACAGGTTTTGTAAGTGTATACTATTTTGAATATTTCAGTACTCCTCGAATTTATTATTGCCATACCTTTAGTCGGAAATATAAAGTTTTAATATATGTTAAATATATTTTGCATTATTTTACTTATTTTTTAATATTTTATAATTTTTCTTCTAATTCTAATAAAATGGCCATCCAAGCCCCAACTCCTGGCTGCAATTAATAGCTTCAGTTTTCAAATACTACTTGAATCTTGCTTGTACTTAGAAAAGAAAACATTCAAGACATATGGTAATGAAAACTGCAGGGAAAGTAGGATGTGGCAGTGGACTGGGGGTGGGGGCAGCATGATGAGGGTCCTTTGAACAAGCTGTTTCTGAACCTTTCTGGGAGGATTTCTTTATGTCATCTTCTCAAATATCTTATCCATCCAAGTACTTCACTTTGGAATATATGCTGCTCAAATAGTTTATTAGTGGTCCTATGTCCAAACCTCATTTAAGCAGTCTAACACAGACCTTTGAAGGAATTCTCAGGCAGGCTAAAGTAGCTTGTCTCATACTGGATTTACAGTAGCACATTTAATACTTCCCCTCTTTGGTTATTCTCCTTTCTTCTACTGCTCCCAATGTCCTACAGTGATGAAGGCAAACACAGGAAGCTGGCTTCACCAGAATACTCACAAAAGGGCGGAGATCATGTGATCTTTGCAATTAACTCCATTTTGAAGTCTTGTATTCTTTCAGTACAGTTCTGTTTCATTCAATTCAACAAGCTTTTATTAAGTTTCTATTATGTGCAAGGTAATGAGGGTACAAAGATTTCAAGTCTGATTCCTCTTCTGTATCTTCATTAATCCTGTCTCCTGCAATGCCCATCAATCTTCCCATCTGCCCAGCCATATCCCACTTATCTTTCATCTAGTTCAAATTTCTCCTCTTTTTCTATGAAGTCTTCTTTGACTCCTTCAGCAACATTGATGTCCCTCTTTTTGGAACTCCCATGACACTTTTAAGTTTGAAGCACACAAATGTACTCTTAATCATGTGTTTGTGTTGGTTGATTTTCCTATGCTAGTCTTTTCTCCCCAATTTGATCCTAAGGTCTTTGAGGGCAGAGGCACTATCCTCATAGGGTTGCTATAAGGAGAAGTCTTTGTAGGGATAGTGAATAGGGACTGGACCTATGATGTTGTTGTAGTAGGGAACTTTCCGATGAAGAAATTTCTCCTACCAACATAGGTCAACACCTGCATTATGACAAGTAAGAATTGCTTAGAGTAAATTGAGGGTTAAGTGATTTGCCAGTATGGTCAGTAACACGGCAGGGATGTTTCAGAGGCTTTAAGTGAACCCAAGTCTTCCCTGCCTATCTTTTCTTCCACTATGCTAAGTTGCTTCACTTGGCAAATAAAGTTTGATACAAATGTGAAGGTGTTTATTTGATTTTTATATTTTCTCCTTCCATATCTAATGCCTAGAACATCGATAAGCACTTAGAAAATCCTCATGAAATACTAGTCCAGAGTGAGGATTTTATTCCTTTTTCTTTTAAAAAAGATTATTTACTAGTATGTTAAAATGTTTTGTGGGTGATCCATTACCTTTCACTGTCTCTTTGCATCTTAGAAAAAATTCCTTTTATGGTGAATCCATTTCAAGGCTAAGGATTCTCAACTTTTTTGTTTTTTGTTTTGTTTTGTTTTTGTCATGGATGCCTTGGACAGTCTGGTGAAGATGTATAAGGACCCCTTCACAGAATCATGTTTTTAAATGTATAAAATAAAGTATTTAGGGTGACCAAGAAACTAACTTTTTATAATAAAATGCAGTTATCAAAAATTTTTTTTAAGAAAGTTAGTGGAGCCCAAGATTAAGTATCCTCTTCTTGAGTTTTCTCATGATAGCTAAAATAAAATTGGTATCTAAAAAATAATCTGACTGAAGCTATGTTTTAGAAATGGTCTCATGAGGTCTTGAAGAATCAATACTGAATGATTGCTTTTTAAAAAACAAACAAACAAAATGTGCTAGACATGTGACTAATTTCAAACACCACACAGGAAACCCTCCTAGCCAGGCTTGATACACACACACACACACACACACACACACACACACACACACACACACACACACACGTTGTCTTGAGAACAAAGAGTTAAATTAGAGCAACAGCCCCGCCCCCGCCCCCAGCCCCAAAATTAAAAAAGAAGGGAGTCACTTAGCAGGGAAGCCTGAAAGTCTCTTTACAAAGAACAGGCAGTTAATAGAAGCCTTATCTTTGGAAGCAATCACCAAGGAAAGGTTGTAAGTTTTCTGCACTACAAAGACCCTGCTTTTTCCCTCTTCATCTCTGACTGGAGCTTCTCAGATTGAAGAAATCTGTTGGCCTCAGTTCTTTAAAAAAAAAAAAAAAGTTCAGATAAAAGCTTTGATTTCTTAATTAAATTTTTATTATCTGCATTTGATATCTTGGCCAAATTGTATCCGCTGTAGGAACAACAAGAAAGTCTCTCACATCAAAGGGCACCTCCACCTCTGTGACCTGTAATTACGAAATTTACTGCTCAGTGGCAGGCTGAGGTGCACCTGCCCCGCCGCTCCCGCCGCCCCCGCCGGGAGATGCCCACCAGCCGGCCTGCCAGCCAGCTAGCTCACTGCTCCTCCCGGCAGATGGCAAACCATCCGCCTCGGGCGGGGCTCGCGGAAAGCTGGGGAGCCACTCCCTGGGAGCTACTCTCTAGGAGCAATCCCGTTGAAGAGATAAAGCCGAGGGGCGGGGCGGATGAGCCGGAACACACCTGTCCAGCTGCTGCTCTGGCCAGTTGGCTGCGGCCACAGGAAGCACTCGTTTGGGCTTGGGCCACTTGCTGTCACCCGCACTTTTTCAGGGAGGAGCCTTAGGACTTCCTAGCCAAGCAACCTGAAAAGAACGGGCTTGCTAGTTTCTTCTCCGGGGCGGACGTCTAGGTGAAAAATGTCCCTTTTTAATGAGAAAAGTTGAAAGCGGGGAAGCCTGCTGAGGGAGGTCACCTATTTGCTCTCTCAGAGATCTCCTGCCCGTTTCACTCCCTCCTGTTTTGTGAGGGGACAGAATGAGGATGGCCAGACACACTTCTGCTTTAGTTAGTCCAGCCCTGCTGTTCCTGGGTCATCTCAGTCTCCCCGGAACTTGGGTATTTAGCAAAAGAATGTTTATGAGTTCAAAGATTTACTGATTAAAGGAATATTAGAAGCCATCTTTTCCAACTCTCCCCCACCCTCCCACACTCCGTTTTACGATGAGGAAACTGAGACCTAGGAAGCGTAACTACCTTGTCCAAGTTCAGAGAAGTAGTAATAAGTGATGGAGTCAGGCCCAGGTCCTTAAACTCCAAATCCAGCGTTCTTTGGATTGGACTGTGATGACTCTCTCCATCTGACCTCAGCCGGCATTCTAAAGAACGGAGTTAAAGAATCAGCTTTCAGTCAGTTTTATGGAGACCAGTACCAAAAACATCACAAGTCTTGGAGAAGCTAAACCAACTGGTTGAAAAGTATGAATTTCAGTTAAATTGGATTTGGGATCTATTCGGCATTGAAATAACTGGTTTGTCCAACTCTCTCATACTCCTCTTACTCCTCACCCTCCCAAACACGCATATACATTCAATTAACTGGTTTCTTTGGGATGTCTACTTAGTGGAAAGTCGTAGGAGAAGGTTCAGGGTGGATCTTAAGAGGAGTTCTTAAACCTTCTTTATTGTGGACCCTTTTGGCAGTCTGTTGAAGACCATTAGACCTTCTTAGAACAACGATTTACTTAAAAAATTCTTAGTGAAAGAAATGCTAAATTTCAGTTAGAGCTTGGTGAAAATAAAAATGTAATTTTTTCACACTCAAGTTCACAGACTCCTTGAGATCTATCTATGGGGGTCTATGGACTCCATCCGTTCTAAAAGAAAGGATATTCATTCTTTGATGGTGAAAGTGTGGTGGGGGAGCAGAGGGAGTGGGGCTTTTTGCTAATGAAGGGAATCTCACTGTGAGATGACACAAATGATCACTGAGCTAGTCCCAGGGGCATGAAGCTTCAGACAAAAATGATCATCAGACAAGATCCTCCTTCTTCTGTCTCTTTCAAAAAGTGCCCAACTGTATTCCAACAAAGGGTCCTCATCTGTCTGCCTGAGCTTTCCTTGAAGTCAGAATCTTTGATTGTGCTGGACCAAGACAGGCTTCCTCTGTATGGTGACCTCTGAGTGTGCTTCATGACAACTCCAGGAGGGATTTCACCAGCCAGGAACTTAAAGGCATGAACAAGTTCTGTGACAAGGGCTTATTGTGTGTGCCTTCCACTTAAAGAAAACCCCTTCAGAACATCCCCTCCCTACTTACCATTGCCTGTGCCTGCAAGCTAAATAAGAAGGCTCAATATTAAAGGAGGAGAGGGAGGAGCTACAGCAATGAACCAGAAGAAAGAGAAATCAAAGGCAGGAGCTTAGGAATGGCTTCTGGCAAAGCTCTTTCATGGACTGGTGATATAATAATACCTAGCATTTATAATTGATTTATGATGTTATAATAGCGACTGCTACCATGCAGTTTATTTTAGGGCAAAGCTATGTAATTGGCTCAAAAGATTAAAATAATTAAAAATAGTTCATTATAGAACATGAAGATATGTTTTCTCTAAAACTGTAAA
The DNA here is from genome assembly GCF_900497805.2 of Vombatus ursinus. Classification (NCBI taxonomy): domain Eukaryota; kingdom Metazoa; phylum Chordata; class Mammalia; order Diprotodontia; family Vombatidae; genus Vombatus; species Vombatus ursinus. The sequence continues at coordinate 38,436,245 of NW_020954590.1, read as the reverse complement.
ATGTTTTCTTTTTTATTCTTCTGAATGCCTCCTGAAAGACAGAACATCCTGAGAAACAACCCTGACCACTTTAAAGCTTCTTTATTGGAAGCTTGTTTTTCTTATCAACTGTAGACTTATTGTGTCAATAATTCTTTCCTGCTCTGCCTAATAATATGAACGATGATAGCTGATATTTATATACGCCTTAATGTTTCCAAAGTACTTTTTTTTGCATCAGTTCCTTTTCATTAGATTATTTAGGTATGATTGTCCCCATTTTACTGATGAGGACAGTGAGGTCCAGAAAGGTTGGGTGACTCCTCCACAGTCATACAGCAGTAAGTGTGAGAAGTAGGAGCAAAGCCCAGGTTTTCCCTGACACCAATTCTAGCACTTCTTACCATACTGTTTCACTGTGTGAATGAAATATTGATGGCAGTTTGGCTATAATATGTTATTTATTCTGGCTAGTTCATAAAATTGTATCCTGGATGTAGTCAGCAAAGTCAGAAGGGCAAGAATATTTCTGTAGGAGAAAAGGAAAAAATTCAACTGAAAGTGACTGGAAGCATTTACTAAATATTTATTAAGTACTTGTTTATGAAGGCATCATGGCTTAGTGGATGGAGGGCTGGCCTCACATTAAAGAAAACATGGGTTCAAATCCTGCCTCTTACTGATACCAGTTGGGTTGATGTCCCAGGTAAATCTCTAAGACTATAAATTACACATAAATTGCCAATCTGCATTTGTAGAAGGAGTTTACACATTGAATGTAAATTCACATGAAATTACAGGTGTGAAATAGACAAGACCAGGTATCTACTATGTGCAAAGCACTGTGCTAGGTTAGTTGGTGCTGAGGACAGCTTACAGAGTGAAATAGGGCATGAGATTATACTTGTAAAGATATACATTCATACAGTTGAAGTGCATAGAGCCACAGTAATGAAAAGTCCAGTTGTCCGACTAGGAGATAAATGTTTCTCTTTCAGTGTGAAGAAAGGCCAGAGAGAACATGTTGGAGAAATGAAGATTAAGCCTGGACATGTGAAGTTTCTTGATTACATCCAAAAGTTAGCTATCTGCCTATTTCTAGTTAAGTCTTCAAGGTGCCATCTTTTCATTAATTGAAAGTCTTCCTATGACTTGGTGGAATGTGATTAATGCTTCCCTTAAACACAAAATTTGCAAAAGATATATCTGTTGTTTTCCATAATAAGGCTTTTGTGTGCCTCTGGCTCCAGATGTTGGCTAATTGACCACGCCTATTGTGAGTGTTAATATAAATATTGTAATTCTGTTTGTCTAAAGCCTGCCAATGTTCTATTACACACCCTTATCAACATTTCAGCATTAAGGCATGGCAGACAGGCCTTGCTTTGTTTATGGATGTTGGGTGAGATAAAGAGTGTGGGGGAAACCTGAGGGGAAACCTGTCTCTCAATACCCAAGAAATGGCATTTCCACTGGAGTGTTTCAGAGGTAATACCACTGGAAGAAGCTAGAACCAAAAGTACCCTCCTCCCCTGAAAACACAACCCTGCTCCAATGTACATATATAGAAAGCAGTAAATAAAACAGCGATAGGGTAGGGGAAGATAATCAAAAGTTCCTGAATTTCAGTCTTCTAGCTCTGTTTGTGTCCACCACAGTGACATCACTTGTTGGAATTCTTTGGCATTGAAGTTGGAGACCTATGAAACTGTCTAATCCAATGAGCCCTACAACCTTATTTTACAGATGAGGAAAATCCAAAATTAATTCACTTTTCTGAGATCACAAGGTTAGTAAGTGGCATAGATCTCAAACCTGGATCCTACAACTCCAAATGTAGCTCTTTTTTTTCTAAGGAAAGTGACTTTTTGAGTGGTTCTTATGGGGGAGGTGTTGTTTTTAGGTAGAATGCTATAATACAGTGATTCCTCATTTTCTTTTGCTTCCTTCCCTCAGCAATATGAGGACATACCTTGATGGTCATTTAACCATCTTAGGCTTGGATAGAAAATGATGAGACAGAACAGAAACAGTTCCTGGCTAAACCTTGAATCTGCCACTTTCCAGTAACTTCATTAAGAGTCATTTGATGGATGCATTAGGTTCTTATCTACTCAGTCACTCAACAGTAAAGACTGGAAAATGTGACAGAACTCATTATTCTTTGCAAATCCTAGGAAACAGTAATAAAAAACCATTTGAAACCTGTTTAGTTGGTGGCCATACTAAAGGACTGACATGACAAATAGAGATGCATATGGCTGGCATGGGATCAATCTGTGATTGATCTGATAGCAATCATCTGGCTCTCCCAGTCTCCCCATGGCCTTTAATGAGGTGGCTTGAATGTTCTAATAAAACATGGCAGTGGAATGCTTCCAGATGTCTCTCAGCCAAGCCAAAGAAGGGCTCAGAAGCTCTAACCTGCAGATCAGCTATATCCAGCTAACAGCACCTGCCAGAATCCCTCTTCCACTTCAGTTTCCAGGGAGGTTAACAAAAACCTCACGTGCCTGTTTTACCTTACGTGCCTGTTTTGACAAATCCTTTCAAATCGTATCAGTTTCCTATAGTGGAAATGGGGGCCCTGCTTGCTGCTTTGTAAGGTCTGCCTGTCTTCATTCTCTGAGCCCTTAGGGACACAATTAGCTGCTTTGATAGAAAATCCTCAGCAAGGGCCACTTTAACTGCCCCCATTGTAAGTGATCAGATAATACAAACTACCCTTCCCTCATAGCAAAATGGAGCAAATTGCCCATTGAGGTGTGTGTGTAAGAGGGAATAAGGAGAGTTGACTAGAATAGGCATAAAGCCAACCTCTAGAGAGGTTCAAGGGGGAGAGATGATGAATAAAGGTGGGCACAGGTTGCCATTACAAATCAAAGAAATGATCCATTTATTCCATGTTAGACCTCCAGCAATGGTCAAATCTCAAACTTCAGACAAAACCTTCCCCAGGCCACCTCTCTGGTTTTCAGAAATCAAGCTTGGAAAGATCTAAGCCACTTCGGCTCTTCATTTCCTGGCACCAAGCAGCCTCTTCGCTTGGCCAAAGGTACCCTCCCCTACCTCCACTTGCTACCTCTTGCTCAGAAAATTCTAATCAAATCAACACTGTCATTGAATCTGGAAAGGTGAGTCAGTGTATGCATGAATACATATTAAAATATTGGTGAATATATATTAGAATAAGGACTTTTGGGTTGTTTCACTCACCATCTTTGTGACTTCTCAGACAGACTGTGACTGCTATGCCTGGTCACTATTCCCCTATATATGTTGTTAGCCTCATTATCTTCAAGTCAAGTTAACAAATATCTAGTAAGCACCTACTAGGTACTAAATTCTGGGGATTAAAAGAAGGCCAAAAACAGTCCCTGTCCTGAAGAAGTTGATAATGCAATGGTGGAGGGGAAAGACAACAGGCCAACAGCTACGTGTAAACAAGATATTTACAGCATAAATTGGAAATAATCTCAGAGGGAAAGCACTCCCATCAAGGGAGATAGGTAAAGGCTTCCTTTAGAAGGTAGGATTTTAGTTGAAATGGGAAGAAAGCCATGGAAGGCAGGAGGTGGAGGTGAGGAGGGAGAGAATTCTAGATGTTGGGGACAGGCAGTGAAAATGCACTGTTGGGGGATGGAATGTTTTCTAAGAGGAATAGTAAGGAGACCTGTGTTCCTGGGTCATAAGAGTACATGAAAAGGAGTAAGGTATAGGAAGACTGAAAAGGTTACCATGTTATGGAGGACTTTAAAAGGCCTTTATAGTTGATCCTTGAGGTAATAGGGAGCCAGTTGAGTTTATTGAATAGGGAGTGACAGGTTCAAGTCTGTGTTTCAGGAAAGGAGCTGAAAGGAGAATGGACCACAGTGGAGAGATACTTGAGGCAGGCAGACCAACCATCAGGCTATTGCAATCGTCGAGGCATGAGGTGATGAGGGCCTGCATCAATGAGGTGGCAGTGTCTGAGAGAAGGGGGAGCATAGGAGTAATGTGGCAAATGTCAGTTCCACAAAGACAGCTACCTGGCTTTTGTATTTAGACCCTAAGTTCTTGGGCACAAGGCTCGGTATGTAGCAAATGCTTCATAAACATTGTTCATGCATTCTGATATAGTTTGCCTATTACTTTTGTTATTCCTTCTGATTAGTGTAAGCACTTAATGAGTAAAATCAGCCTGAATTTGCAATTAACCAAACACCAGAAGTAGAGAAAGGGTAATTTCTTCCTTCCAGGAAAGGTAGGAGCCAAAGTCCCTCTCTGTTTCTTCACCATATATTCTCTTCCATAGAAATGCTGATGGGAAGAATGATCTGTTAACTTCAAGAAAGAGAGAGAGAGTGATATCCTGCCTCTAACACTTACTTACTGTGTGTAAATCACTTAATCTTTCTCTGTCTCAGATTACCTACTAAGTGGAGTCAGCAGTTCCTTTCAGCTCTAGAGTTATGATCCTGTGATATTGCCCTCCTGATAGAAACAGTGAAGCTCCAGAACAATGAAATGGAGCTGCCTGGAAGGATGCTACTGGTTGTGGTCCTTTGGTTGGAATCAGCAGGGATGCTAGGGCCCACGAGTTCTTGGGTGAAATCTCCAGGAGGAAGCAAAGGTAATTTCTTCTTTCCAGCACTCTTAAATCTTTAGCACTAACTCTCCACAATGTAAACCTGTTACTATTACTGCGGTAAATTTAGGTCTTCTTTCCAGGAAGTGGAAAGGGAAGGTTATCTAACATCTCCAAGAAGGCCAATGCGGGGTTAAATGAAAGCTAGGAAAGTCCCTCCATCCTCCATATGGTTCTGCTTAAGCCACTAGGTCCAAGCTGGCTCTGCTGACTAGGACTGAGGGGGTAGGGAAGGAAGCCGGTGCCCATGTGGCAGACTCTGCCTGTTGTGCCACCTTAGCAAATCTCTACCCATGGAGGGGTCGGGGGAGCATTGCCAAGGCATTTCTTTTTTTTTAAGTTGTATTGATGTCATTCGTTGCTTATACCACTTCCATTTCTCATATGCCCTCTTTTCCTGCTTTGTGTAACCCTATGTAGTCCTCCCAAAAGATAGTTAAGCAAAACCTATGAACATGGTGGCCACATGACCTACAGTTATCTGCTTTTCTATCAAGGAGATAGAGATCATTCATTGCATTTATCTGAGATCAGCTGCTTTGGAGTATTGTTTTTATTTACATTATTATTGTCACTGTGTAACCATGTATATTTTTTTGACTCTGCTTTCTTAGTTCTGTATCAGTTCATGCAAGTTTGTCTTCCCATTTTTCTCTGAGTTCCTCATAATTTCCCTTCGGTTACTTTTTTACCTTTCTTACTCAAATTTGTTTAGTCATTATTTAGATGACGGGTACCTACTTTTATTCAATCCATAAACATTTACTACATTTACTAAGGCACAGTGCATGGAGTGCTGGGCCTAGAGTCAGGAAGACCCAAGTTCAAATCCAGCCTCAGACACTTATTAGCTGTGTGACCCTGGGCAGGTCACTTAATCTCAGTTTCTTCACCTGTAAAATGAGCTGGAGAGGGAAATGGCAAACCACTCCAGTATCTCTGCCAAGAAAACCCCAAATGGGGTCACAAAGAGTTGGACAAAACTGAAAAACAACTAAACAACAGAGTCTGCAGAAGAGAAGGCCTATGGACAATAGTGATTTCTGTGTTCAAGTAGTTGAAGGATTCTTATGTATCTTATGCATGATTCTGATGAAGGATTTTTATATATGTAGACTTGTTCTGTCCCCCCCACCCCCAGCCCCTCCACCTCCACCCCTGCCAGGGCAGAATTAGGAACCATGGGTAGAAGTAGCAAAAAGACATGTTTATTCCAACTAACCCAAAATGGAATGAGTTTAGTCTGGAGGAAGAAGGTGCCCCCTCATCAGAAGTGTTCAAACAGAGGCAAGGTGATCATTTGTTCAGTTAACTGTAGAGGGGATTGTTTTCTGGATATGAGTTGGACAAGATGGCCACTCAAGTCTCTTCTAGCTCTGAAATTCTGTGATTCTGTGAAATTCTACACCCTCTCTAAGACCTAGCTGAAATCTCATCTCTTCATGCAAACATCCCTAATCTGATCCCACCCACCGTTAAAGCCTTTTCACTCCTCAGACTTTTCAAATCATTTTGTATTTCTTTAATGCAGATATCATGATTTTATATCAGTTATTTGTATTTTTTTTTTAATTTTGGAGCAATGGGAGTTAAGTGACTTTTCCAGGGTCACACAACTAGCTAGTAAGTGTCTGAGTCCAAATTTGAACTCAGGTCCTCCTGACTCCAGAGCTGGTGCTCTATCCACTGTGCCACCTAGCTGTTCCCAGTTATTTGTATATGTGCAATATCATCCTGTTAGATTGAGGGGGCTCTGAAGATATGGACCATGCCTTATTTATCTTTAAATCTCTCCCCCATTTCCTTCATTTTACAGTGCTAAGAAAGCATACAATGAACTGCCATATTGAATTAAAAATGACCCATAAAGTTTAATGTGTTACCCCTCTCAGAAAATTATCATTTTAAATACTGACAAAGCATATTTAGCTTAGATCCAAACACTGAAGCTCCATTGTGGCATATGTGGCATTGGTGTGGGAGGGAATTTGAAAAGAAGAGGGACCTTTTTAATGAATATTTTTTTCTTCAATTATATGTAAAAAAACACACTTTTTAACATTCATTTTTAAAAGCAATTTTTGAGTTCAAAATTTTCTCCCTCATTTTTCTCCTCTCTCCTTGAGAAGTCAAGCACTTTGATGTAGATAATTCATTTGCAGTCATGTAAAACATATTTCCATATTACTACTATGTTACAAAAGAGAACAGACCAAAAAAAAGAAAGAAAAATAAAATAAGAAAAATAAAGAAAGTAAAAAAAAAGTATGCCTTGATTTGCATTCAGATTCCATCAGAAGAAGAAGGACTTCTTGATGTTCTTGAAATCAAAACATATAGTTATCTGTGTACTTTGCCTGGCTTAATAAAAAAAAATATGTTGTGCATGTCCAAAAATATCAGAAGATAGAGTATAAAATCTAACTAAGGAAGTAAAGACCAGGATGACTATTCTGAATATGGAAGATAGATGATTCTAGTAATAACAATAGTTATTATTTATATAGTGTTTTACATTTTACAAAACACTTCACATACATTGTCTCTGTTACCTGTGGCCTCAAGGTGGGGTGCATTAAGGGAATGCTGGGTTCACAAGGGCCTGTATTCCATTGTGGGAGCCTCCCTCCATCCCAAATGGGTATGTTTCTCTCTGGCTTATTAATGCTTTAACCTAGATTCCTCCAGGAAAATCTCTAAAACAAAGCTTAGATATGGCTTATGTCTAGAATCTCTCCAGAAAGAAGTAACAGGTTCCCTTCCCACAAAGGTACCATATCAGGTATAGGGCCCCTTTTTATTTCATCTGACAAAGGAAATTTGTAACACAATAAAGACTCAAAGGTGTGCATGAACATATATATGAAGCTAAAATATGCAAATATCCTATTACACTCACTATATTTCACCTAGAACAGAAAGACTTTTTGACAGACTGTTGAACAGATATTTCATATTTCCCTTGAACTTATTATTTCATAATTCCCTTGAATATTTTTTGAACAATTCATGTTCACAGTAAATATCACGGAGGGTTGAGAAGACCTAGATCTCTGGGCTCTTAATTCTGGTAATGGTCATCTACTCATCTGAGATGCTGTTTGAGGAAAGTATCTTCCTTTGAGAAGCTGGCACTCAACTCTGGACTCAGGAATTCTCAGTATTTAGGACTACCCATGAGGTAACCCCAAGGGGGGAAATGCCCATTTCTCAGGACTGTCAGTCACTGACTTGTGCTCAGAAAAGGAGAGGGAAAAGCAAAATAAGTCAACATAGAATTTGAAGTCAAAGAATTTCCCTTCAGCCTTTCCTGGGCAACCATGTCTCCCACTACCATGTGCTTCAGCTACAAGCCACCATTGCTGGTGTGGGAGAAGGAGGGAATTCTCCCATCCTTGTTGGAAATACAAGAAAAAGTGTGAGAAAAGGGAGAATGGTCCCTAAAAATGGATTTAACTATTTCCACAGCCTAGTCTTACAGACCATGGATGGGTTCCTCTGAGAAGAATGTAATTCTCAATCACCAATTATGTTCTATGCAACCCAAGTCATTGGGGATCAATCTGGAATACCTTATGTCTTCCTAGTAAGGCACTAATGCACAAGTCTAGCTCTATGGGAGATATTTACCTTTTTGGCAGATGTCAATACCCTCTAATTCATAAAATGGATTGGGGAGGACATACCCATAAAATTACTCTATTCTGGTTCTCCTGATCCCCCCTACTGCATGTCATTTGATTTGGTTCTCACAGAGCCCCATAAAGTAGATAGTGCAGATAATATTATCCCAATATATGAGATAAAATAACAGGTTCAGAAAGTTACCTTACATTTTAAGTTTCTGTGACTTTAGCATGGTCATGCAAACAGAAAATGTTGGAGCTGAGGGTTGGAGATTCAGGTACAGTATTCTAGTCTTCCACACCTTCCCTCTCTCCCCACAGTTGCCTCCCAGGTCCTGAGAGAAGATATTTTTGCTTTAGGAAGCTAGGTCTTAATCATCTTCTGAAAGCTGGGGATGAGGGCTATGTGAAAAATTGGGATTTGGGGGCCATAAAGAAGAGCCCAGAGATCTAGGTCTTCTCAACCCTTCATGATATTTACTGTGAACATGAATTGTTCAAAAAATATTCAGTAGCAAGAATCATAAAAACAGATTCCCATAGTTTTTTTTTTCCGATCTCAATTGTCTCCAACTGAGTTATGCTCAATTGGGTAGAGAACAAGGGAAAACAGGGGATGCAGAACTAGTCAAAATGCATATTAATAGTTTCAATTCATCCAACTCTTTAAGGCTTACAATGTACTTTACATACATTATCTCTTTTGATCTTCATAGCAACCCTGAAGTAGGTATTGTATGTATTATCACTGTTTTACAGATAGAGAAACTGAGACTAACAGAGTCTAAGTTACTTGCTCATTGTGACACAGCCCATATGTGTCAGAGGTGGGATTTGAACCCAGGTCTTATCTAACTCTAAGTCCAGTATATTTTTCCACTGGATCATGCATGGACCAAGATTCTCATTGTTAGTCTCATTTCTATGTATAATTGATAATTTAAAGTCCCAAATGAATTGGCAGTGAAAGTATTTTATAACTATTTCCACCCAGGCAAATTGGAGTATGAGGACTCCAATATATTATCCATATAACCTAATTGTCCTTCTAAACTTAAGGGGAAAGGGCTACTCAATAGTAACGAAGGTTTGATACCTAACATCCCAGTTAACTTCCCTAGTTAACTTCACTTTTCCCATGTAGATATGACCAAAGATTGTGAATTTTACCCTAGACCAAGGGAAATAAAGTTTGAATATGAGCTACTTATGGAAACCAAAAGGGCTACATAATTAAGACAGAGGAATGACTTTTGCCTTTCTTTGTGCAAAGAGAGAAAGAGCTTGCCTCTATCTTCCTTCATTGTCTGATGTATAAAGACAAATATTTTCTAGCAATTTGGAAAATCCATGATGCATAACCCACAATGGGAAATTTTGGTTAAAGGGGCATGACAAGATTGGTAAGAAAGTTGAAAAATTGACAACCATGTATAATAACTTCTGGGCAAAGTGAAAAGAGAGAAGTTCTATTACCTGAGGCCTTTGAGGAACCTATTTCTTAGATGCAATTATAACTTGAAGACCTTGACCTTGAAGAACAACTATGGTGTCCAACCCCACCATTTTATAGAAGTGGTAACTAAGTTCCATTTAACATTTAAAAGCTGTAAAAGGCTTCATTTCCTCATGTTTTTTTCTGAAGTCCTTCAGGGACATGCCTGTACAATACCTAGGGGACACCCCCTCTGATGTAGGGATCACAAAAAGCTATCATTTCTTGTTCTGCAATTACTTAAGAAACTCTAGCTCATGAGCCCCCATCAATGTATTTTTTCTATGTATCCAAAGGGCATAATTAGTTTGAAGCAAAAGCATTTAATAAAAACATATAGTAAAAAAAGTAGCAATAGAATGTTTCCCACATAATTCTGGGATATGTCCTCCTATAAATATAAATAGCATCAGGGAGGACACACCTTGGGAATATTCATGGAAAAGTACATATATGGTTATATGTGTAGTCAGCACGCACATAAGGAAAAACATTCATGTAATCAGGGAACATATGTGGCCAGAGTATTATGTATGAAGAGACACACATGGAAAATATATATGGCAAAGGAAGTCATGTAGAAGGGGCATATACATAGAAAATATGTTTTGTTCCATGAATTAAAAACAAAATAAAAAAAAGTATGGCCAGGCACATGAACACAGAGAGACTTTTGATGCTATAGGGTCACCAATATCTTCTGTGACATCATTATGCTAATTTGACTGGGCTTTCTCTCTACTAGTCTTGGGTGACTCATAATTCCTGCTGGTCTGGTTGCTATGCATTATACTTTGGGGCATGTGACTGTGAGTTGTTGTTTTACTTCTGGTTTGTAGCTTCAGCTAGAATCACTCAGCATGGATTTAGATTTCAGATAAACCTCAGAGTCACTCTGGTTCAACTTCTTCATTTAACATATAAGTGAAATGAGTCCCAGACGTTAAATGACTTGCTCAAGGTCATGTAATTTGAATGGAACAGAGTCAAAATTTGAATTCAGGTTCTCTGACTTCAATTGCCTCAGTTCTCTCTACTGTAAAATGTAGATAGTAATAGCACCTACTTCACAGGATTGTTATGAGGATAAAATGAGAGAATACTTGTAAAATGCTTATTAGCACAGTGCTTGGCACTTAGTCGGTGCTTAATAAATGCTTATTCCCTTTCTCTCCATCCCAGCTGCAATGTTCTTTCCATTGTATTGTGCTGTCTTCACCTGAGGTACTATCTTTTCCCTATAACAGCAATGGGTTAGACCAGTTTTCTTTTAGTTTAGTGCCTAGGTGATTAAACTTCAGATATTTTAGTGAGGGCAGTAAGCCATTTCATATCCAGTTTTAGACTAGGGAAACATCTGTAACTGTTTATTTTTCACAAGAGAAAGAATCTAAGTTCTTAGTCACAGGATTTAGAGTTGGAAGGTAGCTTAGAGGCCATCAGGTTCAATCCTCTTACTTTACAAATGAGAAAATTGAGGCCCATAGAGGTAAGTGACTTGCCCAGAGTCATATAGCTAGTAAGCATCTGAGGTTAGATTTGAACTCAGGACCTCCTGACTCAAAGCCCAGAGCTCTATCCACTACATCACCTAGCTGCTGAAATCTTAGGTATCTTAATTAAGGCATCTAAATGGATAAAGTTCTGGAGTCAGGAGGACCTCAGTTCAAATACAGCCTCAGATATTTACTAACTGAGTGACCCTGGGCAAGTCACTTAACACCAACTACCTCAAAAAAAAAATTATCACCCTTTAATTATCCGACCATGTCAATTTCCCTTCTCTCCTTGAGTGTCCCTTTCCTCCATAAATGGTAGCGGCTCTGTATTAGCTCCAGGATACAATGGAAAGATACAATGGAAAGTCCTCAGTTTATGTTTTAGAGTCCTGCAAGACCTGGCCCCTCCTACCTTGTCTCTTTAGAAGGAGAGTCTTTTTCTCTTGGGACCAGACTATTTTAGAATACAATGAAGGCATTTGATTTGTCTCAGAACCTTGCTGAGTGTTGAACTGAATCATAATCCCTTGTTGCAGATAACTATTTTAGGCTTAATCTATTTCACTAGGTTAGGGAAGGTCTAGCAAACCCCCCCACAAGATCACTGGATCTTAGGCACCAAAATTCTCCTATGGTCCAATATCCTTGGACTTCTCTATGTAAAGGGAGGTGAAATAGCAACAGTTTCAACCAGATGAAGCCCCTTCAAAGATTCACCCTCCACGTCTATCCATATTTCCAGATTTTTGCCCATACACACACACACACACACACACACACACACACACATATACATATGTATGTGTATGTATATATATGTATAAATCCAGTGACAACTCTCTCAGGCATTGAGCCATACCACCCTTTATATGACTAATAACCTCATTCATCCTGATATGTAAAGAAAACTACAATATTTTTGTACTAAAATGTAAGCAGAGGTAGGAGCTAAGTCCAAGTTACTTTAGAATTTCCTAAAATGGATCTGGACTGGACGTATTGTTTTGTCTTTGACTGTATCTGTTGATTGAAAATAAATGTTTCATAAAACAAAGAGAGCTGCTAACAGTAGAGGTCAGAGCAATTCTAAATGGCAGCATAGGCAAATGCTCTCTCCCCTAACTGTAGCCCTCCTTCCCTCCACCAAGGCAGCCCTCCACTTAGACCCCTTCTCTTTGCAAATAGTTTCTGTTTAGCTTTCAGCTTTCGAGAAGTAAGCACATAAAACATCAGCCACTGGCCAGATTCACCAGGGTAAATATTAACTAGATATTGACCCCTGGGCCTTTCACATCTGGTGAGTAATGTATTAAGCACTCAAGCTAAGTTCCATCTAGACTGAAAAGTCTACATTAACCTTTGAAAGATTACAGGACAGAAGTGTGTGTGTGTGTGTGTGTGTGTGTATGTGTGTAGGGGGTGATGGTATCTTGGGAGTTATCAGGGTTTTTACATGTGTCAACAGATTGACTGGTCCAAATCCCATAGGTTAAAATGGAGAAATAGGAAGAGATATTCTGGGCCTCACCTTTGTCTGTTTTATCAGCTAGAGAAGCTGAAGGGTATATGGGAGTTTATTTTGGAAATGGCTAAACTCTCTGCATGACTCAATTAATCTGGTCTGTACTACTGACCCATCAAAAGGTCTTCTCTGTGGGATGGCTTTTCATCCTGTAGAGCTGGCAGTGGCTTTAAAGGCTTGTGCCCTGCAGGGTTCCTGCTCCATCTCCAAGCTGAAGATGACCTGCTGTGGATTGGCAATGTCACATGGGGCGGGCACCAGGTCCTTCCAAGTGACATGTTTTGTGGTTTGCCACATAAGTTATTATTTTTTTTAAGGTTAGACCCCTTTGATTAGCTTACAGTAATAATAAGTTGGCACTTTTATAGGGTTTTAGGGTATGCAAAGTGCTTTTCATGTTTTATGTCATTTGATCTTTATAACCACCCTATGAGGTAGGTCCTTTTATGTTCATAAAAATGTAACAGATGATAAAGTTAATGTAGGCAGAAGTTAAGAGACTTGCCAAGGGTCACGTAGCTAGCAAGTGTCTGAGGTAGTATTCAAATTCAGGTCTTCCAGACTCCAAGTCTGATGCTTTATTCCTGAAGTTGGCTAAGCTGCCTCTAGGGAAGTCACGCACACAAAATTGCTTATCAAAGGAATAATAGCTAGCATTTATACAGCACTTTAAGGTTTATAAAGCAATTTATCCCTGTTAAATAATTTGATTTTCACAACAAACCTGTGAAGTAAGTGCTGTTACTGGCGCAGCTAGGTGGCACACTGGACAGAGTACCAGATCTGGAGTCAGGAAGACCTGAGTTCAAATCTAGCTTTAGGCCCTTACTAGCTGTGTGACCATGGACAAGTCACTTAACTCTGTTTGCCTCAGTTCCTCATCTGTAAAATGAACTGAAAAAGGAAATGGAAAACCATTCCAGGAACATTGCCAAGAAAACCCCGAATGGGGTCACAGAGAGTTGGACATGACTGAAACAAAGTACTATTACTATCCCCATTTTATAGATGAGGAAACTGAGATAAAGAGAGATTAGATAACTTGCCCAGAATCATATAGCTGGTAAAAGTCTGAGGCAAGATTAGAATACAGGACTTCCTGAGTCTTAGCTCTATCCAGTGTGCCACCTAGACTGTATCACAAAATTATTTCAGAGGAGTATTTGCATGGCTCTAGAGTCTTGATAGTGAGATCTTTGCCCTTCTTCTCCTATCTATCTATCTATCTATCTATCTATCTATCTGTCTGTCTGTCTATCTATCTACCTATCATCTATCTATATCTATATCTATCTATCCATCCATCCATCTAACCATCTATTTATCTATCTATCTATCTATCTTACAAATAGGTCACAAACTGACCTCTAAAAATTGTCCATTCCATCTCTCCACTTCGGGAAGATTGGGAGTATTTCTAAAAACTTCAAGATATTGCAAGAGACATCAGTGTTTTAAGGAAAGCTTAAGGAAAGTTGAATTTCTAAAGATGGTGAATGTCAAGTTCAGATATTTGAAGAAAACTTCACTTCCAACTTTTCTACCATGATCTAGTTGATTGACAAAAACTGGCTATATCAGAAGAGATAAACTTCTTTTCTCTACTACTGTAGACCTATTTTTACTTTATAATTCTTTTAAAAAATTTATCTTACTTAATTTTTTATTGTGAACTTAACAGTTATCAAACACAAACACAAATGTACAAAGAAGAAAGATGATTGTATAAGAAGCTTTGTATAAAAATTACATAAGAAATTGAACTGTTATATACAGTTTAAAAAATGTATTAAATTAAATTTAGCAAGGTGATAAAATTACTTTTTTTCTTTGTGTACTTTTGGGTTTTCTTCCATGCTTAGAAATGTTTTGTTAATGTTCCCTCTTTCTCCACGCCTCTCTTTTTATCCTCCTGCCTCCTATTACATCAATCTGTCTGAGGTAGGTCTGGAAATGAATTCCTTTCCACTCTGCATAGGATGATAAGTTCACAGAAGGGGCCTTGAAGAACATCTATTCCGCTCCTCCCTCAATATACAGATGATAACAGATACAGATGATACAGATACATTTTTTGCTTATGCAAAACAAGTCTTTATTTAAAAATTAGTCTCCCACAGGTGTACCACTTGATCACTTGTAATTTCCAGTGCCCATATTCTCTGGCTTAGGGCTAGCATGATAATGTTACTCACCAAAGACCAGGTTCTCTGACTTCAAATCAAGGGCTCCTTCCACTGTACCTGGTAGGTTATGAGGAAGCTTTTGTCCCCCTCTCCCAGAATGAGAGAAAAGGGGCTTTGCTGTCTGAGGTCTGAACCTTCCCCAGACTGGAAATGGCTAAATGTCATCTACGAGGAGTTGACAAATGGCTACATACTTTGTGGTCCCTTGCTCTTTTCTCTTCTGATGACAGAACTGCCGAGTCTCAGATCAAGGCAGAAGGAGCTTTGCTCTCTGACACCCAAAGTCCTGGGGCTAGGCCTAGGCTGAGGAATTACTGAACCACAAGGTATCATGTGGCATCTAAGTCATGGGGTCCAGACTCTTGGATCTAGAAGAGGAATAATGCTAGGGAGGGAGGGAAGGAAATAAGCATTTATGAAGCACCTAGTCTATGCCAGACACTGCTAAATGCTTTTTCTCATTTGATCCTCACAACAGCCCTGGGAGGTAGGTGCTATTATTATCCGCATCTTACAGTTGAGGAAACCGAAGCAGACAGAGGTTAAGTGACTTGCCCAGGGTCACATATCTAGTAAGTGTCTGAGGTTGGATTTGGAGTAAGGTCTTTCTGACTCTAGGCCAGGCACTCTATCCACTGTAACACCTCACTGCCCTGGAGTCAGGAAGACTCAAATTTGGCCTAAGACACTTATTTAGCTGTTTGGGCAAGTCATCTGACTTGTCTCTGCCTCAGTTTCCTCAACTGTAAAATGAGGATAATAACAGCATCTACCTCTCAGGACTGGTGTGAAGATCAAATGGGATAATATTTATAAAGCACTTAGAATGGTTTCTGGAACACAGCAGGTACCATATACATACTAGCTATTATTACTATTATTATTATTGTGCTCTTACTAAAGCATATTGTTAATATGTTTTATATTCCATTACTGCCTTATATACTCCCTATGTTCCAAACAAATTGGACCAACTACTGTTTGCAGAACACGTTCTGTGTTTTTGCACTTTCATATGTCAGATCATGAATGTTAGCTTTGTGGGGATTCTCACAATCATAAAGCAAAGGCAGAACAGACTTACACAAATGCACGAATGGGAAAAAGGGGGAGCATTTTCTTCGGGACAAACAAACAAAAAATGGATCCAGATAGTTTTTCTTACCCTAATTCAACAATAAAATTGAAATACGTGCCAAAAAAGCGACAGCTGGGTGACCATGGGGCACGTGGTCCAGAGCCGTCAGGGAAGGTCAGTTAGCAATTCAAGAACGTTAATGCCAGGTCCTACTCTCACTGGCTCAGACACTTTACTTACCCTCTTGGTTTCTTCCATCTTTTTTTTTTCCTTGTGGTAAAAGCAAGGATAAAAATATTGATCTCTCCTCAGAGATTATTTCATAAATCATCTAATTAGTAATTGAAAAGTGATTTTGAAAGATAAAGGATTCTAGCTGTGTGACCCTGGGCAAGTCACTTAACCCCATTTCCTAGCCAAAAAAATAAAAAAAATAAAATAAAAAAAAAGAAAGATAAAGGACTTCACGAAAGTTTCACTAAACTTATTACTTGAAACACCGTATCGGCATAAAATAAACTCAAGAAGTTCAGATGCTATCATAGGGATTGTCTAAATTAATCATTACTCTACCTATTTCATTACAGCAACTCAAACCATTAGAGATATAGATAGTTTTAGTATAGTAAATCAAGAAGTAGCTTCACACTTGCCCATAAATCCCAGGCTGAGAATTCCAGAGCTTACTTCTCTTTTGAGCAAGTGTTCCTGGTTCTTCCCCCAGCTGCTATGTCTTCCCTTCATCCCACTTACATTCTATTTACAGACTCATAGAACCTGAGAGCTGGAAGGGACCTTATGGTCACCTAGTCCAATGTATACATGAAAAGAACTCCCATTAAAATATAAATGACAAATGATAATCCAGTTTCTATTTGAAGACCTCCAAGAGATGGAACCCCAGACATATTATATTTTATATAGAAACATATGTATGTATTTGCACATACTTACATATGTACATCTTGCTTCCCCTGAAAGAATGTAAGCTCCTTGAGAGCAGAGACATATATAGGTATACATATATATATATATATATTTAACTTTTAGTTTTTGACATTCACTTCTATAAGATGTTGAATTCTAAATTTTCTCCCCCTCCCTTCTTTTTCCCCTCCCCAAGATGACGTGGAATCTGATATAGGTTATACATGTACAATCATATTAAACATATTCCACATTAGGCATATTGTAAAGAAGAATTAGAACCAAAGCGAAAAACTTTGAGAAAGAATAAACCCAAAAACCAAAAAAAGAGAAAATAGTATTACTTGATCTGCACTTAGATTCCATAGTTATTTTTCTGGATGTGGATAGCATTTTCTATCATGAACTTTTTGGAATTGTCTTAGATCCTCGCATTGCTGAGAAGAGCTAAGTCTATCAAAGTTGGTCATTGCACAATGAGACTCATATTTGTCACTCTATCTTCAGTGCCTAGCATTGTGCCTAGTCGTCAGGGGTGGGGAACCTGCAGCCTTGAGGCCACATGTGACCCTCTAGGTCCTCAAGTGTGGCCCTTTGACTAAATCCAAACTTCACAAAGAGCCACACTTGAGGACCTAGAGGGCCACATGTGGCCTTGGGGCCACAGGTTCCCTACCCCATTAGGTTATTAATAAATGTTTGTTGGTTGATTATTTAAAACAATTCCAAGGTTATTGATTCCCATTTTTTCATTGTATGGGATAGAGGGAAGAATACAAGGAAGACTATCATCTGATTTGCTAAGTCTTAGATATTAACAACAGAAATATCCTCTAGAAATTGAAGAGGAAAAAGAACCCAGTGCCAAAAATTCACTTACTTTCAAAAGCAAGCTCTAACTATTTACTGCAGAATCCAAAAATTGTGAAAATCAAAAATGATACCCAGTCAAAAACCAAACATGTTTAATGTCTGCTTGCTTGGGGAAAAAGTTGACTAGACCTCAGGTTGTATGTGGGGGACAAACAGGAGTGACTTGGAGTTGTCAGGTGATTTATGCCTATAAGACTATCTCTGAGGTGACTCTGGAACCAGAGGTTCCAACCTAAGTTGTCATCCAGAAAATCGTATTTTCATGACAGTATAGTGACTCACCAGCAGAAGAATGTTGTATCTGAACACCCAGGTCATCTCTAAGAAGTGAGAGTTCATCGTCCGTCCCATCACATGCCATGCCAAATGGGATGCCTGCTCTTGGCTTCATTTAGGAGCAGAGTAGCTGGGGGCAGTCAGGATGGAAACACAACTACAAAGGGAAATTTTTGACATCTTCCCAAGTTACATTATGTCTCACTGATGCTCATCACAAATGCCTGAAATTCTCAATCCTAAAGTCTAATTCTTATTACAACTAGGGTGAGAATGGGAGTTTGGAAGGTAGAGTGTGAGGGCAAGTGAATAATCATTGCCTAGGACGCCTCTTTTTTTTTCAGTAGATAGTAATTTATTTTTTCCAATTACATTTTTTCAAAATTTTATATTTTTATTCATTTCAATATGTATTTATTTTAAACATTCATTTAAAAAATTGAGTTCCAAATTCTCTTTCTACATCCCCTTCCCCACCCATTGAAAAGGTAAAGCATCTATCAGTTATACATATGAAGTCATATAAAATATATTTCCATATTAATTGTGTTGCAAAAAAAAGCAATAAAAATAAAGGAAGTGAAAAGAAGTGCACTTCAGTCTGCACTCAGAGTTCATCTGTAGAGGTGGAGAGCATTTTTCATCATAGGTACTTTGAAATTGTCTCGGGTCTGTGCTTTCTTTTTTTTAAATTAATTTATTTTGATTTATCAACAATCACTTCCATAAGTTTTTGAGTTTTAAATTTTTCTCACCCTCCTTCCCCACCTCCCTCCCCAAGATGGCACTCAATCTGATATAGGTTATACATATACATTTCTTTTAAACATATTTTCACATTAGTGATGTTGTAAGTAAGAATTAGAACCAATAGGAGGAACCACCAGAAAGAGGAAACAAAACGCAACAGAAGAAAAAAAATAGCAAATAGTATGCTTAGATCTGCATTCAAACTCCATAGCTCTTTCTTTGGCTGTGGATAGCATTTTCCATCATGAGGCCTTTGGAGATGTCTTAGATCCTTGTATTGCTGAGAAGGGTTAAGTTTATCGGTATTAATACTTAACTAATTATGTTATTGCCTTCTTGAGCCAAATCTGATGAGAGTAAGGTTCAAACAATGCTCATCTCCCTCCCTTCTTTCCCTCTGCTGTAATAAGTTTTTATGCCTTTTCCTGTAATGTAATTTACCCTTGTTTGCCTCCTCCTTTCCTTTTCTCTCAGTACATTTTCTTAGTTAGATAGGATTAATCCACTTACATAGATCCATTTAACCTGCTTGATTAGATTTTCTTTTATCATTACATCAAAGTCAACTTATACCCCCTTTATGTATGTCCCTTTAACATGATGTAATAACAATACAGTTCTCAAGGGTTACGAGTGTCATCTTCCCCCGTAGGGATGTAAACAGTTTGCCCTTATGTTGTTTCTTTCTGTCCCGTTTACCCTTTTTATGTCTCTCTTGAGTCTTGTATTTGAAGATCAAATTTTCTGTTGAGCTCTGGTCTTTTTATAAGGAAGGTTTGGAAGTCCCCTATTTTAGTTAATATCCATTTCCTCCCCCAAAAGACCTGCTCATTTTCGCTCATTTTAGTTGATCTTTAGTTGTAATCCAAGCTCCTTTGCCTTGCAGAATACCTAGTCTTTTAATGTAGAAGCTGCAAGGTCCTGTGTAATCTTGACTATGGTTCTATAATATTTAAATTGTTTCTTTCTGGCTGCTTGCAGTATTTTCTCTTTGACCTGGTAATTTTGGAATTTGGCTACTATATTCCTTGGCGTTTTTAATTTGGTATCTCTTTCAGGAGGTGATTGGTGGATTCTTTCTACGGCTGTTTTACCCTCTGCTCCTAGGACCCCAGGGCAGTTTTCCTTGATGATTTCCTGAAAGATGCTGTCCAGGCTTCTTTTTCCATCATGATTTTCAGGTAGACCAATAATTTTTAAATTGTCTCTCCTGGATTGATTTTCCAGGTCAGTTGTTTTACCAATAAGGTATTTTATGGTTTCATCTATTTTTTCACCCTTTTGTTTTTGTTTGACTGATTTTTGCTCTTTCATAGAGTCATTAGCTTCCATTTGCCCAATTCTGATTTTTAACAAATTGTTTTCTTCTATTAGATTTTGTATCTCCTTCCCCATTTGGCCAATTGTATTTTTTAGGGACTTGTTTTCTTCAGTGTACTTTTTTTCCAGTAGGCCAATTATATTTTTTAAGGACTTGTTTTCTACAGTTAGTTTTTATCCTTTCTTTTCCAAGCTATTGTCTCTTTTTTGCATACCTCTCATTCCTTTTTTCCATTTTTTCTTCTACCTCTCTCATTTGACTTTTTAAATCCTTCTTGAGCTCTTCTAAGAAGGTTTTTTGGGCTTCAGACCAGTTCATATTTCCTTTTGAGGTTCCAGATGTGGGTTTGTTGATAATGTTGTCCTCTTCAGAATTTCTGCCTTGATCTTCAGTCTTCCCATAATAAGAATCTATCATATATATCTTTTTGCTCATGGTATTTGCTTATTTTCTGGCTTTTAAAGAGATTGAGCTCTCCTGCTGGGGAGCAGAGGGCACTGACCCAAGCTTCTTGTGTTGGGAGCCTAGGGCCTGGTCACTGGCTTTGTGTGCTGGGGCCTCCAATGCTGGCAGCTGGAGGCTGTAGGGTTCTGGCAGCTTACCTGGTGTTGGGCTGGAATCAGCAACACTGGAACTCTAAGGGTAGGATTAAGTAGTGTGGCTCCTGGAGAATTCCTGCTCACCTGGGCCTTTCCTTCCTTTTGATTTCTTCAGCTCCTTTCAGATGAATGTTGCAGGATGTTTATCCTCCTGGGGCCCCTTGGAGTGCTGCTTCCCTTAGCTTTGCTGAGGCACTGGGAGACCTGGTTGCTGTAGAATGTCGAGGCACCTGGTGGTTTTCCAAGCTGGTTTCCATCAGTTCCCCTACCCTCACTGAGGTACTGGGGGGTCCAGGTGTTGGTGTTTGGCTGTACCACTTGGGTTTCAGGATCTCCTCCTGGTATGCTGAGGTAGGGCTTTCCACTAACTTGCTGGGATGCCTCCCATTCTTGCCCCAGGGCAAGAGAGGCCTTTCTTGTTAATCCCTCAAGCTATCTGGGCTGCTGGACTGCTGCACCCCATCTTTCTTCTGGTTCAGCTATTCCAGGGTTTTTTCTGGGGTGATATTTTCTCTCCAATTATGTTTAAAGACAATTTTTAACATTGATTTTTATATAAAATTTTGAGTTCTAAATTTTTTCCCTCTCTCCCTCCCTCTCTCCCTTAAGACGATTCTTGGAAACAATTAAAATTGTTTTTAAAATTTTTTTTATTAATTTATTTTGACTTATCAACAATCACTTCCATATGCTGAGTTTAAAAGTTTTCTCCCCCTTCCTCCCCACTACCCTCCCTAAGACAGCGCACAATCTGATATAGGCTATACATATACATTCCTATTAAACATATTTTCACATTAGTGATGTTGTAAGTAAGAATTAGAACCAGTAGGAGGAACCACTAGAAAGAGGAAATAAAACTCAACAGAAGAGAAAAAAAAATAACAAATAGTATGCTTCAATCTGCATTCAAACTCCATAGTTCTTTCTTTGGATGTGGATAGCATTTTCCATCATGAGGCCTTTGGAGATGTCTTAGATCCTCGTATTGCTGGGAACAGTTAAGTTTATCAATATTAGTCATTGCACAACGTGGCTGTTATTGTGTACAATGTTCTCTTGGTTCTGCTCACTTCACTTAGCATCAGACCACACAAGTCTTTCCAGGTTTTTCTGAAGTCAGCCTGTTCATCGTTTCTTATAGCACAATAGTATTCCATCACATTCATATACCACAACTTGCTCAGCCGTTCCCCAATTGATGGGCATCTTCGAAACAATTAAAATTGAATGGGTAAGCAAGTATCTTCACCTTTCTGTGCCTCAGTTTTCTAATTCATAAAATGGGTGGGTGGGTAGAGTCAGAACTGATGACCTCTAAAGTTTCTTCTATATAGAGATTTGACAGTAAATGTTTAACAACTGGCTCTCCCAAAAAAAGAGGCACACTTTTAAACTTATTCTACATTATTAACATTTTCTCTATCACTTCCTTAAATCTAGATGATCAACAACAACAAAAAAATCAAGTCTTGATTTGTAGTGACTGATTTTCTAGGTATAAATTCTCACACTGAAAATTTAACGATAGGCTTTTCTGGCAGTATACAGCTCCAGCACACCTTCACTTCTACCTCTAAATCTCTGACTTTGTGATACTGTATCTCCTTGGGACCTTTTGAATCCAGAAATTTTCTTTAATTGAATCTATGATTTCATCAGGGCAGGGAGTTTCCAGTGATAATTTTCCACTACCAACTCAGATTCAAAATTTCTTTGTAACTTAGAGACTCAGAGAATTGTCTGAAGCACTGAGAGATTTGACTAGTTGGGCAGTAAATAAACACTTATTAAGTACCTACTATGTGCCAGACACTGTGCTGAGCTCTGCAGATACAAAGAAAGGCAAAAACATAGTCTCTGCCTTCAGGGAGCTCCCAATTTAATAGGGGAGCTCATAATATAGTGATTTCATGACTTGTCCAGGTTCACACAACCAGTATGTGTCAAAGGGAAGACTTGAACCTGAGTCTTTCCGACTGAGGACAATTCGCTTTCCACTGTTCCCTTACAAAATCTGGGGCTTTGGAAATAGTTAAAAAATACCACCCCAAACTAAATAACATGAAAACAGCAGGGAAAGGGAAAGAGATGTAACAGTATATTACTTCCCACTTCTCATTAGAAATTGAAATTCACTTAATTCAATTAGATTTAGATTTTAGATACCACCTTTCTCTGGTTGCCAACACAAATAGCTATCGCCATATATAGTAGTGGACATGCATAAGTCGAGTTGTCTGGGTAAAATGCATATCCACATTCCTCAGAACCAGGCTCCTAGCTTCTCTTTCAGAAGGCAACACGAACACTGTCTGATTAAGGCAGTGGAGATCCGTCCTGGGGCTCCAGATGGCTCTGGGATCTGGGTTCACTTAGGTTTGCCTACTTTACTTTGTTGATTTCATTCTTTTGTGCTTTTAAAGTCCATTCCCTCTTCCACCATCCCCACAAATAGGATCATAGGCTTTACAGTTGGAAGTTAGTCCAGCTCTTTCAAGGGTCACAGACCAAGAGCTGGAAAGGACCTCAAAGATAATCCAGGACATTGTTTAGTCATCTTCAGTGACCCCATCTGATTTTTTTTTGGGGGGCAAGCAAAGATACTGCAGTGGCTTGCCATTTCCTTCTCCAGTTCATTTTATAGATGAGGAAACTGAGGCAAACAGGGTTAAGTGACTTGCCCAGGATCACACAGCTAGTCAATATCTGAGGCTGGATTTGAACTCAGGAAGATGAGTCTTCCTGACTCCACGCCTTGCACTCTATCTACTGAGCCACCTACCTGCCCCAATATAACTATTAAATACCTCTTTGTATGTGAGTATCTAAGGTCAGATTTGAACTCAGGTCTTTCTGACTCCAAACCTGGAGCTCTATCCACTATACCACCTAGCTGCCTCTAATCCAGGGCAACCACATAGTTACATAGACACAAAAATTGAGTCTTAGGAAGGTTAAGAGATTTGCCCAAAGTTATGCAGGAAGTAGATGGCAGAGATAGGACTTGAACCCAGGACCATGGACACTAACTCACGCCATGAACTAACTAGTATCCAATGTTTCCAATGTGCTCTGCAGTGAAGACACTCAGCTAAAACTACTGCCTCATGCTCAGGATGTTCATATGTAGACCTGGGATAACTGTATCCAGGGCTGCTGGACAATGAAACAAGTCTGGAATAAGAACAGAGACTCTGGTAAATGATACAGCCAACAACTAACTGAAAAAAAGCAAAACCCTGTTATTTAGACCAATGTTACAATCTCAGATCTACGTTGATGGTTTGACTTGGTTTGACTTAGACATAGGCCATCCTTACAATGCAAGATATGGTGGTGGGGAAGACATACTCCTGATATGAAGGATCCCAGTCCAAAAGGAGGCTCTCCTAGTCAGGGTTTGGTCCAAAAAGCTCTGCTAATCTGCAAAGTCTGATGCTCCAGGGCCAGACTGCCAACACATGCAGAAACCTAAAAGCAATATACAGCTTGAAGTAATCAAACATGAATGAAATCACAGTGAGGGTAACTTTTGATACCTGAGCTATGCACTGGCAACTGAAAGTCATAAAAAAAAAAGTTGAAGAAGGGCCAAGAGATTGTTAAAGAAAATATAAAAGGAACTAGAAGGCTTGAGAAGTAGGTGTTTTTTTAAAGGGTCCCTGACAAGTGTTGATGGCTAATTGAAGGTGCAGTTGGCCATATGTGCCTTTAAAACAAAGGACTGGAAGGCAAAACTGGAAGATTAGAGCCCTCTCTAAGGCATGACAAATGAGAGGAATCTCCCCGGTGTCAGCTTTGGAATGCTGCTTCAGGGACTAGTTAGCTGGACCTGTCTTAGAGAGATTGCTAGTGTTGGGGGTTTGAGTGTGGGGAAGGAGGATTGTACTGCTAAGATAGGCCAGAGGCTCATAGATATACCATTGTCCTACGACTCAGCCACCATCATCAAGGTATAAAGGCTAGTGGCCTAGAAGTACTTCCTGGCTTCTTCCACACATACACACACACATGCGCACACACACACACACACACACACATATCTGCTGAATTTTGCACTTTTGTGATTTATTATCTTCATTTTCCCCCTTTAAGGTCATTCTTGATTTTTATTTTAACCATGTTCTAGGCATTATGTTTCAGCCTAGATCCAATACACTCCTAAGGTCAGCATTGCTGATAAATGTGTATTCATGGGAGCAGTTCCGGAGGGCACATACCAAAAAGACTCTTCCTTTAAAGGAATGTCCAGGTCTATCTCAAATGACATTTGAATATGCTTACTTTGTTGTTGTTCAGTCTTGTCCCATCTTCATGACCTCATTTGGGGTTTTCTTGGCAAAGATACTGGAGTGGTGTGCCATTTCCTTCTCCAGCTCATTTTACAGATGACGGAACTGAGGCAAACAGGGTTAAGGTGACTTACTCATGGTCACACAGCTAATAAGTGTCTGAGGCCAGATTTGAACTCAGGAAGATGAGTCTTCCTGACTCCAGGTTCAATAATTTATCCACTGTGCCTCCTAGCTGTCCCTAGCAAATATGCTTATTAATTAAACTTAATTAGACAGACATGAATTTTGAAAATACTTCATTATCAATAGTTAATGAAGGCAATCCACGTTCTAAGTCAGATTACTATGCATAGTCAGGGTCCAGAGATCTCTGGTACAGTAGAGGGACAGGTGCAGGAAGCATTGTCAGGTTCATGACTATTGCTGAACTTGATTGATCAATACAAATCATTGGTTTTCTTTGTCTCTGAGACCTTGGAAACTTTGCTGCAAGGTCGGATACTTAAGACTTGGGGAGTTGGAGGATACAAATAATAGAAAGGAACAGAGATATATAGGGAAAACTATTAGATATCCATAGCCATACTACTCCGTAATAATAGGTTTTACCTCACTTTTTTTATTTCTTTCTTTCCTTCAAGGTGCCAGGCTCCATAACTGCAGTGGAGTAGGCCAAGATATAAAAGTATGCACCTATCTTCCTGCTTATTTACTGCCGGCTCCTGCTGGCCCCAGCATAGGAGAAGAGTGGTTGGCCTGGGCTATTGACAGTACCTACTGTCTTGTTGCTATCGTAGGTTAGCAGCTCTGGCTTCTTTCTTGTGGCAATACGGTCATCTATTTATTAAAGAAAAATGGATTGAATGCCTACTGTGCTTTCAGCACTGTGCTTTAAAGGATAGCAGAACTAGCCCTGCCTTTCAGGTTATACCATATTTGGGAGCAGATTAAATAAAAACATAAAATGATATTCCATTACAGTTCTATTACTAAGTCTCGTTGTGGTTTGAAGGTGACCCTGGAATCTTGAAATCTGTACCAGTAGAATGCACATTTTGGTAGGCCCTAAGAAGCAGGTACAACGATGAACTGTGTATCTGTTGCCTGAGGACTGGTCTAGCTAAGTTTAGGGAATCTTATCACCAAAGAACTGACCACTAGTTGATTTTTTTTCTTTTTCTTTTCTTTCTTTCTTTCTTTTTTTTTTTTGCTACATATGAAAATATCTATTAAGGTGTAGAGAAGGGGTCCTTAACTTGGGGTCTACATACCCTTTGCCTCCATAGGTTCCAAAGATAAATTTTACAGGGCCTGTGAATTTAGATGGGAAAAAAATTTACATCTTTATTTCAATATAATTGGTTTCTTTTGTAACCCTAGGCATGAGGCAGGGAGGTAGCCCAGTAGATAGGGTACTAGGCCTGAAGTCAGAAAGACAAATTCAAATCTAACCTCAGACACTTACTTAGCTATGTGACACTGAGCAAATCACTTAACCTCTATGTGCCTTATTTTCCCCAATTGTAAAATAAGGATAATAATATCATCTCCCTTCCAAAGTTGTTGTAAGGATCAAATGAGATATTTGTAGAGCATTTAGCACAATGCCTGACATATTATAGATGCTATATAAATGCTAGGTATTATTATTTTATTTTATGCAGTTAAAACATTATTCTGAGAGGGGGTAGATAGGCTTCAATAGACAGCTAAATAAATCTGTTTCACAAAAAAGTTAAGAATGTCTGGGGTAGAAAGAATTCCAATCTGTGTTGGTGAAGGTAATACTCATGCTGACAAAGTGATGGATTCCTGGTGTATAAATCAAAGATAGTGTTATGATTAAGTGCCCAAAATGGATAGTGCAGATAAAATGCTACAGGAATTCAGAGAAGCTGGAGATCAGTGTAGGCTGTCAGGACCAGAGAATGCTTCATGGAGGAAGGGCAATTTTGTTGAAGTGTTAAGTTTAATATACATATTAACAGAAGTTTACAGTGTCTATTTTATTGTGTTGCCTCTTTTTTTCTTCTTTGTATATTGAAATGTTCATGTTTATTAAATTAATAAGAAAAGAAAAAAGGAATTAATAGCAGTACTAGACAAATGCTTGTTAATTTCATGTATATTCTGCTGTCCAATGTGTATGGTGGGGAAGGAGAGAGAGAAGAGGGAAGAAGAAAGGGAGAGAGGGAAGGAGAGAGGGAGGGAGGGAGGGAAGAAAGAGAGAGAGAGACAAGAGAGACACAGAGAGAGAGAGAGAACATGGATAAATATACTTCTAGGGGCAATATGAATAATTTTCTTTGTAGAGGAGAGGTAGAAGAATGTTAATTTATATATAAGAACATGATCCTATCTTCAAAAGAAAATCACACTGACAATTGAATATGGATTATCAATTTAGCCAATATTCTTTTTGATCCAGAATCCAGGGTAGGTAGATTAAAATCTCCTGTGGCCCAGATCCCCACAACGATTTTCTTTTTGGAGTATTACTTTTTGGTTTGGATTGATCTAAAAATACTGTACGATGACTTGTTTCCTAAAATATGTCAAATCACAGAGAATTTTTTTGGTCCTTCAGCCATGAAATTGTCCAAATCTTCAGTTCAGTTGGAATTAATATAATTCAATTCAATTAAACAAACATTAAGTGCCAATTGCATACATAGTACTGAGAAAGATGTTGCCTTCTTTCAACAAATTTCCTACTTATTCGGAGGGGGGATAGAGACAGATACACAAATAAACAAAACACAAATTAGAATGACATAGGTGTATAGAAGGAGTCAAATTTGGGGAGGAAAGAGCACTTTTAGCTGGATAAGATTAAGGTAAGTTTTGTGGAAGAGGAGGCACTTGTAAGGTAACAAAGCTGGGCCCTGAAGGAAGAGAAGTACTTTAATAAGTGGTGGTATTCCAGACATGGAGGATGTCTTGCATAACGCACAGAGAAATAAGAAAAAATAACAATTGACAACAAGTAGCACCTTGAAGTTTTCAAAATGCTTTGCATACATGATTTCATTTGATCAAAGCCTTGATCAGAGGATAGCTAGTCATCCAGTCTGCTTGGAGGAGAGAGCGTGTGAAGAGAAGGGGGGTGTAATAAAGCTAGACAATTAGTTTGGGGCCATATTGTTGAAGACCTTGAATACCAGGCTAATGAGTTTATAGTTTAGGATTATCAGTTTAGAATTGGAAGAAACCTTGTAAGGTAACAAATCTAACTCCTCCATTGTAAGATAAGAAAAGTAAGCCACAAAGAAATGAGGTGACTTGCCCAGGGTCACGTCCTAGTAAGTAAAAGTTAAGACTTGAAGCTAGGTCCTCTTGACTTAAAATCCAGCCTCCTAGGCAACTGAAGGGCTTCAAGTAAGGACGTGACATTATTAAGCCTATGTGTTAGGAAGATTATTTTGGTAATGGTGTGAAGGATGGATTGAAGAGGGAAGAAAATGTTGTAAGGTAGGCTAGTTTAATAGTCCAGGAAAGAGGTAACAAAGGCTTGAACTAAGGTAATAGTAGTAGTGGAATGGAGTGCACACATTCAGGAAGTATAAAAGTAGAATCGGCAGTACTTGGTAATTTACAGGTGTGGGGTGTGAGGGACAATGAAAACTCAAAGATAATACTAAAGTTATTAGCCTGGGTGGATGAAAGGATGGTGGTGCCATTAACAGAAACCAGGAAGTTTGGATGAGTGACAGGTTTTTTTGGAGCAAGATAATAAATTCAATTTTGGAAATACTGAGTGTGCAAGACCAGTAGGTCTTCCAGGTAAAGATGTTTGGGAGATAGCTATGAATAGAAGGGTGGCACCCTCAGGATTCTGTTTGTCTCAGTTCCCTCAAATGTAAAAAAGAAACGTAATAGCGTTTATCTCTCAGGGTTGTTGTGAGGATCAAATGAGAAATTTGGAAAGTCATTAGCATTTGTCCTTCATTTTTGAAGAAGACCAATGACATCATTTAATGGGTGAAGTTTTAACTTGTGAGTAAATTGGATTTGAGTGAGGCAGAGTGGTGCAAAGTTATCAGATTCACTCTCTCTTCCAGGGTAATTGAAGTCCAGTGGCAAAACAAAAATCAGAATGACTGATGATGGTCCAGGATGCACTAGATGACCTTGGTGTTTTCGATGTCTGACCAAGCTCTAAAAGCTCCATAGCAACTGCTTCAGACGCTTTCATGGCCATTGGAAAAAATTGCTAAATTGTTCTCATACACCCATTCTGCTGTGTGAAGTCTTTTCATGCTTGGGTAGACATCACCCTAACTCACTGATTGGTTTGAGGCCTCTTGGGTACCCTCAACTTTAGTTAGCCTGTCTGCAGAGATGCTTTTACCGGGGTATGACCACTGTGCATGCTACAACTTCTTGGACCCCTAGGTGAGTATTGGGTGAAGGTGGACACCAAAAGTGGATAAGCAGTCTTGAAAAGGGCTTGGCAAACCCTCACATCAGAGGTGCTAGTCCTCCCTGAATTACCCATAGAACATGTAGTAGGAGCCATGTAAATGTTAACTATTATTAGTACCTGAGCTGAGCCTTAAAGAAATTTAAAGATTCTAAAAGTCAGAGATTAGAAAAGAGTAAAAAGGCATGGGGGACAACTAGTAATAAAGTCATGAACGACGATAGGAATTGGAATAGTGAGCCTAGGAAATAGGATCACAGAATATTGGAATTGGGAGGGACCCCATTGTACATCTAGTCTAATCCACTCTACAATATACCTGACAAGCGGCCATCCAGCCTTTGCTTGATGACCTCCGTTAAGGTGAAACCCATCGCTTCCTGAGGGAGTCTGTTCTGCTTCTGGATAGATGAAATAGCTATCAAGATAGCTGAAGTATCTGGAAGGAAATAATGTTAAACAAACCAGGAAAGGTAGCCTGAAGAAGCACTTCAAAATCCAGGCTGAGGAATTTTTATTTTATCCTAGAGGTAACAGGAAATCACTGAAGATTTTCGAGTAGGAGAGTGACACCCAAAGCTAGCTCCACATCTTAGGAATATTAGGATAACAGGATCATAGATTTAGAACTGGGAGAAACTTGAGAGGTCATCAGATCTGTCACATTCATTTTACAGATGAGGTAACTGAGGCCCAGAGAAGTTGTCATTTGCCCGAAGTAGAAAATAGGAGAAACAAGATTCATTTAACAGCATTGTAGAACATCTGTATTCAAAGTGGGGGCCATGGCATAACCCCAAAAGGGGTGTGAACAATAGATCAGAGGGTGAGTAGGAAAATAATATTAACTAATTAATTAATATTAAATAATACTGGAAAAGTAAGTGGGGGCCAGATTGTATAGGGTCTTGAATACTAAGCTGAAGATTTTGTGTTTTATTCTAGTGGCAATGAAGTTATTGGAGAATTTTGAGTAGAGGAGTGATAGGGTCAGATTTGTATTTTAGAAATATCAGTTTAACACCTTGTGAGAGATAGATTAGAGAACAGGGAATTTGGGAGCAGAGAGGCTGATTAGAAGGCTGTTAACAATGGTGCAGGCAAGAGGCGATAAAGCCCCAAGTTAAAGAGAGGCAAATGGATGTGAGATAGAATTGACGAGACGAAGCAGTTGATTGAATATGTGTCTCTGGGTGCTAAGTTATTCCTCTAAGGTCAACCCCCTTGCCTGTCTAAAAACCAATTCTTCCTTCAAGGCCCAGGTCAGGGATAAAGAAAAGATGAGGATGACTCAGAGGTTCTTTCAGTATTGTGAGACCAGGGGAAGAGGGGAGGCATCTCTCTGGGATGAGATGCTAACATCTGGGTATGACTAGAAAGTGAAGAGTACTTATTTAGAAACTAAGGTGGGGGTAGAGGGAGGGGAGGAGGAATAAGCATCTATATAGTGCCTACTATGTGCCAGGTCTTTGTGCTAAGCATTTTTACAATACCTCATTTGATCCTGGTAGCTAGGTACTATTATGATCCTCATTTTACAGTTGAGGAAACAGAGGCAATCAGAGGTTAAGTAACAACAGGACCCAGGGTCACACAACTAGTAAATGTCGGAGGCCAGATTTCTCAGTTCTTCCTGACTCCAGGTCCAGCACTCTATCCACGACAATGCCTCAGCAGAAAGAACTTGATACCATGCAGCAATTCATGAGCTTTTAGAGAGGCTAGAGACAAAGAATATTCTATGGAACTATCTTTAGAAATCATTCCCATCTGACAAAGTTTAAATCTACTAGACTTCCAAAGAAAATGAAATCATTTTTTTATTGGACTGCCCCCTCCAAATGTACCAATAATCAGATAATATGAAGAACAGCCCAAAGCTTAGGAGAAAGCAGGGGAGACCTTGGGGGAAATTATTTAATTTATTCTATAACATGTATTTTTTCCTCCTTCCCACCTCCCCTCACTTATTGGGAACCCCCCCCAAAACCCTTCTAACAAATATGCATAGTCAAGCAAAACAAATTCCCATTCTCCACATTCAAATATATATATGTATATAGATATACACATCCATACATATATGTAAATTCTGAATCTTGATTCCATCACCAATATATTTTTTGGTGGGTATCCTGCTTCATTATTGGTACTCTGGAATTATGGTTGGTTGTTGCATTGATCAGTGTTACTATATCTTTCAAAGCTGTTCGTTATTATTTTATAAATTGTTCTGGTTCTGGTTCCACTGCCTTCATTCTATACAATATACAATATACAAGTTAAAACAAGTCTTTCCAAGTTTCTTTGAAAGTGATCTTTTCACCATTTCTTACAGCACAACAGTATTCCCTTGCATTCAGATACCACAGTTCATTCAGCCATTCCCCCATTTTGGGGAGACACCATACACAGGAAACTACAATGGGTTGTTTGCCTGTACCCTGAGCCTTCGCTTTCTTTTTCCTCTCCTTTGTCATGGTGCCCTCTCCCTTCACTTGGTGTTTTCACCAGGCGTGACCCACACATTCCTGTAGGTGATGCTTACTGTCTACTCCTACTGACTTGTTGTAATCTCTTTTTGGTTGCTTCATTCCCTCACAGGCTAAACCTGCTGTTTACATACTTGGCCTTTAGTATGGCCTGATCATTCTAGCCCAGGTCCTCTTTCCTGATCCTTGACTAACTCCTTACTGCTTCTGATCTTTTCTTCACTCTTAACCTTCCATATCAAAGCACGTTTTCAAGAAAAGGCATGAAAAACTCATGTACACTAAAATTTCAAGCTGTTCAAGTTCAATGTTTGACTTATTCAAAGAAGAAAAAGACAACAGTCAAAGAAAGTAATCTGCAAGTGCGTAACATCTGTGGCCAGTCCCTGAGGGGAGTTAATCTACTCAGTTTTGGAACTTCTGCCTTGGGACAAGTTGTTTAGACTGGTGAGTGAATAAATACCAACTCCATTAGTCCAGTATATCTAAGCATCCTGGACCGCCAGACTGGACTAGACTGGGCCATCCTTCAAATCTCATCAAAGCTGTTTACAGACTCTAGCTTGCCATCTCTGTTTCACTGCCTTTTTCTATATCTTACTCTGTCCTCAATTATCAAATAAATCTCACCATTGTTTCTGGAAAGGGAGTGTCAATTCATTACCCTACGGTCCAGGTCGCCATGCCTGTGACTCCCCAGCCACTTTCTTCCCTGGCCACAACTCCCAAATATTTGGTAATATCATCTCCCCTGTCACTAGCTAATATTTTAAGTACTTTAAAGTTTGCAAAGTGCTTTATAAATATTTTCTCATTAAATATCTACAATAGCCCTGTAAGATAGGTGCTATTATAACCTCCATTTTACAGATGAGGAATCAGTTTTAGTGAGGTGACTGAATGTATGTGAGGTTGGATTTGAACTCAGGTCATCTTTATTCCATACCAATTGCTCTAATTGATAAAGGTATCAAACATGCTGCCAGGACACATACAGGCCCCATATATGGCTGGAATCAAATTAAAATACAATTGAGAACTATCTAACAGAATAAATAAAAAATACAATAAAACATAGGCAACGTTAATATGTGGTTTTCTAAGTCAATAGTTCCCATATGGGTTTGTTTTGTGGTCCCATTTCTATTTGAGTTGGACACCACTGCCCTACAACAGCTAGCTGCCATTAGAATGAAAGTAGGGATTGTCTGTCTTGCACTTATTAGGTGATTAACAAATGCCTTTTAATTCATGAATTCCATAACGGACAAGTGAAGGAGGTACTTCTTCTTTCTCAGGTTCTAAGTGGTAAAGGCAATATTTTAACCTAGGTCCTTTGATTACAAATCCACATAGTTCTTTCCTCTATACCACGTATCCCACCTTCCAGCAAATGGTTCTATTTCTTTGTTCTTCTTCAAAATCTGTTTCTTCCCATTTTGTTGTATTCTTCCCCCTTTCCTTTATACCTAGTTTAGCTTTCTTAGACAGACTTAGAGTAAATGCTTTAATTAAATTTGGATTTCTCAGAGAGCTTCCAAACTAGCAAAGTTCTAATCCAGTTGGGGGCATAAATCTGCTCACCTGCTTTTGATCTGTTCACCTGTTCCAAACATGCCCTGCTCCTCTTAGATCTACACTGATGCCTTTAGATATATTTGTTTCTTTTTCATTCTGTTTACATACATCTGTTATCCATGAAAAACAAACCAGTGGCCATAATAGCAGGATAGATAAAGATAATGTGGGGTGGGGTGGGCAGACAGCAAAACCTGGATCCTGTTAATAATAATTACTGCTAATAATAATTAGTTATAGCAGTGGTAGCAACAGTAAACTTAAAATAGCTAAATTTCAGATGTTTCTTTTACTTTCATGGATATAAAAGATAGGCTGATCCAATACCTACCTTTGAAGAGATAAAGAGAAGATGAAAAGGGCTATTTGTGACCACCGATGATTTCAGCAATCCTGGTAATGACTGTTTGGATTCTACACTTGGTAACATTTACTTTCCTTAACATTCCAGTAAAGTGTTTGAAAATAAATGATCTTGTCTGGTAGAAAACTAAATGAAGGCAAACTTAGGATCAACAAATGAGAGTCAAAGGAAGGCAGATTGCAGCTCAAAATGAAGGAGAGCTTCCTAACAACGTCAGATATTTGAAAATGGAATGGGAGTCTGTCATTCTGG
The DNA here is from genome assembly GCF_900497805.2 of Vombatus ursinus. Classification (NCBI taxonomy): domain Eukaryota; kingdom Metazoa; phylum Chordata; class Mammalia; order Diprotodontia; family Vombatidae; genus Vombatus; species Vombatus ursinus. Next base: position 38,402,080 of record NW_020954590.1, on the reverse strand, counting down.
AAGAGAGTTTAGGATAATGGGAGAAAAGATCTTGAACTGTTCAGTGATGCAGATTCCACTAGTGGCCATATACCCAAAGGAAGGTAAAGACAAAAAGAAAGGTCCCACCGAAACCAAAATATTAACAGTTGTACTTTCTGTGATTAGAAAACAAATACAACTAAAAACAAAGTGGGTACCCAGCTATCAGGAAATAGTTGAGAAATATGTGGTACAGGAATGTAATTAATTTCTCCCTCACTCTTAAAAAAGATGAATAAGAAGAATTCAGAGAAACATTGGATACCTTGTATAAAATATTGCAGAGTAAAGCAAACAGAGTCAGGAGTATGAAATATTCCGTAACTACACTAATACAAAATGAAAGGAACACAAAAATGAAAGTTTATTCTGAATAACTGTAATGATCAATCTTTGCCTTTGAGAAGGGATGAGGAAATATCTTAATCCTTTTGGTTGAGTGGTAGGGGATTACAGAATGTTGGTCTGATTGTTCTTTATGGAGGGCTCCTTTGGTGTGTCTGTGTCTGGAAGTGTTTGATGTAAAAACAAAAGACATCAATAAAATTTGTTTACTTATTTTTCAATGAAATGGTCTGACTTTATTGGTGATGAGCTCTCTATTCCTGGAAGTTTTCAAGCAGGGGCTGGATGACTTTTTGTCAGGGATGTTGGAGACAAGATTCTTGTGTTCATCACCTGGAACTTATCACGAAGCCAGGTGCACACAGTAAGAGTTTAATAAATGCGAGTTGCCTGATGGATTGAGCACTGCCTGTGTGCCTTCTGTTTTACTTCCCTCTTCCTTCTTATTCTCTTCCTATTAGTAATTTGTTTAGGTATTTTCTGTGTAGGTTAGAATGAGGAGCTGAAGGCCATGACTTGACCTTCAAAGCTCAAAAGTTCCATATTCTAGTTCCTAAAATATTGCCAAACTAACAATATGGTCATCAGATCATATGAAAAATAAGGACAACTTTCCTTCCAAGAAGAGCCGTTAATTCACTTCTGGTCTCTCAATGGAGTGGAGGTTAGCCAAGCAGCAGCTCAACCATTAACTCTTTGTCCCTGGTGCTTGCTGAATGGTTGAATTGAACAGTGACTCAGTAGTGACAGAAGGAGCTTCAACTACACAAACTGGCCAGAATTAAGACACAGAATACTGCCAAGATCAATCATTCAAGAACAGAAATACATCACCAGGGTGCAACTATTTAACCATGGCTATGCTGAATGCTGAGATTTAAAAAAAGTCCAGTTAGTTTTACCAGAAACGTGGTGAGATCTTTTGTGAATTAACCACTCTTCCGTGAGCAGTTTTTGGTTACCAAAGGTGAATGTGTGGGTATATTTGCTTGTGTATATTCAAGTGTGTTTTTACACACACATGCATGAGGAAGGATAGGGGGAGGGTACCCCAAATTTGGAGCAGTTCTAATCAATGTTCAAGTACCAGGCAAAGTTTCCAGTGGAGAAAAGGCAAAAACATTATCAAGCTGAGTAGGGAGTCTCTTTTTGAGTTTCCTACAAGATGGAGTGGAGGTACCATTTGTGTCTTGGATTGCTATTTATATTTTTATGCATGCAGGCCTTCCTCCCTAAGTCCTCTCTGTTGTATGACAGCATGAAAAAAATGGAGGAACACTGGATTTGGAATCTGGGGACTTATTTTAATATTGATTCTGATACTAACTGTGTGATGTTGAACAAGTGGGTTAACATCTCTGATCCTCAGTTTTCTCACCTATAAAATGAGGGGGTTGGACTAAATGATTTCTAGGGTACTCTGGGGCTCCAAATCCAATGGCCCTTTCCCAATTTACTTGGGGCGGCAGCACAGAGAAGTAGAAAGAGGCTTGGATGTGCAATAGGAAGACCTGAGTTGATGACTGATTTTGGGCAAGTCACTTGCCTTACCTGGGCTTCAATAATACCCTTCAAATAAACCAAAATATTCTTAATACTCAGTAACTTGAGTGCAAAAGTGGGCAAAACAGAGCATGACAAAAAAATACAACAGACAATACGGTTAGGGATTAATAAATTAAAGGAAAGAAGCTTATGGACTGTAAGCCTGACATTCATATATTGTGAATAGTTTCTTCAAGAAGAGAGTTAGAGGTGTTGGGCACGGCAAAGACCGAATAACATAAAAACAATTAAATTAAATATACATATATATACATACATACATACGTACGTATATGTAGATAGATAGATAGATAGATAAATAGACAGGAAATGACTAGCTAATGATATGGGGGTTATCTACTACTAAGCCACGTGGGTACTGTCAATCTAGTGACTTGTTAGAGCAACGAGCAAAATCAGTACCAGGTTAGACTACAAACAAGAAGATATGACACGAGACTAAAACATATCCAACTTGACAAGATATTGATTCCTTGCATTGGAAAATAGATAAAAGGACAAATATCAGTATGGACTATCATTATTTCCCAAGGAAGTATAACTGATGTAAAGTAATCAGCATAGTGAGGAGGCCAACACAAGGAGGCAGCCAAAAAAAGCCTAAAACCTTCCTCAGTTATCTCGTCGACAACTATGTGCTAGACAGATTTGGGACGGGGACCTCAGTCTTCCTGACTCCAAAGCTCTCTATCTACTATGCTAAACTACCTCTCGGTGATGAATTCCATTAATATACCATGACTTATTTAAACATTTCCTTATTATGCTACAATTTAGGTTGCTTCCAGGTTTTTGCAATTACACATAATTCTGTCGATGAAAATTTTTGAACAAATAGCCTTATTGTCATTTTTGTCAACACATTTATCACATATTCCCAACAATAGAATTTTGGGGTCAAATGAAATGATTATTTTTGTAACTTTTACTATTAGATTGCACTCCAAAAAGATCCTATAGGCTTGTCACATCTCCTGCAAGGAATAAGTGTACTTGCTTCTCTACATCTCCTCTAACACTGAATTTCATTGCTTTAATTTTGTTTTCTTGCCACCTTGATGGGCTGAAGGTGGTAAAACTTTTTTTAATTTAAATTTTTTTTGTTATGAATGGATCTGAGCATTTTTTGAGTGATTATTAAAAATTTATTTAAAAAAAATTGTGTATCTCCACAGTGCTTTACATATATAGGTGCCATATACATGTATACACAATATACATACATGCACAATACACACCTATATATGAAATACATCTATATGTATAAACACATGTATATGCATATGTACATACATTTATAGATACGTACATATATAAAATTTGTTGAAATGAATTTTAATACTCAGAGAATAACCGAGGTAAGCTCTCATATAATCATTGATTTAGAAGAATGAAGAATAATATCTAGTCCAATCCTCTTTTTACAGATGAAAAAAACTGAGGGCTAGAGAGGTTAAGGGACTTACCAAGGTCCCATACAACATAAGTAGCAAACACAGGATTTGAACCCAGGTCCTCTGTCTCTAACAGAATTCTTTCTAGTGCACCATAGTGCCTTTCATTATAAAGTCAGTCAGTCAGTAAATACATATTTATTAAGGGTTTACAATGTTCCCAGGCGCTACGCCAAGTTCTGGAAATACAAAAGGAGTCAAAAGACCATCCCTGCCCTCAAGAAGCTTACAATCTATTAGAGAGTCAACAGTCAAACAAATATGTACAAATAAGATATACACACACACACACATATGCAGGATAAATAGGAAGTAAATAATAAAGGAAAAAAACTAGAATTAAGAAGACTGTTTCCTGTAGAAGATAGGCTTTTAGTTGGGACTTAAAATCAGGAACCAGGATGTAGAGATGATGAGATATACTCTTCTAGGAATGGAAGACAGCCAGGAAAAATGCCCAGCACAGAGAGATGGAGTATCTAATTTGTGGAAAGGAGGCCAGTGTCACTGGATGGAAGAGTAGGTGATGGGGAGTAAGGCATAAGATTGGAAAGGTAGGAGGGGGATAGGTTAAGAAGGTTTCTAAATGCCAAACAGAGAATTTTGTATTTGATCTTGGAAGCAATAAGGAGCCACTAGAGTGTATTGGGTAGGGGGGAGGGGTGACATGGTTACACCTGCATTTTAAGAAAATCACTTTGGTAGCTGAATAGAACATGGCTTGGAGTGAGGAGAAACTTGAAGCAGACAGATCCACCAAGCAGGCTCTTGCAGTAGTCCAAATCTGAGGTGTTAGGGGCATGCATCAGAGTGGTGGCAGTGTCATAGGAGAAAAAGGGCTGTGTATATTAGAGAAATATTGCCTTGGAAATTGATTGGGTATGGGGGAGTAAGAGATAGGGAGAAATCAAGAATGACACCTAGGTTGCAATTCTGAGGGGCTGGGAGGATGGTAGCTCTCTCTACAGTAATAAGGAATAAGGAAGGGAGGAGAGAGCAGGTAGGGCTTAGAGGAAAAGATAAACAAATTCAGTTTTGACCATATTGAGTTTAAGGTGTCTACCTGGGCAGCTGAGTGGCATTGTAGACAGAGTGTCAGTCCTGAAGTCAGGAAGACTCGTCTTCTTGAGTTCAACCCTGGCCCTAGACACATACTAGCTGTGTGACCCTGGACAAGTCACTTAATTCTGCTTGCCTCAGTTCTTCGCCTGTAAAGTGAGCTAGAGAAGGAAGTAGCAAACCACTCAAGTGTTTTTGCCAAGAAAACCCCAAATGGAGTCACAAAGAGTTGGACACAACTGAAACAATTGAACAACAACTTGACATCTAGTTAGAGATGCCTGAAAGGCAGTTGGAGATGCAAGATTGGAGGTCAGCAGTGAGACTCTGGCAGTACAGGTAAATTTGAGAATCATCAGCATAGAGACGGTAATTAAATCCATGGGAGCTGATGAAATCACCAAGTGAAGTAGTATAGTGGGAGAAGAGAAGAGGGCCCAGGACAAAACCCTGTGGGGTATCTATAGTTAAAGGATCTGATCTAGAAGAGGATCTAGAAAAGCAGACAGACAAGTGATCAATAGGTAGGAGGAAAACGAGGAGAGAGTGGTGTCCTGGAACAGACACCAGAGAGAGAAGAGAGTGTCGAGGAAGAGAGAGTGATTAACAGCTTCAAAAGCTGCAGAGAGATCAAGGAGAATGAAGACTGAGAAAAGGCCATTAGATTTGGCAACTTAGAATCATTGGTAACTTTGGAGAGAGCAGTTTGGTGGAATGATGAAGTCAGAAGCTGGATTGGAAGGGGTTAAGAAGAAAATGAAAGTGGAGACACCTAGTGTAGATGACCTTTTCAAGGAGTTTAGCAACAAAGGACAAAAGAGATAATTAATAATAGTTAACTAGGATGGAAGGATAAAGTGTGCTTTTTTTTTTATGTTGGGAACAGTTTGGAGGCAGTAGGGAATGAGTCTAGTAGACAGGGAGAGATTAGGAGTTGAGAAAGAAGGAAAAAGAGGGACCTCAGGGCAAATGGCCTCCATTTTCTCTTTAAAATATGAGGCAAGACCTAAGCTAAGGTTATGCCACAGAATGTTCAAGTTAGGAAAGATTTAATGTAATTTATTAAAATTTCCATTATAATTATGTATAAACAGAGGCATAAACATGTGGGAAAAGAACGTACAATACTGAAAACAATACTTATTAATTGCTTTCTACATGCAAAGTTCCATATTGTGCTCTAGAGAACAGAAAGTGTTTGGTTGACACAGGCCTGACCTCACAAAGCTTTTAATCTATAATACTGATAAATTCTGTTACCATTCTGAGGAAGGGTAGCTGCACAATGTTTAGCTATCACTATAGCAATACTAACAAATGGTGAACAACATTAGCATTCTGAGGAATGATTATAAAACAGATATAGCAGGTTTTTCTCTTTTACTGAATATTCTTAAATGTTTTAAAGAAAAATGACTTCCTAGACTTGTTCCTCCACGTCATCTTGGAAAGCATCCAAAAGTCCTTTGTGGTGGTAGCACTGAATTAAAAGAATGATACTTTTTGAAGTGTCCTCCTCCCCCGCCAACCCACCCAGGGAAGGAGATGCTAATGAACACAGGCCTGTTCTCTATAGGTGGATGAACTACATATAGTTATAGAACCCTCAGATCATGAAGTAATAATTGCTGGCATTTAGAATAGTGAAGTTTACCAAACACTTTATATTATTTCACTTCTGTCTACAAGGTAAACACGACAGGTATTATTGTCCCCATTTTATTGATGAGAAAACTGAGCCTCAGAGAGATTCAGTGATTTGCCCATGGTCCCACAACTTGTAAGTTTCAGAGTATGGTTCAAATCAATGTCTGTCCTGACTTCAAGTCTTTCTCATTATACTGTCCTGCCTCTCATGAAAGGTTGCAGCAGCCAAGTGGAAACAATTGGGAAAGAAAACCGGATTTGCCCCATTGTTCCACATTTCCAGGGACTCTCAGAACATGGTCAGAGAGCAGGAAAAGACTAATAAAAAGGCTTATGAACAGATAGAACAGAGGTAAAAATTAGTTACACAGAGATCACACTGTGGGAAGACTGCAGGCCTGCCAAGGGTTATACCTGGTGTAATATTATGCATTTTACTAAAGCAATTATGTTGACAAATGACTCAGTGTTGAGCCAGTCTTAAAGAAACATTTCAGAGCTATTTGAGGCACTATGTCTGTGTTTGATGGCTGATTACATCCTTATTTCCGGATGTTAATCCCAAGTAAATTCATCTAGATATTTAAGACATTTGTTGAGTACTGGTTCTTCCTTCCTTTCCATTGCCTGGAAGAGACTGGTAGCAGGTCCCCTCCCAGGCTGCTCATTCTTCAACACATGTTCCCTGTTCTGCCCCCACTTTGCTAACCTCCAAACCCTGTTCTTGTTGTCTTTCATAGAAATAATCCTAAGCATGAGAAATCTTAAGCACCATCACACTGGTGTGTAATATTTTATTAACAGCCATCAGATGTCATAAACTGGTGAGTTATGATCCAAAAAGCCACCCTGGTTCACCGGGGAGAAGTGGTTGGTGTTGAACCTGCAAAGAAATCTGGGATGAATTGGTCCAGTGGGTGGAAGAGAACCATGAGAGAGCACAGTCATGGAACCCCATGGAAAAGAGTACTCAAAAGGAGGAAGCGGTCAACACTGTCAAACAGAGAGGTCAAGAAGAGTAAGAATTAAGAAAAGGCCATTGGATTAGCCATAAATATATCATTGATGACCTTGGAGAGAGCAGTTTCAGTTGAGTGATAGGGAGGCAAGCCAGAGTACAAGGGATTGAGAGGTGAATGGGAGTTAGAAAAATAGGAGTTTGGATATGAAAGTGAGGAGAAGTACTGGCCTATGGCTTGAGGGATGCCCAGAGATTAAGAAGTGGGAATTGAGAAAATTGAAGTGATGAGTATAGAAAGTTTTTTTTTCCTTCTCCCTAGGACCTTGGCTCTGAAGGGAGAAGAGATATAAAATATTAGCTGGAATGACCAAATGCAGGGTTCATTGTGAAGAATTCAGGTATAAGTTGGAGCAGATGCCCTCTGAGGTCCCTTCCAACTCTGAGATTCTGAAAATAAATATATTTAGATGGACCCAGAATTTCACTGATGTGAGCATTCAACTATGGGCATAGTTTTCAACTCCCTTCACGCTCTCTCATTCTGTGCAATTCTTGCCAATTCCTTTCCATAAATTTTTTAAGGATGTCCTGTAGGTCTTTATCTCATTAAAAAGTTTCTTGGCAGTACTTCGGTACCACTTGGGCTTCTCATCTGTTATTTTTAATTCTTACTACATGATCTGCCTACATCCTTTTTCAAGACATACATGTACACAATTAAACATTGGGTCCGTGTATGTGTTTTTAGATCATCTACAACCATTCATTTAACTGTTGATACTCAACTTGTGACCTTTGTCTAATCGCCAACAAGTTTATACACACAGCTGGGGGAAGCAATGATATATATATATTGACATTCTTACCATAAATAAAACCAGAAGACATAAAAAAAGAAGTCCAGGAGATAAATGAGAGGCCAGTCAGAGGAAAGTTCTGCATATGGTCAAAATACAAATCTTATGTTATTTTTCTCAACTATCACATTATGGTTCTCAATAACGATGCTTCTTCCAATCACTTAAAAACTCAATCCAAAAGGCATCTCAGTGTTCCATGACTAAATCAGAAAACATAGCAGATGTGGCAAGAAGAATCTGTATCTGTCAGTGTCTGACAAGATAAAAGAATCTCCTAATCTCTAATATACAGTGGCATTTGGGACTCTTCCATCTAGCCAGTAATTCTGCTGTTTCTCCAAACTCAAAGGTTCTCTGAGTGTGAATGCCAAAGTTCCAAACAAATTTCTGGAATAAATTATAACCTCAAAGGTCCAAGTTACTTCTGGGCTAGGCAGGTCATCCAGCTTTTGGGCAATGAAAATATCTTCCTTCCTCCCCTACCCCCATTCCCATTCCCAGTGGAGAAAGGATTCATCGGGTGTTTGGGCTGCCCAGCCCAACATAGACTCATTGGTATTGAGGATCTGCCTATTATGCTAAGCACAACTATTCTTGCCCTTGGGAGCTCCATAATCACAGTCTTTGGTCATCCTTTCTAATCTCTCTAGTTGATGCTGCTATTTTTACACTTCTTTGGCTGGATTGTGGGATCTATCCCCATAGGAACTGTGACTGAATTCATTTCACAGATTCTTGCTCCCCACTTAGGAAGGGAAAAACATAGGAAGACTTTTAAAAATGTCTGTTGGATCATGTCTGATTTGGCTCCAGGTGCTGGCTTTGGGAAAGGAGGAGGTAGAGGAAGGATGTTAGTCAGATGCTCTGTCATTCATAGTGGTAAATTCTAAAGGGGTAATGTAATAGGATTAATTAATTCCATAATATAGCTATGAAATTCTTTTGGGCCTGTCAACATCTACTCTGCTATCATCTTTAAAAAGCTGTTTTGACAGATAAAGAGTGCAATAATATATAGTGACTCATGTAAATGTGGCATAATCAATGAAACTGATGGTTTCATTTTTCTTTGGGGTAACCCCCCTTTCCCACAAATTATCTTTATTTCCTACAAGGTTGGAGGAGAGCCTTTGCTAGAAGAGATTATGATTCAGTTGGTTGGACATTCCACAGAAATATCTCTCCGTCTACCCTACCCAATAGTACACATATCTTGGATAGGCATTACAAAAATAGTTATCCCTTCCCCATCATGGTTTTGATACATTGTAGGTTGACATAAGAAATTAAATGGGAATTTTGGGGGAGTTTTACAGAACCCACAGACAATATATGAAGGCCACAGATGACACAGAAAAATGTTTAAAAACACAGAAATACATAAAATACATGTATAATATCAACATATTTAATCTTAAGGTACTGTAAACACCTTGTAAAAGAAAAAGAAAAAATTCAGACTTCCTTTGTAGTATGAAGAGAGGGCCAAAAAGTTTTTTGTGGATTTTCCAGATCGTGGGGGTGCTGAGCCCCTAACTCCTATGATGTGGAATGGATAATCGAAGACAATAAGCATGGCCAGAGTTGAAAAGAAAGAAAATATCAAACTGTGATGCATTTGGGAAGTTGTGGGCACTTTCCACAATCCCAATCTTCTCCCTGAAACAAAAATCAATTTTTAATTTTTTTTAAAAATTGTTTATTCATTTTGAACTTAAAAAAAACCCAAAAAACAAAAACAAAAAACAAAAAAGAGAACATTTCTATATTCACAGCACAACATAAGAAGAGGATTCAATATACAACCATGAATTTCCATTTCACACTCTTTACTTCTTTTGAAAAAACTATGTAATAAATACTACACATCATTTTCAAAGCTGCCCTGCTTTTCTGTGCTTCCTTCTAAATTTTCTTTTGTTCTCTTCTATGCACTTCTTTTTTTTCCTTCTTCCCTACCCACCCTGCCCTAGAGAAGGCTACCATTAGATAAAACATCCATTTTTTGAATGCCAATATTCTTCCAGTGACACGATGTGACTGTGAATCACAAAATGCTATAGTCTCTAAGGAATCAATATTGTGGATCACCTAAAGGATGATGGAGAGATGCATGGTGTGCATAGACTATAGCACAGATTGTTTGCAAGGAACATTAAGCTTATATATTGCACTGGTATCCTCTTAATGCTGAATGACCTTGAAGACTCCCAGAATGTTGGGGATAATTTTCTTTTTGTGGGTAATTTACAAGAGGACACAGACACATAGCTACAGTATGAAAAGACATGAAAAGGTTGCAATCTGCACCACTCAAAGGAATGCCCTCATTAATGAAAGCACAGAACCACTGAAGTATTGAAAAATTTCCTCCAGGCTACATTAGGCCTAGTCAAGTAAGTTGAGTTAAAGCAGCTGCCCAATGTCGTAACTTGAAAATGCTGTGATCTCATATGTGAATGTTTTCTGAGAAGGCAATAAGGGATTTGGCCATTTATGTCTTTGATTCTGTTATTCAGGATCAAAGACAGCTAGGTGAGAAGATGGACAGAGCACTGGGTCCTAAGTCCTGAGTTCAAATCCAGCTCAGATACTTCCTAGTTCTATGACCCTGTGCAAGTCATTGTTGCTATTTGCTGGCCTCAGTTTTCTCAACTGTAAAATGAGGATAATAATAGTACCTACCTCCCAGAATTTTTCTGAAGATCAAATGAAATAATATTTATAAAGGGTATTGCATAGTGCCAGGTATACAGTAGGCACTTAGTAAATGCTTGTTTCCTGCTTTGCTATATTGACAGAAATGGAAGAAAGCCTATAACATATTTGGTGGATCCCTTCTGTGGTGAACTTTTGGGAGAACATGGAAAAAAATGGCACAAGATGGACAGGCAGACAGAGATATGTTTTGGTTTGTGTCATGGAGGAAACTCCTGAATTGATCCATTTGAGCATTTTTGAGCCTAGCACCCCCTCTGAACTGAATTCTCCCTTTCACTGGCAAACTGAGTCTCCAGAGAGTAATTATTAATGCTCCTCTCAACATTCCAGGGGTAACCTTGAGAAATTGACGGTTTCTAGAAATATTGCTTACAAGTCCCCCCATCTTATGTTCTCTATTGATGATTAAGTAGCCTACCAGAGTTAATTAGCTTTTAGAAAGACATATTTGCTGAGATGATATAGTAGAAGAATTGGTGCATAGAACAATTCTTCCCGCCAAAGTCTAGAACATACTTTTTCATAATTATATACAAGATCTGTGGGGAAAATGGGCCTAAGCTTAGAAAGTACATATGGTAAAAGGATGAATCACAGCTCTTAGTTAATAGAAGTCCTTTTCTCCCTTAGTGGATTCCTCATAAAGTTTTCCTTAGGTGTAGCTCTCTGCTGAACTCTGAATTTTGGTAAACCTGTAGAGTTTTGAAGCTTTCTTTCCTCAGTGTGCCCAGTTTGTCCTTGGTGTGTTTCTCAACTTCCTATATGTATACTACCATCAGCCACTGCAGTTCCTTGGGTTTTGCTACTAATGCTGATGGGAAGCCCACATCTTCTAATTTTTCAAAGTTCACAAGGTCAATGGGAAGGGAAAATGAGGAAAACAATCTTTTCTGGATGAAGAGTTCTAAACAGAAGAAATAACTTAAGAGGGAAAGGAGGAAATGACATTCTGAGTAGATAGAAGAAAATCAGGACCAAAGTGAAGAGGTGGACAAATAGAAGAGTGTGGCATACAGATGAAAGAGAAATATAGACTTCAGAGGGGCATTCCTTAGACCCTTTCACAACCTTCTAATAAATATCAAGTCCAGAGTTTGAACTTGGATCTGACATCAAAGCTAATTGTGCCTCCATGTCTATCAAGGTCTATATTAGGTACAGAGTCTCCTTTCCCTGCTTTCCCTACCCCCAGGCCTCCACCTCATCCCCATGTCCCCACTATCCTAGCAAAAAGTGATCTATCTTTCTTAAAATTCCTTAACGCATTTTTCTGGAATTCTTTGCCCTTATCACATGTTATATACCATGTCACTCTTATTTGTATACATATTAGAGGTTCATTGCTGAAAGGGGCCTTAGACATCATCTAGACTCAAAAAATTGAGGCCCAGAAAATGCAAAATGAGCCACCCAAAATCACATAGCTAGTGAGTAACAGAGATGGAAACTGGATTCTCTTTCCATTATACAATGCTATCATATCTCTTGCATTACACTGAAAGTTCTTAAAGGCTAGTATTTTAGTCTTCGAATCCTCAGTGCCTAGCATAGAACTTAGATGTAACTTGCACTTGATATTAATTAGCTTGAATTATACTGAGATAGGATATGAAGCTTTCTTTTCTCCTTCCACTTAATAGTATTTTTTTCCAATTACATGACAAGATAGTTTTAAAAATTAACTTTTCTAAAATTTTGAGTTCCAAATTTTTTTTTCTCCCTCCCTCCCCTACACCTTCCCCAAGATGGCAGGTAATCTGATATAGGTTATACATGTACAATCATGCTAAACATAAATCCACATTAGTTATGTTATGAAGGGAGAATCATAACAAAAGGGAAAAATGAGAAAAAAAAAAGAAAATAGTATGTTTTGATACTCAGACTCCATAGTTCTTTCTCTGGATGTGGATAGCATTTTTCATCATGAGTCTTTTCGCATTGTCTTGGATCTTTGTATTGCTGAGAATAGCTAAGTTGGTCATCAAACAATGTTGCTGTTACTGTGTACAATGTTCTGGTTCTGCTCACTTCACTCCTGTAAGTTCATGTAAGTCTTTCCAGGTTTTTCAGAAACCCACCTGCTCATCCTTTCTTATAGCACAATAGTATTCTATTACATCCATATACCACAACTTGTCCAGCCTTTCCCTAAATAATGGGCATCCCCTTAGTTTCCAATTCTTTGCCACCACAAAAAAGAGCTGCTATAAATATTTTTGTAAATGTGAGTCTTTTTCCCTTTTTTATAATCTCTTTGGGATAAATAGTAGTGGTATTCCTGTATGCACTGTTTTTTACCTTTTGGGCATAGTTTCAAATTGTTCTCCAGAATGGTTGGGTTAGTTCACAATTCCACCAACAATGCATTAGTATCCCATTTTTCCTACATCTTCTCCAGCATTTATCATTTTCCTTTTTTTTTTTTTGGTCATATTATCCAATTGGATAGGTGTGAGAATTGTTTTAATTTTCATTTATCTAATCAATAGTGATTTAGAGCATTTTCAATATGAGGCTTTCTTGAAGGAGGTGTAGGACTCAGAGAAGGGGAGAAGACTGGAAAAGGCATTGCAGGAAGAGTGACGTGCAGGAGCAAAGCCAGGTGGGAGTAGTTAGAGGCCAACAGCAAGGTAAGGGTCTTCTGTGGCAACTTCAGAAGCCAAATTGTTTTGTGCAACTAGGTTGTGTCAGTGAAATAAACACCAGAGCTCCTATCTGCTGGGTGACTTGGAACCCAGGAGGCAAGCTGTTCTTCCAAGTCCAGTACTCATGTGGCCATTTGGTCAGTCAATGATCTTACTTGTTTCAGAAACTTGCTTGGAACCTGTGTATTTACTTTAAGAGAATTCATGTGTTTCAGAGACAGTGAAGTCATTTGCTGGCAGGAAGGATCATAAACACCACTGTACTGGGATGGCTCAGAGAGAACTGTTATCACGCCAAACACAGCCTTGCCTCCCCAGTTTGCTGCCATATGTGTCTACTAAGTTTTATGAATAAACAGCATTAGCTCTAAAGTTCAACTACATCAACAATGAGGCATTGAACTGACAATGTTTTTGAATAATTAGAAGAGACATTATTTTTAGAGACACAATAGGAGTGTGAAATAATAGAAAATTAATATCTTGAATCTATGTAGTGGTCTGCCTCCAAGTGACATTTACATGTATCACTGTGATGACAAGCTGTAGAGGCCAACTTAGAGAACGGATGAACTTGTTATTTTTGCAGTTATTTTCTTATTTATTTCATTAGGTATTTCCCAATCACATGTGAAAAAATTTTAACAATCATTTTTAAAACTTTTGAGTTTCAAACTCTTTCCCTCCCTCCCCTGTTCATGCCTTAAGAAGGAAAACAATTTGATTTCAATCATGCATATGAGGTCATGTAAAACATATTTCAGTGTTAGCCATGTTGCAAAAGAAAACACAAAGAAAATAAAACAATAAAAATAAGGATAATAAAAAGAAGTATGTTTTAATCTGTTCTCAGAGTTCATTAGTTCTCATAGCATTTTTCATCATGGGTCCTTTGGAATTGTCCTGGATCATTGTCTTGATCAGAGTAGTTAAATCTTTTACACTTGATCATTTTTACAATATTGCTGTTACTGTGCATAATGTTCTTCTGGTTGTGCTTACTTCACTTTGCATCAGTTCATGTAAGTCTTCCCAGGTTTTTCTGAAACCATCCTGTTCATCATTTCTTATAGCACAATAGTATTCCATCACAATCATATACCACAACTTGTTCAGCCATTCACCAGTTGATTGACATCCCTTCAATTTCCAATTCTTTGCTACCACAAAAAGAGCTGCTATAAATATTTTTGTATAACTAGGTCCTTCTTTCTTTTCTTTGTGATATGGACCTAGTAGTGGTATTGCTAGCTCAAAGGGTACATAGAGTTTTATAACCCTTTGTGTGTAGTTCCAAATTGTTCTTCAGAATGGTTGAACTAGTTTACAACTCAACAACACAGTGTCCCAGTTTTTCCACATCCCCTCCAGCATTTGTCATTTTCCTTTTCTGTCATGTTAGCCAATTTGACAAGTGTGAGGTGGTATCTCAGAGTTATTTTAGTTTGCATTTCTATAATCAGTAGTGATTTAGAGAAATTTTTTAATGTGATTATTGATAGCTTTGATTTCTTCTTCTGAAAACTGCTTATTGCTATCCTTTGACTATCATTTGAGGAATGGTTCTGATTTTTTTTTGTAAATTTGGTTTAGTTCCCTAAATATTTGAGAGACAAGGCCTTTATCAGAGAAACTTGCTGCAAAATTTTCCCCCTACTTTCTTGTTTTCCTTTTAATTTTGGCTACATTAGTTTTGTTTATGCAAGAGCTTTTTAATTTTATATAATCAAAATTTTCTATTTTATTTCTCACAATCCCCTCTATCTCTTGTTTGACCATATCCTCTTCCCTCATCCATAGCTCTGATGGGCATACTTTCCTATGCTCCTCTAATTTACTTATGATATCACCCTTTGTGTCTACATCATTTACCCATTTTGACTTTACCTTGGTATAGTGTGAGGTCTATGCCTAGTTTTTACCAAACTGCTTTCCCGTTTTCCCAGCAATTTTTGTCAAACGTTGAGTTCTTACTCCAACAGCTTGAATCTTTGGGTTTATCAAACACTAGATTACTGTGGTCATTTGCTACTGTGTATTGTATACCTCAACTATTCTCCACCAACTTAGACAGAACTAGACTGTTTTGATGACTACCACTTTGTAACATAGTTTGAGATCTGGAACTGCTAGCAGCCTTCCTTAGCTTTTTTCATTGATTCCCTTGATATTCTTGACTTTTTGTTTTCCCAGATGAATTTTTTTACTGTTTTTTCTAGCTCTATGAAATAATTCTTTGGTAGTTTGAATGGTATGGCACTAAGTAAACTAATGTAGGTAGAAGTGTGATTTTATTACATTGGCTCAGCCTACCCATGAGCAATTAATATTTCTCCAATTGATTACATCTGTCTTTATCTGTGTGAAAAGTGTATTGTAATTGTGTTCATGTAATACCTGGGTTTATCTTGGCAGGTAGACTCTCAAGTATTTTATATTGTCTACAGTTACTTTAAATGTAATTTCTCTTTATGTTGCTTGCTACTGGGTTTATTGGTTGTATATAAATTTATGATGATTTATATTGGTTTATTTTATATCCTGCAATCTTCTTAGGGAGCTCATTGATGATTTGTTCAATTTCTTTTTCTAAAATAGGGCAAAGTATTCTGTTTCTTCTTCTGTTAATCTGGGCAGTTTATATTTTTGTAAACATGCATCCATTTTACTTAGATTGTCAGTTTTACCAGCATGTAATTGGATAAAATAACTCCTAATAAATACTTTAATTTCATTAGTTGTACATTCACCCTTTTCATTTGTGATGCTAGTAATTTGGTTTTCTTCTTTGTTTCTTTTTTAAAATAAAATTAACCAATGGTTTATCTATTTTATTAGTTTTTTTCCACAAAACCAACTCTTAGTTTTATTTATTAGCTCAATTTATTTACTTTCAATTTTATTAATCTCTCCTTTGATTTGCCAGATTTCCATTTTAGGGTTTAATTGAGGATTTTTAATTTGTTATTTTTCTAAATGTTGTTTAGTTGCATGCCCGATTCGTTGATCTGCTATTTTTCTCTTTTATTGATGTATTCATTTAGAGATACTTTCCTTCAAGCACTGCTTTGGCTGGATCTCATAAATTTTGGAATGTTGTCTCATAGTTATTCTTTTTAATGAAATTTTTGATTATTGCTTTGATTTGTTCTTTGACCCACTAATTTTGTTGTTATTATTGTTGTTGTTGTTCAGTTATTTCAGTTATGTCTGACTCTTTGTGACTTCATTTGGGGTTTTCTTGGCAAAGATACTAGAGTGGTTTGTCATTTCCTTCTCCAGCTCATTTTACAGATTAGGAACTGAGGTAAGCAGGGGTAAGTGACTTGTCTAGGGTCACACAACTAGTAAGTGTCTGGGGCCAGCTTTAACTCAAGAAGACGAATCTTTCTGACTTCAGGCCTGGCACTTATTTACTGTACCACCTAGCTGCCCAAATAGACATTTTAAATTCAGCATGGTCAAAACTGAATTCATTTATCTTTCCCCCTAAGCCTACTTGCTGCCTCCTCCCTACCTTTTTCTTTATTCCTGTAGAGAGTGCCACCATCCTCCCAGCCCCTCAGACTTGCAACCTAGGTGCCCTTCTTGATTCCTCCCTCTCTCTCATCACCTCCGTCCACATCTAATTTATTTGCAAGGCAACATCTCTTCAGTGTACCTTCTTTTCTCCTCTGCCACCATTCTGATGCATGCCCCAACTCACATTTGGGCTATTGCCAAAGCCTGCTTGGTGAGTCTGTCTGCCTCAAGTTTCTTCTGTCCCACTTAGCTGCCCCTGTACTTCAGAATTAGATTATTTAGTTTTCAATTAACTTTTAATCGATGCTTCCATAGCCCCTTATTAAATGTAATTTTATTGCATTATGGTCTAAAAAGGGTGCATTTAATATTTCTGCTTTTCTACATTTGGTTGTAAGGTTTTTATGACTTAACATATAGTCAATTTTTGTGAAGGTACCATGTGCCACTGAGAAAAAGATATACTCCTTTCTATTCCCATTCAGAGGTTTGTCATATACAAGTTTTCTAAAATTCTATTCATCTCTTTGTCTTCTTTTTTATTTTTGGCTTATATTTGGTTTATGGTTTATTTATGGTTAGGTTTATCTATCTTTGAGTGGGAAAACTGAGGTCTTCCTTTGCATAATTTTACTGTTTATTTTTTCCTGTAATTCATTTACCTTTTCCTTTAAGAATTTTGATGCTATGCCATTTGATACATGTATGTTTAGTATTGATATTATTTCATTTTCTATGGTTCTTTTCAGCAAGATGTGGTTTCCCTGCTTATCCTTTTTAATTAGGTCTGATTTTGCATTTGCTCTAAGATGATGATTACAACCCCTGCCTTTTTAAATTCAGCTGAAGCATGATAGATTCTTTTCAGCCCCTTACTTTAATTCTGTATGTGTCTCTGTTTCAAGTGTCTTTCTTGTAAATCACATATGGTTGGATTCTAGTTTCTAATCCATTTTGCTATTTGCTTCTATTTTATGGGTGAATTCATCACATCCACAGTTGTGATTACTAATTGTGCATTTCCATCCATCCTATTTTCATTCTGTTTAACCTTCTCTCTCTTTTTATTCTGTCCCTCCTCTAAAGTCTATTTTGCTTCTGATCACCACCTTCTTTTATCTGCCTTCCCTTTTATCACCCCTGCCTTTCTCTTATTCCCTTTGGCTCCCGCTTCCATGGTGGGTAAGATAGGTTTCTATACCCAATCAATTGTGTATATGTATATATGTATATATATATATTCTTCCTTCTATGAATCAGTTTAGAAATGAATGAAGTTCCAGTGTTGCCTGCCCCTAACATTTCCCCCTTCACTGTAGAAGCTCTTCCTTGTGCACCTCCTTTATGTGAGATAACTTCCCCCACTCTTCCTCTCCATTCCTCCTTCTCCCAGGGTATGCCTCTTTCTTGCCTATCCATGTTTTACATCATCCTAACATAATTGACTCACTCCAGCACCCTCTTTCTATGTAGAATCTTTCTAACTTACCTAATAATGTAACATTCTTTGAAGATAGATGTACAATCTTCCCATGTAGAAAGGTAAACAGTTTAATCTAATTGAGTCCCTTATGATTTCTCTTTCATGTTTACCTTTTTATGCTTCTCTTGAATCTTGTATTTTAAAGTCAATTTTTTCTATTCAGCTCTGGTCTTTGTATCAGGAAGGCTTGAAAGTCCTCCATTTCGTTAAATATCTGTTTTTCCCCTGGAAGGAATATGCTCAGTTTTTCTGGGTACTTTATTCTCGGTTGTAA
The DNA here is from genome assembly GCF_900497805.2 of Vombatus ursinus. Classification (NCBI taxonomy): domain Eukaryota; kingdom Metazoa; phylum Chordata; class Mammalia; order Diprotodontia; family Vombatidae; genus Vombatus; species Vombatus ursinus. Next base: position 38,383,519 of record NW_020954590.1, on the reverse strand, counting down.
TCCTAGCTCCTTTGCCTTCTGGTCACTGCCCTTTTGGTCTACACTCTAGTCCTTAACCAGGAAGGTTACATGATCCCCTGGGGCTGGAAGTGATACTGCCTCTCTGGGTTTCCACTCCCTCTTGACCAAAAGTGCCCTTGAACTATGACCCAGAAGTGGCTGTGGGCAATGGAATTGCCAAATAGCATATGGTTGTGTATCCAGTGCTAGCGCAGGAGTTCTTTGGAATCTCTTTCTGACCAGTTTCCAGGTCCCCTTATTATCTCTGACTTGAGAGCTCCCAAAGCTGCTGCTGCTTCTGTCCTCACCCCCTAGTCCCACCGCTGGTGTTTTGTCCGTCTGGGATCCAGGCCAGCCTCCTCCCCGATGTCACAAATCTTTCTTTCCCATCTGCCTTTGTTGTCTTGGGATGGAAGAACATCTCCCTCTGATCTTTTGTTGGCTCTGCCACTCCAAAATTTGATTTGAGGTATTATTTTAAAGTTCTTTGGAGGGGAATGTTGGGAGAGTTCAGCTTTCCCTACTCTGACATCTTGATTCTATCCTTGGAAGTCTGAAGGGATAAGCTTTGACTCCTGGAGAGGAAGAAGTGAGGGTTATTGTTTTCATAGGACTGGCCTACCTCTTTTCTGCCAGGGTGTGTTTGTTGCTAGAGGCTAGTAACAGTCACACTCAATCAGGCCCAAGAAAGGTAGAACAGAACAAAAGCATTAACCAAGTCTAATAAGAAAAAGAAATGTTTTGGAAATGGCATGATTTTGTCTTCAGACTTTTCTTCCTATTTGTGAAACCTCTGATTACTTTAGGAAATTCTAATGCTGCTTCTCATTAGCAGCAGAATGCTATTGTATACAAATGTCCAGATTGAAGATAAAATCCATTAACATTCATTCCTGTTATGGTAATAATAACAAGCTTAACATATGAGTACACTGAAACCCTGGCCAATAAATACAGTAAATGTGCAGTAATAGAGCTCAGGCCAACCTGGTGAATTTTTTTTTTTTTTTGGTAAATTCCAATGAGTTGAACAAGCTTGGCCTCATTGATCTTCATTACATTGGTTTGAGGCAACTAGAAGTGACATCATCCATATTTCAGAGTCAGAGGAAATGAGGTGAATGCTAGAGGTAGTAGAGAGTTTAACAACTAACATAGGTCTATAGAGTAGGCTCAGAGGCAGAGGAGGTCTGGAAAGGAAGCCTAAAATTCACTTTCCAATACCATGAGCCAACTCTGATCAGACACCCTCTTCACGTTTATCACATTCTAGTAGAAATGATGGAAACTTCGGCAGGAGCAGTAGACAGCCATCTTAGAGTTTATGATAGATGAAGAGGGGAAAGATAGTCAAGGTCTTGTTAGCTTTACCATGAATTCCAGGAAGCCATTGTTGAACCAGGAAGAAGCTTTATTAGTGGCCAGGGAAAGCCGGGGGTCCCACATATGAGAGCATGCATGCAAGAGCACTTGTGTTGACAGATACACACCTTTTTATTCCCATTCCCAATTCGAATTTCCCTCCTCTGCTTCCCCATTGGCTGGGTACTATAGAGATTACAGCCTATACAAAGTGCCTAATTCCCCCATGTGAGTCCCTGGCCCTGTTTATATCTCCTATTCCCCACAATTTGGGTACTTAGGCTCTTATTTGGGAACACCCCTTTTGATGTTAATATGTACCTAAACTCAGAATTAGTTTTCACTGGTTAGTCTATTCACCCACCAATTCTACTTCATGGATTCCTTTGTTCAACTTCTACTTAGCCCTTAGATTGCATTTTTGTCGAAATGAAAACTAGCTATTTCTCACATTCCCTTCCAGTTTAAACTGACTCCAATGTTGTCATATAGGCGTCCACCCCCTGATTGAGTGATATGCAGAAGCAACATCCCCAATCACATTTTCCACAATCTGACCCTAGGCTTGTGGTAAACAGTTTTTTAAAAGGATCTATGATGGAAGATGCTATTTACCTCCAGGGAAAGAATTGATAAAAAGAAGTATGCATAGTGTAATTTACATATACATACATGCATATATGTACATACACATACACACATATCTCTGTCAAACGGTGGCCTTTTCTAGTGCAGAGATGGAGGAAGGGAGACAACTTGGAACTTAAAATGTAATAAAATTAAATTTAAAAATAGAATTTGATGGTGGCAGAGGTAGGATTCTATGGTCTGTAACTCTAAAAGGGAAGATGATTTAAGAGGAATGGAGGACTCTGAAGAGCAAAATTCTGGTAATGAAAGGTCCAAGTTATTTTGAGGAAGAAGAAAACTAGGAGGTGTCTGAAGAGATATTTCTAGATACACACAGGTTGTTCATCAATGAACTTCTATTTTAAAAGGACATGTGTGTGAGATAGAAAAGCGGGTAAATAAATAACTGAGTCTGAGCACAAATGAATGATGAAGCCCTCCAAGAAAAAATGTTAATAAGGTTAAAAACCCAGAACAAGCTAAGACCTATGCTAAGTGCCAAGGACAACAAAAAGGAATTTTTTTTAAAGCTATGTTGGCAGCAAAGGGAGGGATAATAATAGCTAGAGAAAAAGAAGATGACAATGGATGTTTGGGAGAAACCTGAATAACTTATTTCCTACTTTGCTTCTTTTTTTGTTTGTTTGTTTGTTTGTTTGTTTTTTTGTTTTTAACTAAAGAGAAGGATCTTTAGACTGGGAAGACTTTTAGTGCTGAACTGCTATCAGTAATCTTTGAAGAATTTTCATGAATAAGAGAAATGGTACAGGGGTACTGGCAGGCAAATGGCCTGATTTGCTAAAACTACAGGCTGGTGATATTGATATCAACCCTTGGCAACATTTTGGAATTAATGATTGATTAATTATTTATAGTTTAATAACTTGTAAAGGGAAAAGAGGATCACTAAAGAGCCAAAGTGGGTTCATTATGAGCAAGGCATGTGATGCTATGGGTTTTTTTTTTTTGGTTGGGGGGAAAGTATTACTAGACTAGGAACATAATCTATCTGGATTATAACAATGCATTTGACAAAATCTTTCATGTGATCTTTTGGAATAATAAAAGAAATGTGAACTAAATGATAGTCCAACTAGGTAGGTTGAATAATTGGACCTAGAGAGTCTAATTAGTGAATTAGTAGAAAGCAATCCATCAATCAGCCCATAATTTATCAAACATTTATTAAGTGTGTACAATATTCTAGGAATTTGCTAGGCACTGGGCGCATGAAGACAAAAACAAATAGTCCCTGCCCTTAAAGAGCTTATATGCTATCAGACAAAGAAACCTTGAGTATCAAAGAGGCAGTGACTTGCTCATGCTTACACAGAAAGTGTCAGAGGTAAAATCTGAAACAAGGATGAAGACTCTAGTGTCATAAGGCTATGTCTTGGGCCCTGTTCTATTCAGTATTACCATCATTAAAGACTTGGGAAGAGGCGTACCTGGCATGCTTACTCAGTGCCTTCCTTTTATGGATGAGGAAACAGATCCAGAGTAGTAAATAACCTCTAGCTAGTAGGGAGTGAGGACTGAATTATAAAAACCTTTGCAAACTGTGGAGTGCTCATGTTTTTATCTGGTTATGGTGCCCCTCTGTTTTCATTATATATACCCTAGCAGTGGTTCAAGATAAATCCCCTTTAAATAGCTAAGAGATTAGCAGGAGGATAAAGGAAACCCTGGGGTCTTTTCCCTACAGAGACACTAGAGCTTGGAGATGTTGGTAAGAAAGTAGAAATCGTGGCAGCTTGAAACCCAAAGAGTTGTTTTGAACCAAGACTTCTTCTGGCTAGTGAACAAATGATGGAGTTGTTGATTATACCTCAGTGCCACCACAAGTAGATCATAGGGTCATTGTTCTTGTGTAGAAGGGACCTTAGAGGAAATCTAACTGCGCTGGAAGGGACCTTAGAGGAAATCTAGCTCAAATCCCTCATTTTATGGATGAAGAAACTGAAGCCTAGAGAAATTAAATGGCTTGCCTATCACATAGGTAGTAAGTGGCAGAGGTGATAAGCATCTACAAATTCATTAACATTTTGATATTATAGGATTGTAGATGCAGAGGTAGTAGGATGTTCAGAGGTCAGCCTGTCCAACCTCCTCATTTTATTGATGAGTAAACTGAGGTCCAGAGAAGTTAAATGGTATACCTAAGTAGCACCTGGATTTAAACCCAGATCTTCTTATAAATGCACTACTCTTTCCACTCCACTATTCTGGTAGACTTTATGAGGTGGAGACTTCTTTAGCAACATGAAAAATCATCCCCAAGTTTCTCTGTGTCATAAGTCTAGATTTTCAAGTGTTGGATTTTCTTAAATTAGGGCTCATTTGTGTATTAGTAGATATTCTACAGATCTAGAAACAGAGGCCAAGGAAAGTATAGACACTTGTACAAGGGCATAAACAGGTGTGTAGGGGCAATTCTGGTTCTTATGTTGTGGCTCCAACTATAGGCAAATAATATTTAATGATTTGTCATCCACATAAATTTGAAACAAACTAGGTCAAGTATTGATCAGTTTGTCTTAGAATAAAATAGTTAACCTTTGATAAATGGTTGGATACATACAGTGCAAAAATAGATGTACGATACTGATGATTGGTGCCCCTTTCACTCAGGCCCTGGAAAAATGTTCTATGCCAATCCCTAGAATACTCTTTTCATGGGAATAAAGCAAATACTGATTTGCTGAAAGAAAGAGCTTTTCAGCCATGAGGGTGATTCATGTACTCAACCAATCATTTATTCATGGATTACACTCATTCACCAAATAATTAATTAGTCAATTAATTCATACCCACAGAATCTCAGGGCTAGAAGGCCTCTCAGACAAAGATCATCTAGTTGAGAGGTTCCTAAACTTATTTGGCCTACTGCCTCCTTTAAAAAATTACTCAGCATCCCCCTGGAAATCTACTTTCTTTAATCCTTTAATGGTTTTTTAAAATTTGCATCATTTTAAAAAATATATAATTTTAAAAAAAATTATGCATTTTAAATTCAATAATTTATTGTAAATTTGTGGGTTTTTTCCTGCATTGAAATTTTGATGACACAATATTGCATCATGTAACCATAAAGTATCATATTGTAAACAAGTCATTAAATGCACATATTCCTGCCCATGCATGCTGAACTTCCTGACAATGTGAGATAAGCTTGCCTACCAACACTTGCTTGTTAAGACCTGTCAGCAGACTTGACCACTGATTGATTATAACTTACATTTTGTGTATTTATTTGGAAAATACTGTAATCACTACAACTTTAACTCTGTTACATAACAGATGAAACATGTATGAATGATTTTTCAAAATTTTCTTCTCCTCTTCTTTCCTTATGCTTATTTTTATTCCATGCCCCCCAACTGCACCCAACACTACTACTGCCTCCCTGGATCATCCAGCACCCACAAGGGGTGTCACTCCCTTTGGGAACCTATGAATTCTAGTCCAATCCATCACTGAACAGTTATCATCTCTACAACCTGGAGAGGCAATGTGATTCAGCGGATACAGTATTGGATTTGAAATGAGGAAGATCTGGGTTCAGTTTCTGACTTGAAACAGTATTATCTAAGTGACCCTGGGCAAATAATTTAATATCCCTGACCCTCAATCTCCTCATCTATCAAATTGAGGAAGGTGGGCTTAATGACCTCTAAAATCTCTTCCAGCTCTGATTCTATGATCATATGATTTCCAAAAAGTGACTATCCCATCTTGCTTTGAAGATCTATACTCATTAGTATTCAATCACAAACATCTATTGAGTACATTGTGCAAAGCTAGGCCATTCAGGGAGCACAAACACTATCTCATATTTATTTAGCATCTTAAGTGTTTCAAGGGGCAGCTAGGTGGTGCAGTGGATAGAGTGACAGGCCTGAAGTCAGGAAGACTGATCTTCTTGAGTTCAAATCTGACCTCAGACACTTACTAGCTGTGTGATCCTGGGCAAGTCACTCAACCCTATTTGCCTCAGTTTTCTCATCTACAAAATGAGTTGGAGAAGGAAATGGCAAACCACTGCAGGATCTCTGCCAAGAAAACCCTAAAATGGATCATGAAGAATTAGACATGACTGAAACAACAACAAAAAGGGGTTTCAAAGTCCGTTCCTGGCAATTATCCTAAAAGTTAGAATGTACAAGATGAGGAAACTGAGTCTCAGAGAGTAATGGTGACTTGCACATGGTTGCATAGCTAGTAAATATCATAGAAGGGATTCCAAACGAGGCCTTCCAAATCAAAGTCCAACATTCTCCACTATACTAAACAAGACATAGTACTCAATTTCAAGGAGTTTATGATCTAGTTGCGGAGATAATATATTTATACTTAAATAATGACAATACAAAAGTAGTACACGACAATCACCATAACAAAAAAGTGACCATGAACCACAAATATCTGATGACTTCCTAAAACAGTGCTAAGAGAAAAACATATCTCAAGATATCATCTCTTATTCTCTCAATTTTAAATGCTTGAAGCAGGAAAAGAAAAAAAGGTGAATTGGAACAGAGTATAGCTGTTACTTCCAGTGCTAAGTCTTAGAAATATTTCTGTCAAAGGTGGTTTCCAAACTAAGTAAGCACCTTAATAGTAGAACCACAGAATCTTAGCACTGTTGGGAATGTAGCCATCTAGACCAGGAGTGGGGAACCTGTGGCCTCGAGGCCACATGTGGCCCTCTAGGTCCTTGGGTTCGGCCTTTTGACTGAGTCCAAGTTTTACAAAACAAATCCTTTTAAGGGGATTTATTCTGTGAAGTTTGGATTCAGTCAAAAGGTCGAACTTGAGGACTAGAGCACCACATGTGGCCTTAAGGCTAGAGGTTCCCTACCCCTGAAGACCAATCCCCTCCCCCCACAATATCACCAATAGGTGCTCATCCAGCTTTTGCTTGAAGACCTTCAGTGTATGGGAACACACCCATGGGAACTTCCCAAAGAAGTCTATTCCACTACACGAGAGGTGACTTTGAGTATTTGAAAGGCTAGCCTTTCAAATACTCAAAGTCACCTCTCATGTTCCTTCTAAATCTTATCTTTTTCAGGTTATCCCTCCCCAGTTCCTTTAACTGATTATCATATGGCCTGGTCTTAGTTTTGCCTCCTTTGAATCTTATCTAGATTATCCAAGTTCTTCCTAAATTTTCGTGCCCCAGATTGAATATAATACTTCAGCTCTTCTAACCAGGGCAGAAGACAGCAAAACTATCACCACCCTTGGTGAGATGTTTGATAGTATGCCTCAACACAGTCTAAGATTGCATACACTTTTGGGGGGGCTACCATATCTGGTCATTGTCTCACATTGACAACAAAGGCTATGGAAAAGTAAAAGAAGGATTAATCCTGCTTGAATGAAGAAAGGATTCAGTGAAAAATGGGGGCTCATGAGCAGTGGTTTTGAATAGATGGTGGTTAGCTGTGGGGAGGTACACCTGCTTCTCTGAACCAGTGATTTACCACAAGGAATGATGTTATGTTGGGAAGAAAGTGTCTGTGCAGTAACTACAATAAATAAGCCTTAAGTAAAAGAATTTGGCCATGAAGTATTTGCTCATAGCTTTGCATCTATGTCATTAGGCAAAGTATCCATAAGTAGTTTTGGCAGAGTAAGGCGGGGTGTCCTCCAGCTTTGGGAGAATTGAGATTCTTTTCTTTTACTTTTTCTCTCTGGTTTTAGACACCTTAAATCAGGTGAGCTAAGAGCTATTCTGCATCTGAGGACGGTGGTCCATTTGTGCATCAGATGAGTCCAGTGAATAATGACTACCAATGGGTAATTATAAATAATAATAGTCAATCAACACCTACATTCGTTCTAGGGGACACCCATTTTATTTTATTATGTTAGGAGAGACAGCATCATGATTATATTATCTCTGGGTTAAAGCTATTTAATGTCTTTGTCCCTCTCTCCAGGCAGCCTAGCTTTCAGGCCTACTGTTGTCAAGGTTTGAGGCTCATCTTGAAAAGTTTCACTAGTGTCATTAGCTCCAATCCAAGATATGGGAATGTTTCCTTCAGACTCAGTTGTTGGTGTTGTTTCCTAGGTTTCTTAGAAAATTCCATTGTATTGTAACCTTGCCAAGGACTTCAAGGGAAGGAAAATGGAGACCCAGCCCTTTTCAGGTTTTAAACTTGGTTGTCAGGCACACAATGACTTTCCATGGCAAGAATTATTACGTTGGCTGAGGGGTAGCATTCCAGGGCTACTGTGACCAACAAGTCAATATGACCTTATGAATGAGGTGAATCAGACTGTCAAGCCTTGGGACTGGAAAAGTCAGCCACCTTAAAATTGAGGCTATATTCAATGCAGATTTTTTAAAACGGAGGGTGGGAGCAGGCCACAGGGAAACTGAGCAACAAAATAACTGAATTGTGATATTCTTTCTACCAAATCATACCTGTAATTAAACCCACATCAGGCAATTAAATCCACCTGGGGAAGGAGAACAGCTTTGATATTGAACAGTATGATTAAGGCCAAGATTTAGTACTGCCTACACAAATGTAGGGAGCAAGTGTGAATTTCAACCCAATTAGCCTTTAAAAGCAGACATCAAGCCTCTGCTTCCCTCCTCCCCCACCCCCATGCCCAGTTCTCCCTCAGTAAAGAGTCCTATAGAAGGGTGTTTGGTTACCAGCTTGATCCTGGAGGGAGTTAATGATCCCCATTTGGCAAGCCTCAAAGCCCTCACATTCCGTCTCAGTGACATTTTAGTAGAAAAGAGATTCTGGTTATTCTTCAAATGCGTGAATTGGCTAATAGAAATGCTTGGTTTACTTAGGGCAGATTAAACAAATCTGGAAATAGAAGGTTTGTTATCCAAAAACTGAAGGGGGTAGGGGATAAAGGAAGGGGTTGGAGAAGTAGAAGGAGACAAAGGGGATAGGAGGGAGGAGAGGGTGGAGTTTAACTGGAAGAGTCACAGATGGTGAATTTAACCTTTGCCAGAGTTTTCCTCCATCAAAAAAAAAAAAGCATAATGACTGGCATAGGGAAGAAAAAAGGCAATATACAGCCTGTCAAGTTTCTTGTAAGATTGTCCCATGTATACCAATGATACACATATACCACTGATACACATGTACCAGTGTTGTGGAGATATGGGTGCCTTTTTTTCATGCAGATTTTTTGGGGGAGTGGGGATGGTAGTAACATGTGCTACCAGGCACTTTTCTCTATGAACAAGAAATTGAGAGCAATCTTAGTTGAATAATTCACACAGGCAGCTCTAGGGTGGATCTGATTATGGCTTTCATCATTGCTTACCCTTCTAATTCTGGTGCTTCCTGTGTAAAGGATCTGGAGAAACACAAGCTGTGATTCTGGATGAATATAGACACCTACCTATGAGTGTGCTTATAAACATGATAACACATAAATAGGAAGTCTCATGATCAGGCACTGGGGCTTTGACCTGTATACTATTCCTCAAATCTTAACCTGTCTCTCCTCTGCACTTGTCTAACTCCCTTTCACTGCATATGTTTCCACCTGTTCACCAGGTTCAATATGAGAAATTAGTAGTAGAAATTAATAAGAAATAGAAATTAATAATAACTAACATGCACATAGTGCCTTAAGATTTACAAAATGCATGTATTATCTCATTTAACCCTCACAATGATATTGTAAATGAGGAAACTGAGTCTGAAAGAGGTTAAATGACTTGTCCACAGTCATACAGCTAGTGAATCTCTGAGGTAAGATTTGAAGTGGTCTTCGTTACTCCAAATCCAAAGCTCTGCTCTCCACATCACTACATTCCATCTAGGTCCTCTCCTACCTGCATGCTCCCTATTTTTCCTATTCTACTGACAAAGAAGCTATTCTGTACCAGTTGTTGGCTTAGATAGTGATTAATAGGTCTCATTTATTCCGCAATTTAAAGGTCTTTCAGTGTTTTCCCTCACCCTGTGAAGTAGGCAATGAAAATTGTATGGAAGATATGAATACTTGCTGGTCCCTCAGGGTCCCTCGGGCTGGTCCCTCTCCCACCCCTTTCAAGTGATTTCTGAAGTAGCCTTGGCCTAACTTGCATGGCTTGGCAGAAATGCTACAGAGGAAGGAATATGGGAGTGGAAAGACCAATGAAAAGGGAGTTGAAAATGTCCCTCGAATCACCTTCCATACCCCGTCCCACTCCCTCCACTCTATCCTCCTCACTACACACAAAATAGGAAGGACTGAGTGAGAAGTTGGGGCAGGTAGTTGGCTCAGTGGATAGAGTGCTGGGCCCGGACTCAGGAAGATCTGAGTTCAAATTTGACCTTAGACATTTAGTAGCTGTGTGACCTTGGGCAAGTCACTTAACCCCTATTTACTTTAATCTATCTGACAAGGAAATGGCAAACTACTCCAGTATCTTTGCCAAGAAAACCCCATGAACAGTATGGTACACAGGGTCATGAAAAGTTGGACATGACTGAATTGACTGAACAACATCTGGGGATGGGGAGTAGATAAACAGGATGCATTACTCTCAGTCAGGTGTAGAAAGTAGAGATTTGGTTAAAGCAGGGCAAGTGGAAGATGGTTCCCATAGTACCTGAGAAGTCTATAAAAGAATAGCAGGGAGAAATAGCCCAAGTCATTCTGAGGTGGGGAAGAGGGAAATTTAATCTTCTCAGATCAGGTGGAAATGAAGGTTTTTGATGAGTGGAAATTAGATCAGAGAATCAATAGGTTCATGAGAGACTTCTGTGTTGAACTAGATGAGGCTGTGGGCCTGACTATAACACAAGAATTAGAAATGTGGTGACTAACCCTCTTTGTTGACCCTCTTTGTAAGAGCTGTAACACTTTCCTAAGGGAGGAGAAGCAAATGACAATATGGTTGGATGGATGATGGTATTGGCAAGACAGTGGAGTAAAAGGGACAAAAGACCAGGCAATACTGAGCCTCAAGAAGGGTCTGGATGCAGCAGCAGTAAATGCCCAAATTGCCAAAATTGGAAGAGAGTTTGATGCATCAGAGATCTCTGGATCAAGGACCAAAGGAAGGGCCAGAACTAACGAACTACAATACAGAGAAATAAGCCCAAATCGTACCCTTCACTGGTGCTATAGGTTATATGGATTGTGCCAGTTTGGAGGAGAAGGGTTCAACATTCCAGCAAAACCCTAACTAGAAATTTTTGTAGTGTGGGGCAAGGACCTCAAACCATACTGGGGACACATGACATAAACACACAGTGGTGCCATGAGGAACTGAGTGTGGCAAATTATGTGAACTCCTTGTGGAACTAGGACCCTTTGTGTCATCTCAGTGTCAAAATCTTTAGCCTGATCCCCAGGCCGTAACTCTTAATTTATTCCTCAAGGTTTTGTTTCTTCCTGGTATTGATTACTTCTTTCAATAATATGGACACTGCCTTCAGCACTTTGTATTCCTGGGATCTGACTCCAATTTTGCAAAGCCTGTCTGGTCCTCCCTGAAATGGAGCATAATGGTCATGGTGTTTCTTTGAGTCCCAGCTCCCAAGGTTCAGATTGTGCCATGGAAGAGTCTCAGGCCCATCTTGTAGCAGCTCCCTGGGAGGTTGGGATGAATAGCACAAAAACCAGTGATTAAAACTGTCTGGGCAGATGAAATCCAGTGGAGTGAGTACAGAAGAGGTGTTCTTAACCTTTTTTTGTGTCATGGACCCTATTGACAATCTGTACTTACGGACCCCTTCATAGGAGGCAGTTAGGTGGTGCAGTGGATAGAGTACCAATGCAGCCTCACACACTTAATAGCTGTGCAGCTCTGGAAAAGTCACTTAACATCTATTTGCTTCAGTTTCCTCATTTATAAAATGGGGATAATAATAGCACCTACCTCCCAGAGTTGTTGTGAGGATCAAATGAAATAATATTTGTAAAGCACTTTGCAAACCTTAAAGCGTTATAAAAATGTTATTTAATATTATTAATACTATTTTAAAATACATAAAATAAAATACATAGCTATAAAAATGTTATTTAATATTATTAATACTATTTTAAAATACATAAAATA